>NW_028186363.1:536582-658700 GCF_003343005.1 Rhea americana | reverse complement strand
AAAAAAAAGAAAAAAAAAGAGCTCCATGCTTAACAAAGAGAGGAGGAAGGAACATCACATGGAAATCCATTTATCTGAGCGAACACCGATTTTTGTTTGCAGATGTTAAATGCATCTGAGCTACTCTCATCTTAATCTCTGTTTCTGCTTCTTTTCCAGACTATGCACCTTGATTCACTCTGTACAAATGTAGCTTCTTTTATATGTTCTGAACATACAAAGGGCTACGGCATGGACTCAGTTATCAGCATAAATGTGTTTATACTGATACAGGTTATTCCCTTGAGGATTATACTAGGCCTTATACTGACACTTAGCTGGTGCTGATGATTTCTGTACATGTTGTAGAGGTATTGCTGAAGAAAATCATGTGTCTGGCCAAGATTTTAAACCTATCCTAAACTGTGTATGCACCAGATACTGGCATTGGGATTCTTTTATAAAAATTCTGAACATTAGATTGCAACAGTGGATAACTATATCACAAACGGTAGCACGCACAGTCCCCAAGCTGTAAAAAATTTGTACTCAAATTTGGATTGAAGTAAACCATCTACTGAACAGCAAGGAGTGGTGATCCTGTTTCAAAATTTTTGTATGGCTCTCTGTTTTATGCAGCCACAGCAGGAGCAGCACACACATAAATATTGTTGATCATTGTTGATTAAGATAAGTACAACTGAGCTCACTATTGTGCTGCCTAGTTAAGATCTACAGAGAAATCTTTATTTTGCCGTAGGTGAGCACATGTCAAAGGAGATGGCTTAAAAGTCACTATGTGGTTTATGAAAATATATTGAGATCTTTGTTAAATAACAGCCTCAGTGATGTGATGAAGCCTAGCATGTAATTTAAATAGGGATGCYGGCACTAGCTGACATTAGCTGCTTGGATTTTTAACCATGAGGAGGTAACATATTATCCTCCCATCTCAGAACGCTACCTGGAGCAGTGACACTCATGAGTCAATGGGTTACTACCAAGTGGCTMCCAGGCAACATCCCTGCAAGCAGGACAGCTGCAGTGAGGACTCCATAAATATGCACAAGCAATTTGGGTAATATTTTGTCTTACAGGGATGAGTGTATTTCTGCTTTAACATCTTCCACTTCTAATCAGCTCTTCACCGGGAACTGATCTCTATGCCCTCAACAGGCTACAAACAATACTCACCCACTCTTAAAGCACATTTTCTAGTCCAAAGGTAGCTACTGTAACTCTGACTGAATCCATAGCACAATACAATTTAAGGATAGGAAGAGAAAGGAAACAGAATACCTTCTCTGATGTCTACACACAGTAGAAGAGGGAAGGTTTAGGCAGATATGCAATACAGATGCAGGAATGATCTTGACCTTCTGGGCTAGGCTTTGGATCTACTCGCTTAAAAGATGGCTGTAGCCAAGATTTTAGTTTGATTTTCAAGAACCAGGCCAGCTGCCCTTTGTAAATTATTCATTCTTGCTTTTTGGCTGCTTTCTGACTTTGCAGAGTGGAATGTGTTTTGGCCAGAAAGAAAACACATGCAAAATCTTTTGAAATTCCTCTTTAAGAAGCTTTCTGAATAAAAGAGGTCACTCCTAGCAGCTCAGAGATGAATCTACTTGCACAAAAACAGCTTGGAAAGAGCAAGCTTAAATCTCATCCAGGTGCAAAAAGTCAATCTGAACCCCCTTTTTAGGAGTTTGATCTTCTAATCCTCTACCTTTTTTCATCTCTTGCCTTTAATGCCACATAACAGGATTCTGAGCTTCTGTTGAAATACATTTTGCGATAGTCTGTAAATCTCTGCTGAGATAGCTGCTGCCTTCAGATCTTAGAGGGTATGGTGCTAGGGTTCAATGTTTTTCAGGAACTGAACATTTAGAACTGAATCCTACTAGAAAATCCCTAAGTGCACACATTCTAAAGAAAGCGAGACAGACTTAAAATAGAGCATATATCAAGGCCAGAATATCATCTAAAGGTAGCATGCTTGTGAGGAGACATTTGAAAGCTCAGCACAATCATTTAAGGGAAACCTTTCAGGTACCTGATGGTTGCTAAGGATCAAGAGAGAAAGTAGTGTCATGGGAAGGAAGGATGAGGTTGAAGGAAATGGAAAATTTTATTGGAAAGAAGAGGAAAATAGAGAAGTGGGGAGKAGGATATGAGAGATGGGTACAAAAACATTTCAGACAACATGCTTCACAATGACACMTTTGTATTTTCCACACTGTGATGCTAGCGTAGAGGTTATTCCTTAAATGATTTTGGATTTATCCAAAAGGAATCTTCAACCTATTGTATGTTCACAATGAAATGTCTGTCTAAGGATGCTGACACATTACCTTTCAAATTTAACTCAAACATCTTTCATGACTATATAAAACACTGTGGTTACAAGACTATTTTTTCTTGGTTAATTCATTCCCCTGTTCTGCTTGGTTACACAGGTAAAATCATTTCCGAATGCATTCACAACCTGTTCTGTTCTGTTTTATTCCATTCCAAACATCAGCTTGAATAAATGATACCGYTAATGCCTACAAAACAGATAGGACCCAAAACATGTACCCAGATCTTGATTTTTGTCAGATTCTAAAATGGACTAACCAAAACTCCAGCAGTAGCACGCCTGATTTTTGTTGGTTTCAGTACCTTGATCCAAAATTGTTCAGTGCAGGCCCTTTGCTAGTTATAACAATGTGCCTTTATAGCAGGGAAACTGTCTGGCTCCCTGGTGTTATTAAGAAAATACAGTATACAAAAGCAGTAAGCTTTAAACCATACAGCATTATTATTATGATAGCAGGAGGTGTCAGGTGGAGACAAAGACACATGGATAGAATTGATTTGAGGCGCGTCATCAGAAAATAAGGGTGATGTGATCACAGCGCTTAGAGCGTATGCAGCAGCTGTACAATTCTACATGGCAGCTTCCATCATACCCTTCACAGGAAAAAAAAAAGAAAAGATTCTAAGTAAATGATGGGTGAATACAACATAAATTTTAGTGTATGACAAGACACTTTCTTTTTTGTTTAACATATAAATCAGGAGCACTTATGAATTGGTATTAATTAGAATAATGTATTTGCTTTCTTTCAACAGTTATGTCARCCTCATTAAAAACCGAGTGCTAAATCTTCATTAGATTTTCAATATTAAAATACTTCCATGAAATATGAATTAACATTTAACTTGTTGCTGGTTATATTAAGAGAAAGGAGGGGGAAAACCTTTGGGATGAAATTCTGGCCCAGTTAAATCAATAAGACTTTTGTTTCTGAATTCAGTGGGGCCAAATCATTTCCTCGGTGTTGGCAACCAGAGGTAATCGCCTTAAATCTGAGGCACAGGCCAAAAAAAAAAAAAAAAGAAGAAGAAGAAGAAATGTTCCATCTCAGTCTATATTCCTGTCTTGCATGCGGCTGGTTAAAATTTTTGGTCACCTGGATGACTGAGGAACCTAAGTCTCATTGAGAGTAAAAAAGTTTAGATTCTCAGATAGCTCAGGTGTTTTATGAAACCTTATTTGAATTTTGAACGTGAGCGATTCTAGCTGACAAAAAGTCCTGGTGTTATTCCTTATTCTGACTCCTTTTTGGCATGTGAAACTCGCAGAACAAGCGAGCAGCTCATGGGYGAACGTTGCAATTTCAGTCGCACGGGGTACCCTCACTGGTTTTAGCACACGTACCCGGCCTGAGAGGCGGTGCAACGCGCCGAGGAGGAAGAGACAAATTTTCTGGAGTTCCATCTCGCGAATCTTTCTAGCTCGGCGCTCACTGCACAACCCGTGAGCGATTTCCCAGCAGACATGGAGGTTGGAGGGAYGGCTAGATCAGCAAGAGAGAGCAGATGAGCGGCTGTAGTTGAAGGAAACTACCTTAATCTGCATAGTCAGCCATAGCTGTGATCGGTGACCCTCGGACTTCTGTAATAGCTGCAGTCTTGGGTCAGAGCAGACGCTACCGGACCGGCTCGCAGAGCGTCTGAGGAGTCTTTGGAAATGGCCTGCCTGCCTTGGCGACGCACCGTGCCAGCTGAAGCAGCTGGAAGCGTGTTCGCCTTTCAGAAGGAAAGGGGATCTGATGATTATGTTTTATCTGACTACAGCTTGTTTGGAAATGGAAACATCCGAGTCTCTCCTCSCGGGGGTTATGCGTTAGAGAGCCACAAGGTGGTGGTATGGTGTCGCTTTTTTTTTTTAAACAACAACAAAAAAGAGGTTTTGTTTAATGAGCTTGAACTCACAAGCCTGCTCATCTAGTGAACTGTGACTTTTCAAATACCAACCTATTAATGTCAAAGGCAATACTGAAGGGAACAGTTCTGTTTGATTTAAAAAATACAGACAATGTGAAGTCCACTATGCTCTAATATCTATCACCTATGGGGCTCCATTCATGCCTAATGCTTTATTCAAGCTAAGACCTAGTTTTTATATATCAGATTAATACATATCTACAGCTTTGCACCTTTCTATTTTGATTTTTTTATTATCAGGGCTCGCCGGGGCCATTTTCATTCCCTTACTATAGCATCTGCAAGCAGGTGGATTAGAGATAACTCTCATTGTGCTTTGTTTTCTCCTGACACTGTCATTAATCATTCCTTAAGCCACACTTCAACTTATAGTAATCAGGACTGGCTGTTCCCGAGCTGCACAAGAATTGCCTTTCACAATGTAATGTGAAATTGGAAGCGAATGGCTGAAGCCAGACGCTTCTTCTGCATTCCCCATCTATCTCATCATTTAGGTATTTATCCATCTCAGGCTTGTACAGGGAGCATCTCTCTCTTTCCCATGAGGACACAGATTGCAACAGAGGATCAGATTTGTTACTCAGGCTTTGGGCTTTGATTGTCCTCTTATAAGTTTGGGATTAAAGTGAAATTTCCCACAGGGCTATGCAGGATTTGCTAGCATTTAACTGTTTAACCTGGCTGTTTGTGAATGAGAATCCTGTGGTCAGCTATTCCATAGAGAATATTATGGTAAGCCAGCTCTGAATGGCAGACATTTCGGTAAATTCCTGTAAAGACTGCTACAGTTGATTCCAATTAAGTTCATACCTGATAGCAATTGTTTTCTTGTACATGATGAACCGTAATATTATGATGAAAAACAATTGTCTGAATATTCTCTTGCAAAATATGCATSAGCTTTAAAATAATCGCAGACCTTCAGGAAGTTCTATCCGTTTGTTTATGCTCGTAGAATCACTGTGCATTAATTTGTCTTGAACTAGGTCATATCTTTCACTATGCACAAGAGCYGCATTCCTTAATATCTTACCTATTTTTAATAATAATTATAAGCTAATAAGATCTCTCGTAGCATGGTGCTGGAATGGACAAACATTTTAAACAAGCTGTATTTGATGTATTAATAAAGACAAACTGACGGTACTGGAAAGCATGCTGTTAAATATGTAGCCAAAACAGACGTACTTTTCCTGGCATTYGATGTGATTCTTGTACAAAGGAAAGTACCTATCATGTGCTATTCTCTACAAAACTGATAGCAAGGGGGAAATTTTTCAGTCCACATTATCTATCTTTTAGTCTTAGKTTTAGAGCCATTTAAGGAAGAAGATTTTAAAACAAGTCAAAATCATTTTGTTATCCAGTTTAAAAAGACTGTATGCTCAACCACTGTATATATATTCTATTTAATGTGGATGTGTTTTTAAAATGCCTAGGAGGATAGTGCTCATTTCATGTGCTTCTCCAAGAGAGACATAACACCCAAGCAACTGAAGTACATAATTTAACAAAACATTTTAGCTTACAGTGAAATCAGTTCCCTTGGAAAGAATGGACTGAATCACTAAACTCAATTTTAACTCCACTCCCTGAGAAATTTTTACATCTTATTCAAAAGTTTGCTTTTCATTTTCTTCTTTGTTGGTTAAAAATGTGCTGGATTTCCAAAATAAGCTTTCATGGGATTTAGTTTGGGGGAAAAAAAATCAAAAAGATTTTTATTTACCTTTTTAAAAATAAAGAATCCCAGAGACCCTGAGGGAAAGACTTATGGGTATTATCAATTACAAATCTATAAATTCTAATGCAGACTGGAATTAACAAATATGAAAGACAAATATATTCATTTTACTGTTCACTGTTCAACTATTTTACATTAAAGACCTGTAATTATGACATTGATCTTGTGCTAACCAGTGTCTCGGTGGAAAGGAACAGTGTTTGGTAGTGTAACTGCACCTGTGAAAGCCTCACTGCTTGCAAATTGCTAAATATCTTTACCATCGTTTAGTGTTTCTCTCATAGCATTAAATGATTACTGAAAAGGCAGAAGCATTCCTTTCTATTTATTTGAAATATCCTCTAGATTCACATGAGTAATTTTCAGCTGTGTATAATGCTCCCAAAGTAACCTCTTCATTTCCATTGTTTTAGTGTGAAATCATTTCCTCGGGAGATAATTAGAGTTGCTCCATTTATTACATTAAATGATTAGCATGCACTTGAAATGATTCAGTATATTTTCCTTTACTGCTGATGACTCTTAAATATGGGCCTACATTTTTAATGGATAAATTAAGGTTATCTTGACRTTTTGTGGCTGCCTTCGCAGCAAAACAAAGGAGACTTTCTTTCCAAATACACGCACAGGCGTGCGCTGGACGATACACTTTAACCAAAGGGTGCTGATCCACCTGCAAATCCCCTCTGGTTCAGCTTAAAGACCAGTAATGACATCTGAAGGTAAAATGAAGATTTAAATGTACCAAACCTGCTATTACTTATGTTGTATATGTAGTTAGTAACTAATTCCAAAGTGTTTTGGGATCAGAATCCAGGTATCTCAGTCGAAGTGTCTCTACTTGCTCTCAACAACGTGCACCTTCTTCTAAACGTGTACATAATTATTTCTTACAGCTGCAGACCTGTGCTTTTATTGTATTTTATTATTTAATCTAAACAAAGAATAGAGTTTTACTGTATGGTAACTAGTGAGTTTTCATTCATTGGTTTATAAAAATGAATTACTATATAATTAGTAAAAACATATCCCAATTAATATTCCGTTAAAACTCATTAAATCTGAGTAAGATTTAATGTCAGATTCAAGGCAAAGCTTCAAGATTTTTTGTAGAATATAAGAGTCTATAGACTCAGAAACAAAATAGGCTTAAGGCCTGATTTTTGACCTGATATTTACATAACTAATATTCTCATAACTACCCCCAAAAGATGCCAAGATTGACCTGGAAGTGGTGGATACCAACTGTGACTGACGTCAGTAGAATTAAAAGAACTCCATTTTCCCAAGATCATGCCTTGTCACTCCCAAAAGAATAGTAAGGAGATATTTAACTCCACTTGAAAGTTTGGTCCATTGGAGTTAAATAACCTATAGCACTCTAACTGCATTAGTCGATGTGAAACAGATGTCATTATTAAAGGATACATTCCCTTCTGATGTGATACATAYCCCTATCCTATATTTCTCAAATGTGGCTGTGGTTCAAAGACTCTTTACATATCCACTTGATTTAAATTCAAGCTCTTCTTGTATTTAATATTTTTAAATTTAAATTTTTACATTTTAGAATGTAATTTAATAGAGTTTTTAATGGTTCTAGCAAGAAAGCAAGAAACCCAGTTTGCTTGTGTTTATTGCAAAGAGTACGCAAGCAGTGACTGCATAGCGTAAGGAAGAGCAGATGTAATGCAAAATAAAGTAAATAGTATTAAAAAAACCCCCTTCATACATGTACCTTATATCAGAAAATAATATTCTAAATGAAGTTCCATTAGTAGAAAGAGACAGTATATATTTTTTTGCCTTATTCACTAATAAAACATACAAAAAAAAATCCTTTCTACTGGCTTATTTTCCTTCCAAAATATCACTTTAGGATATTTCTGGCATTTAGAACAAACTAAGTAAAAAAAAATATATATATATATTTCCCCATCAATTCATAAGCGTTGGTTGCATTACGTAAACAGGAAGCATTCATGTATTTGGGACATTAGTTTCTCACCGAATCCAAAAAAATACTACTGTAGCATGCAGTTGTACTGTAATTTCATATGGTATTGCTGCAYGAAATCAGTAATGGAAGATGTGGTTTTCATAACTTTAGTCCTGCGGAAAGAAACATTTTTTCATTTTGTGTTTTGGCTGACCCGCGTTGGAGCCAGATTCTCACCTGTGCCTGAGCAGGATCCTTGACTGCACTGTGGTCACATGAGGTTAAGGGCAGACTCCCTTAATTTAAACCTAAAAATGTAATTTGGTCTTTSCTTGGGCAAAAGCAACAGAATTGTGGATGTCATCTGGAATAAAGCCCAAACAAGGAACACAGATTTCTGTTCCTAAACGACAGTTCAGCAAACCCAGCCCTGTTCAGCAAAACTCTAAGACACATGAATACGTCTCATCAGTAAAAAGCACCAGACTTAAACAGGACAGTTGATGAACTGGGACTCACAGATTGCTTATGCTCTTATAAAAGTCAAATAAATGAGATGCTTCTTTTTACTTCAGTGATGCCGTACCAGGACCATCGTAACTGGAGATGAAACCGTGCTCACCTTGTTCACAAGTAATTCCATTTACTAGCCTTAGGACCAGTATATGATGTAGATACATCTATCCTTAAAAACTTACTTGAGCAACATAAAAGCACACCATTAAATAATAGCACTACTATAGGCATATTATACTAAAAGTGCCATAATGTTGTTTGTATATGACAGGCATTTTCTGTATAAGAATGCTGAAATTCTACACTGATGTCATTAAAGCATAAATGACACGCTACCAAAAGATGGAGATACTAATGTATGGGAGCTAAAAACTACACTTCCTTCTAAATTTTAGAATATTTTTAATAGATTCAAAGCATATTTTTAATAGATGAAGTTATAAGAATACTAACAGTAGTGGCGTGAAAGGTTACAATGGCTGAACACCATCTCTCAAACATTTATTCCATTTAAGTAAAAATACCTGATAGAGAGCATTTCTATTATTCACAAGAAATCATGCAATATAATGGTTCCTAGCACTCCTTTTGTAATAGCTTATTTAAATACTTGGGGCTGCAATTCAGATTCCCACTTTGTTCAGACTTCACAAAAATACTTCTTACAATTGATCACACTTTTATTCTTTATTGTATTCTAAATAGCCCTTGATTTCTCAGAACCCAAGACTAAAAATTAGGTTTGCAGAAGTGAAAAGTAAGGTACTTAAAAAAAAGTACATACTTTTTTTTTTTATATATAACTGAGGAATAGAAACTACAAAACTGAACAAAAAAACTACATTATGAATCATTTTGTTTGCAGCAATGCTTTAAGGAATTACTCTCGAAAACTAAATGGAGCTTGATGGGGCTTTTCTAAACCCCTAAAATCTAAAATGACCTGAAGGTATAAAGAATGCTTGACTTTGGATTTCTTTTATTCATAACATTTTCTCTAGAGCTTCCACTTCAGACCACAGTAGTTTACATAAAATTAAGGAACCCGGTCCGATAAGGAGTTACTAAAATTCTATTCATCATCTTAGATAAATTTATTTATTGTTGAGAAAAAAATTAAAATGAGGAACAGTAACAAATCTCTATTTATAATGAGGTTTGCTACCAATAGTGTAGATGCTATATTTGGAACTTTTCTTAAATTATTTAAGAACTTTTATTTGTGATGATGACAGGCTAACCTGTCAGTTGACATAAATTGGTATAAAGGCAAATGAGCTGCTGATTTACATCAGCTAAAGATAAAGCCATATTTGTTTTCAGAATAAAACATTGATAGTTATTTTCATTTCAGAAGAACTGAACTTTTATTTAAAGAGCAAATAGAAATGATAATGTATAAACAAAGAAGCAAAAGTGCTGAATTGAATGAATGAATGAATGAATGAATGAATGAAAATGAATTAAATCACAGGAAAAGTACATTCAAACATCAAGGCAGCAAAGACATGACTGGCCTTCAGGCTGATGTGCTATCTTTTCTGCATCAAATTTTGCCTTGCTATTATCGCATACTTACATGGAGTTACTTATTAGAAAAAAAATAACTAAAATAAATAGTACTGTGCTATTGTAAAAGGAGTATTAATATATTTAATACTGAAGCATAGCATAGAATGATATAAATAAATACTTTTTTAAAAAACATGCTATTTACCTGAATGTAATGASGCCTGTTGSAACATTAGAGTGTGCAAATGAGGGTGYAAGCAATTTTTAAAGCATGTATTAGCTAAATGGTAAACAGAAGTAGCTCTTTCAGGGGCATCTAARCTCTCCAACCTCAACAAAATGTCCTGCCTCCTAACTTTCAGCTCATTCCAGAATGACTGAATATTACAAAATTTTTACGGCAAAATTATTACCAAGCTACAGCATGGGACTCTTCGAGCAGTCAGCRGTGTTCTTTTTAATACCACTTCCATTTGCATTTTAAATAACTAAATGATCTTCAGGCATTTAATAGAAAAACATTTTTTTTAAAATGAATACCAAGAGACATTTGTAAATAGCAGCACAAATTGCTCCTGGGCTATAAACCTGAGTGCCAAGTTTCACTCTGATATGAATATAGACAAGTGTTAAAAGTCTGAAAAATGGATTCCTTAATGGATATACTGGCAGACCTTTAAGTGTAACGGAGCTAGCATATGCCACTTTAATAAAGATATCATATCCGATCTCTTCGATTACCCATAGCTTTTCTATTCTAAATAAAAGGATTGGAACTGGAAGTATTTTCCCCGCATATCATATTTAAAAATGTACCAGAGAATGTCATCCAACAATTCGTAAACATYGCAATTATTTCTTGGAACATAACAAAAAGTAATCCCTAAAGATATGGTAAATATACCGTTTCTTTATTGAACAAACAAAAATAGATTAGGCATTGCCTTTCAAAATCAAAGACGTCGGCTTTGTCTGAGGCGAGAAGAGGCATCTGGGGGCTTGAATCTTGCCACAGTCTTTGTGGCTCTATATTGTAAGTGCATTGGTAACCTTGTGTTTAACCAGATTATTTACAGTCAGACCCTTGTAAGATCACACGTATTGCTGCTGGTGTGAGGGACGGAAGGAGACTTCTCAAATTGAATACAAACGGGGTATTTATTGTTATGTTTATTAGGCCATAACCGTGCATCAAATGTGCTAAATTCCCAGAGATAAAATAATACAATCACATCAGGACTGAAAATTTAATACTAAACAGGGAGCCAGAAGCTCGCTCTCTTCCACCCCCAGCCTGCTTGGCAGCTCGTCTTAACAAATATCTGCCCTGGACTTCGCTGGACACTGCCTGTGCGCTTGTGCTCGCCTGCAAGCGCTATTTCCTTCGGGGAGTTCTGCGAACTGTAGGTAAATCTCTTTGCATACGTAATTGTCAAACAATTGTTGCGGGACTTTGCTTGCTTTTTTTCAGAAAAAAAAAAAAAAAATTAAGAGCTTTCCGTGGCTATGAGTTTCACAGCCTGTCCGTGCATCACTATCGATATGGAAAGGCAGTCTGGTCACAGSGTGTGTTTTGCTGGTGAGGTAAATCAGTCTAGGTTTCACCTACGTTACCCGCCGTTGCTGTGCTAAAATAGCAGCTCGGATGTGATGCATATTGGCAATGTCAGGCTTCAGGTCCGTGCGTACGCGGGTGTGCTCAGGCTTTTCTCTTCGCAAGCACAGCGCTCGGCGTGGGAAAAGGGGGCCGCTGGGTCTATAGGTGCATTTCGGCAGCAAACGGGGCAATGGGTTTGCAAGGAGGAGCAAAATTCTCTCTCCAGCACCCCGTTTGCTTTTGGTTAACCAAAAAGAATAGCAAACACCAACTAGAGAAACAGCCTTCAGTTTGTACCTTGCTTTCTTGGACTGAAAAAATGATGCACTTCAGTGTATATGTTTTCTAATACACTTTAACTACTTCTTCTGTATGTACCCATATAACATGATTAGGTTTCTGTCAAGATCTAAGTGGCGTGGATCGACAGATAGGGTAACCTGCTGGAACAAAACTAACTAAGCCAAATTCACCCCTGATGTCACTCAYGGATACTGGTGGGTGAAACAGGCCCTTGTGACTTACAAATATATCAGGTATATTCCACACTCCATTAAAAATAACAAGTAAAATAAAGGTTGATAGGAAAAAAAAAAAAAAAAGGTTTAGCTTGTTTTTGAATGATTTTCTTACCTTCCCTGCGGAAGATCTTAAAAACATGAAGTTGCATGCAAGAAAAGTATTCGTTAATATATTGGAGTGAATTTCAAATGCTCAGGGGAAGGTCTGGCTTTTCTTTCTTTTAAATTGATGTAAATTTGAACTGCCTCCTTTGCATCAGTGGAATTACACCAGCTTTACACTCATGTAACAGACAGCAAAGTTTAACGCTTGCTGTACAGGACGGAAGTACGTCCTGGATGGAGAAGTAATGCTGMTGTTCTTTTCAATAGCACAGCTTGCATTGATTTATAGCAACTTTTTATTTTTTAAAAAAACAGTGACAGTAGCTGAGTTTTGAGCTTTAAGAGTAAATTAAGAAGTTATACGGGGCAAAGAGAAAGACAAACAGTGACGACCCAAAATCGGGCGATTCTTCTTAGACGTGAGAGACTGGGAGCTTTTTCTGACAGCTGAGATTGCAGAATCTGCAAAATGATTTTGATAGAGATTTTAGAGATTTTTTCCCCAATTATCTTCCTTTATAAAGAATACTTTCATAATACTTAAAAGTGGTATCCTTTATTACAACTCTTATTATAGTAAAATCGATGGAAGCCTGAGCGGTGGGCGTATTGTTGTGACACTTAAACTATTTGTAAATATTGCTCTCAGCTTTCTTAGCATATCTTAACAAGGCGACATTTCAGCAAAGTATAATTTCTCGCACATTATATATGCTGTATGCTTCCAAGACAATCACACTGGAAAACAGAGTCATGAAAAAGAAGCCAGGAGTGTTTCTTACTTTCAGGGAAAAGCATCTCAGTCTCTGGATGGGGAAGGTTTGGAGGATCACTCTACAGCTACAAGAACTAAGTGGCGGGCAGGAAGGCGTTTTTGCCTTGCTTTCAGCGCCCGGTGCAACGCAGGCAGCGCCTTGGTTGAAGACGTCTCTCTCAGTTCTGCTGCTCAGCCTTGCTTCCTCTTACATTTTATACTCAAGTGAGCTCTTCGGATTGCAGGACTGGAGCCTCAACGTCACTGCTTTCATTACCYTTTCATTGCAGATATGAAAAGGGTGTTGTTTTACAGTCATATTGCATTCAGGAAGGGTTTTGTTTAGACTCATTTAAATTTTCTTAAGAGATCATGTTAAGAGGAGCTTTAAAAATGTAAGGAAGAACTCACTGAACAACCTACTGGTCTGAATCAACTAACTTGAAAAGAAGAGTGGGACTCGCCCAACACACACACACACACACACACTTCCTGAAAAATAAAGCATTCCAGCTGTCAGTGCTTGTGCTCGTTAACCAAAAACCAAGTATTTTTATATTGCCTCTGCTCTCTTCTATTGTAGGCTCCAGTTTATGAAAGACTTGCACATTTTACATTTAACAGYATGACTGTAGAGCGATCTGTACTTCACCTAATGGCAAACAGGGAGTTTGCTCACTACCTGAMGCATCAGCAAAGCCTTAAATTCTATAGCAAGCAATCCCAAAATATTGATGGCATTTCACGTGGAATTAAGCCTTTACATTCTTATTAAAGTAACAAAGAATGATTTTATGAAGTTGACTACTAAAGTTGGGTGTCCCTAGCACAGGTGTTACGTGTTTCAACTGACATCATGCTAGTGGGGAATATATATCATGAATCCAGTTCATAAATCTTGTATATTTTGGGAATGTTCCAAAAGTAGATCCAACCTGCACTTCCTTAATTGCCAGATATTTATACTAAAAACTAATTATCTAAAATCTAAAAAAAAAAAATAAAATAAAATTTCAAGCACATCCACAGGTATTTTTTGTATTTTAGTTTCTGGCTTTTAGTTTAGATATCCTTCAACAGAATTTCTGCTACGGACATACTGTGAATTTTTGAGGGAGGTGAATTTCAAGAAAAATATCTCATTAGTTTTATGGAGATTTTTGCCAAAAGATTGATTACAAGATTTGGCCCACTGTTAATAGAGTTTGTATTCTTGTCTACTACTTTTGTAAACCCAATACTTTAACCATTATAGATTATGTGCTTTCTTCTTTTATCAAACACTTTGGGTCACAGAGACCCAATTTAAAAAATGCAATCAACTCTACAATTTCATAATAATGTGACTCTGTAGAAATGTTTAGATTTGTGGTCGTCAGGGGAAAAACCAGAGGCATCAGACATCAGCATAGAAACCCAAGTGGGTGAGAAGGGTTTAGCTCAGCACATTATGATGTTAARTTAAGGCCATGCCTTGCTCTCCCTGAAGTCAATTAAGTTGTAATCTTTCATCATTGTATCATTTTACAATCACAGAAGAGTTTGCATTTCTTTCTCCTTTAAAAACTAGATCTTGAATCTTCAAAATTATATGGACACACAGCACAAGGTATTACAATCCCCTCTCCAAATAAAAAYTTCCACTTTGACAGTGCTCTTGTTTCTGACAGGCGTCTCAAAACACACAGCAAATACAAAATAACAGTTGCATGCAGGAGCGTGCATGGGACTTCTACAGCATGTGTGTTAAATTAGGTGACAGTATGGAAGAGGATGACTGAAGCAACTACTCTACATGGGACCCCCTATTTATATTCACTTTGGAGCACTCAGCCCAGGCTGTCCTGATAGGCTGCTAAACTGGTTTTCAAAAYAGTGATCAGAAAATGTACTATAAATAAGCAAACTCTTTATTTTTACTCTATCAGTTGATTCCAGTAAATTAGTTACAGTGTGTGAAAACTCCCACTAGGATTTTTTTTTTTTTTAATGGTTTGCTAAATCCAGACACATTTCTCACACTGATGATTTACCAGAACTTCAATTTACCCCTGAATTTTATAGATTAAAACAGGGCTCTATTTTTAGAATTTTAGCACCATTAAATATCAGCTAAAATTACTTCACTGTAAGGAGGATAAAAACACAGTGAACTCCTACTCTTAAATATTACCATACACTCAAAAAAGTAAATAAATATACTTAAAAATGTGGAAATGCTTCCAAATAAAATAATAATATTTTACACTAGCAAGGTAATCGCATATTCTCTTGAATGAAATAAAGAAACCTGATGAGAGATCAGATATGGTAAGAACAAGCTAAAAAAAAGTCCTGTCTCAGGTCATATAGATTTGTATAAAACAAGTTAATATGTTTTCCATGGCTGAATATGTGATTGTGATTCTGGATGAAAAAGCAGTAAACTATATATGAAAAACTCTGAAGAATTATTTTATAAATTTTATTTGTATTTTWTGAATTTTGTTTTTATTTTAAATTACATGAAAGAAGCATTACTATTAAGGGAAATATTTTTATAAAGTACAAGCATAAACTTTGTGCTGTCTTAATTTTCAGCTTAAATTTACAGACATACTACATGGCAACAGTATTAAAGCAAAAAGGAGGGATACATTTTCCTATTCAATAAAAAGCTATGGAAGTTGCATGGGGTAGAGTCTCTAGGAAATCCACTCTTTCTTTGAAAAAATGTCATTGGTGAGATAGAAGATTGGCAACACAATGAGCAAAATATAGTGAGGGCTGATACGGACTGTCAGCTAGAATTTGGGTTAAGACACTGACTTTTGTCTGCATGGTGTCTACCTTCCAAAGAAGATGGGAGACGCAAARCTGCAAGTTTCCTCTCTCTGGTTAATGTGGTCTATACAAGTGAATAATGTATAAGAAGATGTTCCCTCGATAATGTTACAATTATTCATTGTACAGCCATAAACTCAAATATTCACATTAACAGCTAGGTATTATTTTTCTTCTCTGAAATTAAGTGAGTGGCATCAGTGGTCATAAATGAGAGCATTCATCAAAGGCGTAGGCCATGGCAGAGGATTAAGTGAATGCTGATGAAGTGTCCAGATTCCCATAACTTGGAATGGGCTGCATTCAGCATTCCTTTATTATCCATCTGCCACATAACAAAAAGTCTCATATATTTAATGCAGGTTTGCCCTCGGCCACGTAATAGGATTAGGAATAATTTCTACAAATTTACAAAAACAAATCACATGGGAAGGCTTAGAATTTGCTAATAATTTCTCCATAGCTGGGAGATCAAAGGGATGTAAGAGTCTAGAGCCAGGCGGTAGTTTGACCCTGGCCAAGCCTTTTTAATGAAAGGGTTAATCTTCTCAGAGGTGACCATAGAGGAGCAAATAGTGTGACCAAACGCAGATTCAGGCCTCCAAAAATAGGAAGAAAATCGTCTGGGAAGTATGACAGCAAGAAAACATTTACAGAATAACAGTACGTTTTCTGTCTGCAAAAATAAAATAAAACAGCAAACCTCAATGAATTGTTTATTAAGCAAAGTGTGACTGGCAGGAGGAGGGAGAASAGTGGTGCTGAGTGAAGCAAGCTTGCTCAGAGGACCAGAAATATTATTATTTCTTTCTGAATAACAAAAAATAGGATGCATATCTTCAGTCTAAAAACATGTCTTCAATCTAAAAAAAGATTCTCTGTTGTCTTCAGGTAAAAACTGTCTTCTCCAAACATGTGTCACAGCTCGGTTTGTTTGCTCGTTTTTGTCACGTGCTTGCTCGTTTTAAGAAGAACCGCTCTCCAGACATACCCGCTTTCACAGGTGACTTTCTGGGAGGACCGAAGCAAGTCGCCCAACGAAGTTTTCTCRGAAATGTCTTTGGGCTGCTGCAACTAATGCTTACAGATTTTGTCTTCTTCAATACACTGAAGGCAATTCCAACTCTCAAATCAAATCAAGCAGCTGTACCAGAAAAGACAGGGAAAAAAAAAACATGTAAAGGAAATGAAGGTATTGCACACGTGTGTGCACGCGCGCACCCATTTTTTGTCATTTTCCCCATTAGCACGACTAAGTCTGTCTCAAATTTTTCATGTTTTCTACGTTTCTCTTTCCAGTTAGTAAACTGCAGAATAAGCATGTTAACATCAACCTGATGCGGATGACAGCTATCTTAATTTTGCTTCATTAATGGTTTTAATGACCTTTGGAAAGTACAGCACACCAGAATGCTAGCTTTTTTAATTTAATAGAAAATCATGTGATCATTTTGATTCTTGGTTCCTGACCTGTTCTAATGAGTTTGAATGTATTACTCCATTTTTGTGGTCTTTACTTACTGGGCTACTTATCAAATAGTGGATTAAATATTCTGGTTACAAGTAGTGAATTTAGTACAAAAGCCCTTGCAGACATTTGATCCTAAGYGAAGATATTATTTCTCATGTTTCACTTCTTGAGACACATTTTTAGGCCAGAAGTTAACTTCAGCATTAAAATTATGGTAACTTGGTATTGCTGCCAGTTTGGATTGAACTCAAACGCACAGTAGGGATGAGAATTCCTAAATTCTCTCCTCTCATTATTCCTATATTCTCTGTTTATCCTCTRCACATGATGCTTCATTCCATCTCCTACACATTTTGAGTAATTCCATTCAGAGTGTGAAATCCAAAGCAATCTTTTATTTCAAATACAGAAAGGCAGCTCAGCCTTATGATATAAAATTGCTTTTGAAACTTCCTCGGTGCGTAGAGGTGTAAGTATCCTGTAAATAACTTTGATGCAGGGCCTGAGGTTAATGCTTTGTGGGCCACAGTCTCAAGCTGTGATGGTCCTAACGAAAAAATAGCAACCATTATCATCCATCAAAGGACAGAAACAGCACACGCTCAACAATTTTGGTAAGTTCATTGACAACACAGGTCTATGGACCCCCATGTGGATCAGAGAGGCAAAAGTTTTAACTAATGAAACACAGCTTTAGGGGATATTTAGACCCTCCTTAGACTAAATCTCTACTAGTCAAACAAATTTTAGGCATATGGCTTAGCGGGCTGTTAGCAGGCTATAATCATACTTTATAGTCACTGAAAAGAGATAAGGTCCTATTCTGCCCCCCCCACCCCCCCGAAAAGTTGGGTACCGTTGACTGTTTCCTGGCTCTTTCCTTTGCTGACTTAGGTAGCTCACTACCTACATCTGGGTAGTTATGTGGGAAGTCTCAAATTTTACAGCACCAGTAATTTGAACACTAGTAAGACCCCTCGCCTCACTCCGGTTCGGTTTACCAAGTGGAGACATTATGGCAAYGCTGTTTGCTAATGAAAAGTAAGCATGTTACAGTGTTCCTGCTCTACTCCACACRGGTGTTATCTGCGAGTATTCTGCTAATCTGGGACACAAATTTAGATTTACTATAGGTTTTATAAACACAACACTCAACTAGAAATGTTTGTTTGGATTTTTACATCATAGGAAATAGAACAATAAGACAAATTAGAGTCTGATATATAGTTTTTGGTCTCATCAATTTTATGACCATTTTAAGACAGAACTGCGTTTTTAGTATCATAGGTATCTGATAAACARAATGGTTGAAATAATATAGGTGCAAAAATATGATGTGTAGCTCAAATCACAGTGTTGGTATTTAGAGTCACGGTAACACCCTGCTTTTCCTAGACATTGGCAGTGGTCTGAATTCTTGGTTCCAGCTGCTTCTGGAAGCCAGTTTTGCCCTCCGCAATCWAAAGCAGCTGCTCATTTAGTGGTGACTAAGGCTGACCTTTGTGTGTCACACTGTCACTCAGTGGGATAAAGAACGAGATGCCTTTTTAGGAAACCGTACTGTGCGTTTACAAGCAGCTCCTTGACCTTAACCAAATGAGTTAGCAGCACCCTATAGCAATCTATTATGTGATTATGCATCTACTGTTCCTCATGCCAGACCTTAGAGTGCCATACTGCCCTCAAAGGTAAGGTCGTATCTCCGCCCTATGCCTAAGGAACAACAGAGATTTTTAGGGATGACCAGAAATACATGGTGGCTCCTGTTACAATCATGACTGCATCCTGCACTGCTATACAGGCCAGATGAACACAAGGGAGAAAACTCCATCTAAATCAGGAGTTCAGGCCAAGCAGTGTAAACAAGTGAGYTAAAGTTTTTCTAAATTTATTTGTTCTGAGGGATCTCTTAAAATCACTGGTAAATTTTAAGAAGCCTTTTTGTGCAATGGGAAGACATAGCTTTGTTATCTTCCTTCCCATGAGTTTATACACCAGCTGGCAACACTTTCTTCTTGTTTTCTTCTTCCTTTGAAGTGTTAAATGACTTTATCAGCCTTTCTTATTGCCTGCTTAGAGAAATGGAAGAGAGTTCCAATACTGCATGGGAAGTAATGTTTGGCCATTAGAGAATTTTGTGTTTTCATGACATGCTAGAAATGAAAGTTACAACTAATGCTATTTTCYTCACCACAGTGTGATTGCACAGGTGGGTGGAGCTGGAGACAGGGTACCAAGAAAGACATTTTAGCACCAGTATCTTAGGATCACAGCAGGCCTGGTCTCTTGTGCTTCTTGTGCTATCTTTCCTCATGCATTTCCTTGCAAAGACTAGTGAGATATCTATTAAATAACCTTTAGAATAAGCATCACCATCTGTTGCCTTATCACATTTTTTAGTTAACTCATGGGCATTACAGAGGCACGGGAAATAAACTACGGTCAAGAAAGTCAATTGGAAAAAAATCTTTGGAACTATCTTTCAAGAAAAGTGATGTGAGCACCAGCCAAACTTATAACTGATAAATAGACATAGTTTTGAGACACGCCATTTGCATTATGAGGAGAAAAAAGGGAAGAAGATTTACACACTTTATTTCACTGTCATTTTCTCACAAGGACAATCCCAGAGTCCCAGTACTGCTTGCAACAGCAATAGGTTTACAACACATAAGGTCTAGATGTGGCAGAGAACTGTTAATGGGAGGAACAAACCTTTCACCTGTAGATTACCATTCCAAATGCAAACTCTAGTGCCTTAGAAGTGAGAAGTGATTAAAATCTGCCAGTTGTCTCAGTTTATGGRCCACAGGACAAAAATTTGCATAATAAAAACCACTACCAGAGCTTAGCAAATAGGCATGAGGACTGCCTTCTGATTCACAGCAAAGGTTTAGGTATCTCCAGAAAAACACTGTCAATGTAGAGTGAAGAAAATTTGAGTAGACTGTCTGCACAGTTTTTYCTTTGAACAGAGAGCTACAGACACTTTACTGGCATCAATCATGAGTCAAAAATATTTCAAAAATTAAAAATAAAGAGAGAAAAWTTTCTAAGATAAATCTTCTCTAAAGMTTACTGTTCCATTATGGGCACTTAATTTTAAGTCTTTATGACTCTTCCAAAATCATCTAACTGTATCTGCTGGTCTCTCTACAAACTTTACCTCTCTTATCATCTAAGATAGCTCACGTGTCACTAGGATACAAGTAGAAATGAAGAAGGAAAACTACCRTAAATTTAACAGGACCAGTATCCAGAAAGCAATGACATTACCTTCAGGCCATCTGTGGCAAGGGAGCAGGATTCACYTGTCCTCAGTTCTAGCACACCAGTACCTTTTCATATGTTTGCTAACTTTGCAGTCGTGTCAAGAAGCAATCAAATTCATACAGCAGTGTCTGCAGCTTATTGCTCACAACTCCCTCAGCTGATGACATTTAGGGAGACACGGAAAAGTTGACTAATTCTTAAAAAAAAAGGTTCTGTTTTACAATCTAGTGCATGGGGAGGAAATGATGATGGCCGTTTTTAATTATTCACATGATGAATATAGATAGCTTCTGTATCAGTGTGCACTACAAAACTTTCTATGCCTCATCTATTGAGAATGCAGCAATTACAAAGGATTCCAGCCAGAGAGTCCTGGTTTTCTAAGCAAAAGTCATACTATTAGTTTTGGTGGTCGGTAGTTCAACTGCCATTTTATCAGCTAATGGAACAACTGCAATATATACACTGATAATGTTTTAATTGCTAATGAGGCAGTTAGAGCTATTATAAACTCAACCAACACTTCGTTTGTTGGGATATTTTTGCCCAGTGCTCTCAGTAATTGGAAGGGATGAAAAGCCATGTAAGCTGGATTTCCGTGCTTTAGCTTGGTTCAAAAAAGGGGTTTACTCATTTTATCTCCGTGTGGTACAACAGCGGCCCCACCATTTCCAGTGACAAGCTCACCCTGGAAGTCAAATGGAGTTCTTCATGTAGTGCCACACTCGCGCTAATAAGTTCTTGCAGACTAAACTGGCTCTGCAGTTCCAACACTATCTGCACAGAACATAATCCCACTACTGACAATTATGAGTTAATAACGTTGGAAGTCTTTAAGAGGCTGACTACACTTATGGTGGATTTTAAAGTTGCCAAAATAATTTGGGCGCATAAGCCTCACTGATCATTCTGCTCCCTGTTTTATACAGTAGTTTCTGACTGGTACATGCAGTCAGATCAGATCAACAGTCTAATGTTACATCAGAAAAGACCAGACATCAGTAAAGAGAGAATATCACAGCAGAGATGAGTATACACTGGTATTCTCCTCTTACATCAAACTTAYGCCAGCTTCCTACTCCACCGACTGCTGGAGCTCCTCCAGTTGCACACTGACATGCATAAGATGACGATCTGGAGCCACTCACCTGGTATGAGCTAAGAGAATAGTTCAAGAAAAATAATGTGGAGAAAATATTCAATCTGAAGACCATGATAGATCTTGCATTTTTCATCTTATGAGGGGTTTAAATATGGCTGGTCCTCTACTCTGCTAGTTACTGTGGTCCTCTCACAGCTGGCAGCAGCACTGCAATTTTTGTGCAGATCTGAAACCTGTGATGTTTCAGCCATTCTAGCCAATTCACATTTTAAATAATAAATAATATACCCCTATAAAGTCACCTGAACCCCTGAGAGAATTATAGCCTTTATTATGTACAATTGGAGGTATATTAATCCTTAAATTGAAAGATTTTTTGTGATCTGTTGGAAAGTTAGATAAATTATCTGAAATAGCAAAGTAGAAATTACACTAAATGTCCTTTAGTAGAACCACTGAAATGCCCTCTCCAAATACAGGATTGTTTAGTTAGAAGAAGAGAATCCAGGGACAGACATGACTGTGTTTTGTGGCATAGCTCAGAAGCTGATTACTTGAGTCAAGTGACCAGTTTGGGAACTGCGAACCTCTGGACAGTCATTTTCTTGCTATTACTAGCGGCTGTTTTAACCTACTCACCTATTAATCTACCATGTATTTTAGCTTGATTTATGGAACTTACTTCATAAGTAACACTTGGTTACTATTCAAAACAAGTCCGTTGCCTAAATCCTTCTGAACACAGGGGAAATGGCTTATGAGAAACAGAAATAAAAGGGGAGGAGGGGAAAGCTTGTTTAACACAAATATTGAAATATAATTGAAATTATATTAAAAAAATTAAAYGACTTTTTGTGAACTTCTTTAAAAGGGTCAGAAATGTGTTTGAGCTGTACAAGATTAACCTTTACTCATTTGGGAAAATGCAGACTCCAACAGCAATCCTCTGCAGTGGTTGCACTTGCTAAAAGTTTAAAACAGTAATTTTTTCCCAAGAAAGGTCATCTTGAGCTAAAATGTCAAATAAATTATTTAGATTACTGAATTAGAAAAGTGAAGATCTGACAGGCTGAATTTTTTATGCACATTAGCCACAGTCAGGGTCTCTATATGCTCTTTTTATTAAGTGCACCCCCCTCTTCCCTTATTAAAAATCTCTCCATTTAGTCCAATATATTCTCCTTTAAGATGTATCTAAGCATCTAAATAGCTAGTACAATTTGATTCTTCCTTGTACAGATCAGAAAGCAYTGTATTCTACTGATGTTAGGCATTTTTCCAGTATAAAACTGATGTAAGAAAGAAGAGAATCTGATCACCAGTTTTTAGAGGAAATTAAGTGACTAAGAAACTGCTTTTAAAGTCTCCATGTAGCTATTAAATCCTAGATTCTAGCGGAAGAAATATTTTAAGGAGAAGGAATATTTTGAAGGATGGTAAATTAAAAGGATTAAAATGGAAAGAGAGTAACTTTTAAGTAAGTGCTACTCTCAAGGTTATGTACTAGAGTTTTTATAGTTTTAAGAGAGTACTAGGAAAATTTAGAATGTCATCTTCATATATAGCCAGGCACATCGACTAAAGGTGCTCACGTAGAGATCTCACCCCACAGGTTCACATCTGCATTTCCCATTCTTCTTCATGTTGATAAATACTATGGACAATTATCTGAGGCAGCACAGGAATTTCTACCAAACGTGATGCCATACTGTTCAGTCAAGCAGCAGCAGTAGTAAAACTTCCCACTTCGTTTTGCAAAATGAATAATTTGCTCAGCACTGGAGAGGCCAMTCTATAAAACAATTCCATATCGACAATAAACATTTCCTAATTGGACTTCTACTGTGATTTTTTTTCCCCCACAGGACAAGACTCTGAATCATACTATGTGCAGAGTGGAGCAAATTAAGTTCCCAACTCGAGTAGCCAGTCCAGATGCTCGAGGTACAGGAGATGACAAATGGGGGTGCACTTTTAACCTACCAGCACAAGCAGTATCTCATCAGTCTTTCAAAGTCCAACAACTAAGGTGCCTAACCTTAGCCTTCACTTCACTAGTATCCTCAGTATTATCATGTCATATCAGGTTTCCTTGCAAGCTTTATGGCAGACACAAGTAAGAAACGTATCCATGTGTAAACGTAGAGGTGGTGCAAGTGCTTTGGCATCCATGAGCCAACGGACCTGAGCAGTGATCTATCAAGCCACTGCCAGCATCTCTATAGGCTCTTTTTATTAAGTGCCCCTCCTCTGCCTTGTTAAAAATCTCTCCATTTAGTCCAATATAGTCTCCTTAAGATGTATTTAAGCATCTGGGCACTTTATGCCTTTTGCCARGGTCCAGGCCTATGCTGTGCCACAACCTAATGAACATTAGCAACTGAAAGCTGCGTATCTTTGAAAGAACTGAAAGAACAAGGTTCGTGTTGCCACACAAAAATAGTAATATGTGTGTGTGTGTGTAATTTTGTGGTGTGCAGTTGCCAGGTGTCACATAATCTCTCATAAATGATATGAACGCAGGAAGAACTTCTGTCAAGCACTTATTCCTTATGCACTTTGGTCTTTTTGAAACAGCTGAGATTTTTATGTTTCTTTCACCTGTAAAACATCTGGCATGGGCAGGACAAACTTCCTATCATCCTAACCTGAGASTGACCTGTTTTAACTTCCTGGCTTGCAGAGGCACCAAAAGTACTTAGTCATTTGTGCTTCACTGAGAAGAGGGATTTAGTGAATAAGACAACCATAGACTTTACTCCTTGGTGATTCCTTCCCTGACAGGGTAAATCCCACGAAAAAACAACGTTAATAGAGCATGACGATTTGAAGGATAGAGCCCTAACTGTTGACATTTCTGTTGTCAAACCAGGTATTATACTATGATAAAGAAAAAGAAGTATTAAAAAAATGTGGAAAGCTCTCTGGAATTAAGTTCCTTCATGCGGCCTTACTGTAAAGGCCATTAGTACTTCTTCCACTCAGGGGTCTTTTATCTTTTCTGTTATTCTCTTTTTCCTAGGTTTGATCATAATTTACCTTTGTCAGGTCACTGAAGTAGAAGTTGTAATTTGTTATATAGTGCTAGATACTGAAGGGTTCTTTTAAGGTGTAAATTTAGGCAGAAAAAAGATTCTTTTTGCAACTTTACTTGCCTCTGGGTTGCAATGTTTGTAATGTGAGGTAAGTGACATTGTTAGCTTTTGATAATCTCTGCTATGTGAAATACTTATGAGTCACAGTGCTTAATTTCTTAGCTCTTTCATATAGGTAAATGTTTCAATAACAAAGCATTAATCATATAGGATACAAACATTTTCAGGCCACTAGTCCAATCAAAATACWGGTGTTATTTCTGACTGCTTTTTCCTTATCTTTTCTTTCACAATATGACTGCAGGTATGCTCTGACTGACAATATTTGAGAACACTTCTTCCATTCCTCCTGTCACTGATTTATGTGCTTTTTTAATGCTAATTTGGGTGGGCTAAATTGATTTTGCAAACTTTGAGAGGTCATACTGATGCCCTTTCATAGAAATGGATTTTGCCCTGTATTACAGCGCATTGCAACAGTGGCAAAACAGTTTGCTTGTTGCTTTCAGAAGAAGCTTTTTGTCCAAAATGTGTCTTAGTTTCATGCAGCAGGTCTGTTCAGTTTAACAGGACTGTTACTACAGGGACTGCATAGACCAAACTGTGAYCTGGTTTATTGAATCCAATCAATCCAAGATTTTTACATTAAGGAACAATCTAGCTGAAAGAACTGTTTCAAAGGATACTTATTTTATTTTCCTTCAACAATTTAAACTAACATCAAAGTTCTATATGTCAATCTCTGAATTCCTTTTTAAATTATCACTGAAAAAAAAATCCATCTATCCATATATATGTAAATATGCAAAATTACTGCCCAGTGGAGACATTATCTATTTATATTGTCTCGCTATAAAAGCAAATGAAAAACTTTTCTGATATTGCAAGATTTATATGATATTTCTGAAATAGGTGAGAGAAAGTAGCATAGTTCCAGGAAAAATGAAGAACATTTAGCATTTGGAACATAGGTAGATGCAGTTTACAGTGAATGGTTTTAAAACTGGCCTTTTACGACTGCAGCTGTCTGACTCTGTTATGTTTAAAAGGACTACCCTGGATTGGAATATTAGTAAAATTCTTTTGTAAGGGGGAGAATTTGACTATGAAAGGGGTATAAAAGACTGAATTGCTTAAAATCAGGTACTGCTTCTATTGCATCCCTTTCCAATGCTTTATTAGATAACATATCAAAATCTTAAAAAGACTATATTATATGCATCAAATTTTTTAGAAAGAGGAGAAATGTAGTTGGTCTGAACATCATGTTAGGCATGAAGTCTATATTCCTGCTTGGTATTGTCTTAGTTCAAGGAAATTCTGGGACTGTTTGAAGAAAAAAGGTGGGAGATTATGGAGCAAGTCCTTCCTGAAGCTGTTTCCTATCATACGAAGAACAAGGTGACTGGAAACAGCTAGCACACATGTCCAAAGAGCCAATTATGTCTGACCAGTCTAATTGTCTTCTGAAATGACTGGCTTTGCAGACATGAACAGAGCAGCAGATGTCACTTACCTTGAAATTGGRAAGTTTTCTGCATAGCATCTTTGTAGTCAAACTGGGGAGCACGCATTCCTCAGAGGCGGATACTGATGCTGACACTATTTAACATCTTTATTCCAGCGATCTGGCCAGCAGGATGGAGTGCACCATCACAGATTTCATAGGGAACATCACATTGGAGGAAGTACTGGCTACTTTGTAAGCTAGGGCCACCACTCTAAGGGAGTCTGTGAGAAACAAGCTGGAGGGATGGGCTAACAGAAACACCTTGAAGTTCAGCAAAGACAAATGGACAATCCTGCACCCAGGATGGAATAATCCCATCCAACAGTACARGTTTTGGACTGACTGGCAACGTACCAAGTCTGCAGTCTAAGGGTTCTTGTGGACAACAACCTGAACATGAGCCAGCAATGTGCCATTCAGCTGATGAGCCCTGTCACTGACAAACAGGGATTCATTAGCAAGARTGTAGCCAGAAAGTCAAGGGAAATTATTATTCCTCTCCATCTAGCACTTGTGAGGCTTCATCTGGAGCACAGGGCCCTGTTTTTGCTCCCCAATATGAGAGATTAAGAAACTAGAGACAGTTCAGCAGAAAGCCACCAAGATGGGCATGGGGCTGAAGTACATGATATACGAGGAGAAGCTGGTTTGTTCACTTTGGAGATGAGAAGGTTAATCAGGGTTCTATYTGCAATCTTTCATACCTAAAGGAGGGTAATGGAGAAGAAGGAGTAAAACCCTTCTCAGAGATGTGCCCTGAAAGACAAATGGCAACAACTGGAATTTGAGGCAAGAGGAATTCAGATTGGATATGAGGTGAAAAAAACACAATGACAGAAATAAGCAGTGGTACAGGTTGTATGGAGAGGCTGAGGAATCTCCATCCTTGGGACTTTTCAAACTGTGACTGGAGAAGTCCCTGAGAAATAAAACTTAATTTTGAAGTTAGTCATACTTTGGGCAGGAAGTTAGACTAGATGACTTCCAGAGATCCCTTCCAGCCTCAGTATATTTTATGATTCATAGTTGTGTCAAAAGTATTTAAACTGACCGAGAAACTTTGCTGACTAGATACCAGTCTAGTGACTAAAAGAGGTTGGGAGAATTTTAAAAACTATGATTTATCAAAACCAAAACAGCTTTTCCTAGTTCCAATATGGATTTGCCTTCCCAAATCAGAAAGATCTACCATGAAAATAGCCATATTCAAACATTTGGGTCTTCATCATACCAGGTGAAGACTTTAGCTTGGTCTGCCATTTCTTACTCTCCCTCCATCCTTGCCTTGATTTCTTTTCTCTCAAAYGAAAGCTAAATTATTTTTCACATACTCTGCTTCTGACTTTTGATTATCAGGATTTTTGATTATGATTGGTTAAAAAATGTATTGAATCTTGAACTCAGACAGACAGTTTGGGGTATCTGAAGCAAATCTTCCACACAACTCCAGTGAGGTCCTTTTGCAGCATGTGCAGAACAATGTTAGGACTAAAGTTTCTGAGCCATCAGAAGTGAAAATAGAAGATGTTTAAACATACCTGCAATGTATTTAACAGGTGCTTTGGTTCTGTCCTAAGAAACAAAGACATTTAAATGGAAAAAATGGTAGTGAATTGCTGCTCATGTTGCAATTTTAGTGCATCTTRTTCATTTCAACGCATGTACTCCATTAGATCTTCAAAAGAGAAATTTCAAACTCCTTTGAAATCTGCATTCAAGTCCATCAAATTTTGGCTTCTTACAGGTGCTCAGCTGCGTACATCAGAGATTGTTTATGGTGCACATTGTGTAGTCAGATCACTCAAAGTGCTGTGGATCAGCAAGGAAAGAAGGCATATCTTGAACTTGTAACATCAAATTTTGGTGCCTAAAAGTACGTCATTTAACCAAGAAAAAGCACTTTTATGGATATTTGCTTGATGTCCTTATAGATTATTAGAAAAAAAAAAATACTTAAAAGTCTCTGGCTGGAGCTTCCAAGGATTTGGCAAAATATATTAGTCAAATATTTTGTTTTGTGATTTGTAGTTTTTAGCAGAGAATGGGCCTTATTTTAAGACCRTCACAACTATATTTAAGTAAAATGCTTATAAGTAAAAGGCATATTTAACAGTCTGTTCTTTTATCTCCAGAGAAATCCCTCCAGTCTTTTTGAACTTTATTCTGGAGYAAGAATCTGGCCTCCGTTTGTGTCTTTGTTCCACAGCTGTAATTATGATCGTAATTATATGCCTATCTAGATAGATACGCTCTGAGTGAACATATCCCTTACAATTTTATAACAAATGGYTAGTACATTTCTGAACACAGACATGAGTCCCTAATGTCCAGTTAGCTCCATAAACCTCTTATATAGCTTGGCTAGCATGTGACTTGAACAATGGATTTTGAATTCTACATAATTCTTTTTTTTTCCCAATGGTTAATTAAAATCAATTCCATGGCTTTTCTCTGCTGTTAGAAAAGATGCTGTGGGTACATGTTTCAATCATTAGCAATATGGTACTGCTGGATTAAAAACAAATTTCCGTATAACACAGCAATGATTAGTTAGCCTATGATAATCCATGCAATTGTTAATGAACAAAGCCAGGACTGACTGGCTCTGTATCTGAGTATTTATTGAAGGAATCATGATGCAGACCATGATAGGATCAAATGATGGAGATGATCATTTGATGAAGATCTCCATCAGAAAATGGAGGTGTTGAAAAGCAATATTTTTTTATTTTTAAGCTATGTTAATTTAATGTAGCTTTGCAACTTTAATCCTTTTCTGTATTTCACTTGAATTCTGATTAGTTCCCTAACTGTGGAGGATCCAGACTATAGGAAATAGAAATATTTCACAGTCAGTTCTCGGGATGAAATTCTCTCATTTACATTAGTTACATCCAGAGTCACTTCACCTTTGTTTAGGTTTAGTCTCAGGTTTAGTCCTAAAGTTTTCAGGTTATGTTGATTGATCCAAATTCTGCTCTTATTTTACACAACATAAAATCAGCYTGAGATCAGTATCAAAACCATTCTTGAAAGCTTGCAGAGTCCAATTTAAAACCATTGGAACCACTGGAGCAGAAATCTTTTCTTCACTGAAGGTCAACGATTTTTGCCAATGTAGTCTAAGTGAAGATTTCATTTCAGGAGTCACAGAAACAGGGATGTAAATGACACAAAAGTGAGGGAGAACATTTTAACAAATATTTTGGAGAGTTGAAGTATGATTAATAAAAATGAATATTTGTGACTGAATAAGAGTTAGCTGCAGCACAAACATCACAGGCTAAACTCCTTCTCAGTAGGGTTTCACAGTAGGGTTGCTGTTTGCCTAGCCTATGAGTAGGGGGTTATCATTAATTTTCATGTGAAACTGTTTTAGTTAGAAGCATACAGCTGAAACAGAATCTTATGATCTCTGAGTTAAACAGCTGTAAATGTAATTGATGATAGCGCACACAAGTAGAGCTCCTTCCTCTGACTGATTTTACACAAAAACTTGCACCTGAGCCCCCTACTTCTCAGATGATTGAACTGTTGGTTATTACGAGATTGGTGTTGTTATTCCCATCTATTGGACACAAGAAACTTTCCCAATCAAATAGGAATTAAACCTGATGGACTCCCATCAATTAGATTAAATACCTTACTGTTTTTCATTACAAAGAAAAATATTATCATGAGATTAATAACTAGCTCTGCTGATAAAAGCAAACTAGAATAGCCACAGAAGTGTGTTATTATTCTTCCCCAGACCCTTTTTTGGTGACTACTACATTTTGTAGTTTCTATATACATGGCCAGCAGGACAAAGCACTGCATTTCAGTAAAAATCATATGCGCTTTGTAGCAAATTATTTAGGTACATGTAATATGTCACTGATGGCCGTATATTTTATCATCCTTTTCCTACGTGGAGTACTTCTATATGGTTACTACCCTTCTTTCTTGAGTGATATAATAATGGCTCCTTATAAACTAGGAGCCATTCTACAGTGCATTTTACTAAATGACTCGAGACTTTGTCAAAGCCTTGCCAAAACTAAGGTAAAGGACAGACATAGTCATCCAGAACTTTCCCTAATCTCCTTGACCTTTCAAAGATGAAAGACTGACTTTGCAATGATGCCACCCTCAGATGCACTCATGTCAGGTCCCATAAACTTGTGTTTGTCCAATATGTGTTGATGGCTCTTAAGTCGACTCTCCTGTACAACTGGCGGTTCGTTGTCTGCTTTGTTATGGCTTCTTTGGCATAGAGACTTGTGGGCTGATTTTATCTGTGAAGGGCAAGGAAAGAAGGCACAGAGCACCTCCRCCTTTGCTGTGTCATTTATAGCTGACTTGTCAGCCCCATTCAGTAGTGGACCTTTTCCTTGCACTTCTGCTTGCTGCTCATATACCAATGCCTTTCTTGTTGTTCTTGACGTATCTTGCCAGTTCGAGCCCCAGCTGGGCTTTTGCCTTAGTCTGCATTTCTGAGCAATATTTCTATACTCCTCTCTGGGAGTCTATTCCAAAGCCACTGGTTAATACTTTGTATTGGTACTCTGAATCAGTGCTTCTTATCTTTGATTCCTAGTATATTCATAAATGTTAGAAATGAGTAAAATACACAATAAGAACAGTTTTAATAAACTTACAACAAACAAAATTTACAACAGCAACAAATAACAGTCATCACCATGTCACCTGATCTGCTTGTTTGTTTCCTGAGCATATGCAAAATTGTTCATTAGTTGGTTCGAGAGACTATCAGAGAAGTTAAAAGGGTATACACAATAATACAGTTATAGAGGTGTATTTCAAAGCATTACATAGAAAATTTTACCACCAGTTAATGGTTTACCAAGCTGCTACTACACAAGATTGCACATGTACATGATGAATGCTACAAGGACTCTGTGTGCTTGTATATTGAGATTGAGTAAATATCTATGTATAGTAAAGGCTATAGGCACAACGTGATGAGAGAATTTTTATAGGCATCCTTGAAGAGACAGCATGAGAAGAAGCAAATAGAGGCATGTGGGCTGGCGAGGAAGACAGGAATATGTGTTCTAAGAAATGTGCACGTGCACATGGAAAGTATGCATGTTGTCAGGGACAAAATGCTTATGTTTAAAGACATTTATAGAGAAGAGTATTTGTATAGTGTATGCATCTGTGCGAGGGAATTTGGGCATAGAGTTATAAGTCTGCTTATGCATAGTTAAAGGAAGAATATTTGGACAGGTCTGGTATGTAAGTGGGGTGATATCATTATTCCCTAGATGTACATACTTACAATATATGGACTTCAAATGTTTTGAGGAAGGATGTGTCTATAACAAGCCTGGATTAGTGGAAAAGTGGGAAAAGATTGTGGAAAGAAGAGAAGGGAAATGGCAACAAAAACAATAAAGTACTCATTAAACTACAGTAAGAAATTTCATATTCTGCTCTATTTTTAATTTCTCAACATATTACCTAGAAAAGCATCTTTATTTTCTTCACTCATGTCATTTAAGTTTACTCAGTGTTCATATGCCTGGCAAGACAMATAAACATAGTGGTTATGATGTTTTTCCAGTTGTTTGACTTAATACTATTACAGTATCATTAGCCCCACATTGCAAAACATAATTTTTTCAAAGATTTCTTGATATTAAGAAATTTTCCATAAATGGAAGGGGGATTTTTTTTTTAATATCTCCTTGTAAAAAGCTGGCTTTGTAATAGACCTGTATTACTACTAAATAGCTTGCTACACTGATTATTACTTCTGCTTTGAGTGGCACTTCCCACCCCACCAATCATCACCAAAACAGACTTTGCTGCTAATTTCCTGAAAGATTCAAATGCTCCTACTTCAAGGTCATCTCAAAGGATAGTTTAAAGAGCTTTTTCTGTAAAATATGTATATTTACAAGAGCACGCATAAATGGTCACCAGGGAAGATAAGCTATCAGAGAGTAAAGAGATGTCTTTCCTTATACAGTTCACACACCACTGAAGCAGATAAAATTGGTTTTGTATCCAGCCTATGAATACACTGTTAGGAACTCTGTCCTGAAAATTGATCTATAATACTGAGATAAAATTCAATGCATCTCTTTTCATAAATATCTAACTGTGGCATCAAAATTCTGCTGCTCCTGCCTGAATTACCATCTACGGTAGTTCCAGCAGGTAGTGGAGCGACTTCGCTGGTGTGCACAAGAGACACAGCAATAGGCTGCATCCATAGGTAATTAAAGCATTAGCTTTAGCACACAAAGATGCAAGTCCAAGTTTACAATTATTAAATTCAGATGCATGACTGGCTACAAAATGTTAAGATTAAATCTCTGTTTAATTTTAATAACTAAGGCATCCAATATTCATTACTTTGTCTTTTTTTTCAAATCTCTCTACAGTACAGCTTGGCATTCCTGGTCTTGCTTTCTCTGTCTCTAGCGCATAATACCAGCATTTTGTATTATGTTTTAAGAACATTCAGGACTGTAACATCACTAAGGCTCACTTTTGTTCTGGTAGTTCGGTCTGTGGCCCTGATCTACCTGTAGAGTCTCAGCTTCATAGTTGTATGAAATTTTCATATGAGCACAAGGGTGCACACAGGCTTAGTGTGCTTAAAATAGAAGGACAGCTCAGTAACAGACAAAATCAATTGTGGGCATGAGCGAGCACATAAGGACTATTCACAGCTGGAAACTGCTCAGGACCTTATTAACTCGCGCAGAGTTAGCAGCAATTTTAATGTATTATTGGAAAAAAAATGAAATCACGTTGCAGTGGCAGCTCCTACAATTTTCTCTTACAGTTACCATTCGTTTCTCTTCACATTATGCTTTATGGGATGTATCAACTTTTAAAGTAAAAAACAAATATACGTGGAACTGGAAAATACACTAGGCCTAATCCAGTTGCTGCTATGGTCAATAGCCAAAAGCCCTGCTGACTTCAGCAGGAAACAGAATTAAGCCCATTTATTTCACAAGAAAGCATACTTAGATCTGATGCATGTGATAGAGAAGGCAGCAGCCACAATTAGAAAAATCTCTGATTACATGAAATCAATTACCCTATGAATTGCCAAACATTCAGGTGCAACACACTGGCTTTCTTAAATATTTCACTTACTTTCTCTTTTTGATACAGAGTGGTATGAGTAAAAGACAACTTAAAATAGATTTTTTTTTTCCTTTTTTAACCTGGTGGACATCTGTTTGAAAAACACAACTTAAGACTTAGAGTGCCTGAATCTGGACTGAGGAAGAAGAAGAAGAGATGCTATAATGATAAAATATAAGCCATTGCTTTTCTGCTGGCAATTTACTTGAAAAAATTTACACAAAATTCACATAAACTTTTGTTGCACTAATGGACAACGCCAGATTGCTTGTCTGAGCTCATACAGCCYGAAGAAATATCTGCTAATAGCCCTGCAGAAAAATGGAGTATTATGAACATAGCCTGTGTGGATGCCTAGGAAAATGCAATTCAAYCCTCTATGTATCTGTGGGGACCTGTTGGAGAATGAAAAGGTGGTCTGWCTGTCTCCTTGTTTGAAGTGTAGTGAACTTGAGATGAGTGGAATAAAAAGAAATGGCATCTTTAAYTGCCTTTCTGATGTCTACAGTGTTGTAATTTTGGAGGCACATGGACACACCATATTCCTTCAGAGGCATGGGAGTGTCAACTGCAAAACTGCTCACAACTGCTCTGAAAGGGCAGAGGAGGTGGTTCGTGGTGATTCTAGCCTTCCCTCTTCTCTGGTAGGTATAACTCTCCTTTTTTATCTTTCACTCTCTGTATTTTGTTTTCAGACTTTCAACTAATAAAAGTTAGTGGTTGATATGGATCTTATTTGATATGGAGTCTTATTTAAGTATTTCAGGTAAGGACTAGGTATTTCAGTAGGTACAAAACAGTGTCAAACATCCTTTGCACATGAGTGTACTCTACCTTCTTCTGACTTACACTGAGGAATCATTCCACTTCCTTCACTACACTATCAGTTCAGATCTCTGCCTACATGGAGCAGAGCTCAACAAATGGCCTTTTATTATATCATGTTTAAAATATAAAATATTTGGAAAGAGCAGTCCACAATCCTGATGAAAGTGAATGGTAGCTGCTGAATTATTTTTGAAGTAAGAGTAATTTGTCTTTTAATAAGATGAGGAAAACATCTATTACAGCCATCATCTCATTCCCACCATGAAACATTTCAGTGTCAGCTTTCGAAAGATCATTCCTTCGTGTGACTGATTTTGAAAGATGATTCCTTCATGTCTCTGATTTCATCTTTTAAATTACTTGCATGCATTACTATTCCATTTAAAGCTATGCATTAAAGGCCACTCTCTTTTCAAGAGATCAGCTCAAAAGAAGTTTGAGTGAATCAGGTTCTTATTAGCACGTGTATAGAAATATTTGTACTTCTACAAAAATAAAAGAAAAATCAATTCTTGAAAAAGTATTTTTTTTCTCTTTGATCAGCATTTCAATAGCAGTTTGAAATGATTATTGGGAAAGATATTAGAGACCTATTTTTTGCTCTTTACATGATTATATTAATTTTAGTACCCTCTTAAAACACTTGCCTCCTTTTAAAAATTATTTGGACATTCCCTTTCTGTGCTTTTTTTGAAACGCATTGTAAAACAGTTTGTGGCTGAGTCCTCTTGTGATTTGTTGTTTCACCTCAGTGTAGAAGGAACTTAAAAGTGATACGAGCAATTGAGCTAGAGAAGGAAAGCGAAGAAGCAGAAGAAAGCTTAACTATCTTATCTCATTCAGATACCCACTAACTCTTTTATCTAGATTCACTTACTCAAGCCTAAGGCCCGTGGTCTTGTTTAATATCGGCCAGTAATAAAGAGCTCTTCAGCTAAATACAGCTATATTCCACTATTAACTGCAGCTCTTGAAGCAGTCATTGTGGAAAGGGGAGTCTAAACCCTTCAATGTCAAGGCATTTAGAGGCACTCTAGCATCAATCAAGGTCTACGTCCAGTAAGTGCCTGCTTACATTTACATGAAATATTCATACAGCATTCAGTTTTGCTTTTCTCTCTCCTAATCACACTTTTAGGAAGAAGCTACAATCATCACAGTTAAGGGAGGGGGTTATGGGACGTGCGGTACCTTTCAATGTCAGGCTTCCTGCAGATAGCTAGTTCTGTAATGAGGCAGCACACCGTACAGACTATCAAAGGTCTTCCTCACACAGCCTAGCCTTGTTATCACGCACTATTCATCTCCAAGTATACAACTTAGAGAAAATGAAAGTAATTAATTAACCATAACAAACCTGTCAAAAAGCAATTTCAAATTTTGAAAAATATTTACAATTTCCTTTAACCGAAAAAGGTTTYCCCAATACACACAGATTCCCCCCAAACAGCATTCAGACCTTCCACTGCATTCTTTTAATTTTTGTAAAAACACACAGAATCCTTTCAGACTGAGAGTGATTTATTCTTTTCATATTTGTCTGCTGCTTTTCATATGATTACTCAGAGCTTTGAAAATGTAAAGTGCTATAGAAGGGTGAACTATTATTAGCTAGTGTTGACTAGAAACCATCACTAGTTTTTCTCCCCCCTCAAATGTAACATCAACAAGTTTGTGTAGTAACAGATCTGCTATCCTTGGCAGTTYAGAGTACATTAACCTCAGTACCTTTATTTTTTTTTAAGCACTATAACGAATAATATTTGTAGTAGTTAATTAGGGGCTTGGATAAAGTAGAAACATTGCGCAGTGCCTTCTGAATGAAGTACAAGGAGCATTTTTCCATTTATAGGGAGCACACTTAACCTTATAGCAAATTCAGTTATTCCACAGTTGTCAGTAGCAGCATCTATCATYTTCCTCAGAATCAGACTTTTGATATTGGAAATTTAGATTGCGTAAAAAATTACTAACAAATGATTGCTTTGTTACTGTGATTTTGCTGCAAGTAAGGACAGGTCATGACAATACTCATCTTTTAAAAGAAGAAAAGTATAAAAAGATATCTAGTACAGCTGATGCTGGAATTAAACAAGCAAAATGATGTCCCATTATTTAAAGTGATCACTTAACCTTCAATGTATGTTGTCACATTTAAAAATAATTATTTAAGACAGGATTTTAGACATGGTATAGTCTGATAGATATTCAAAATCTAAGGTAACTCAGAATAATATGAAAAGTAAAGTTTGAATAGTTAGAACATTACCTACTGAGGTATTGATTTTCCTTTCATTAGTATCTTCCTCTGTCCTCTTTTTAAACATTCACACTGCAAAGTAACAACATCTGCATTATACTGCTCATGTTGAGCCTGTTGGCATCATCAATTTTGATTTTTCTCGAAGGAATCAGAGTTTTGTAATAAATTGCTATGCCAAAATTGAAGCTGATTGTCTAAAAATTGAATATAAATGGCAAAGTACTGAAAGCCAGGAAGAAATCCAAAAATGTCAGTGTATCTGTTATTTTTAAAAAGCTCAGCATATTTGTTTACTTTTAAAACAGTTAAAATTGAAGCCATCTTCTTTTATTATATTCCCTAAGTAATAATAAAAATAAAAACCATGATCATATTGTGCACATGGGAAGAGGAAAAGGCAGTTCTGAGGATCTGTTCATCTACAGATTAGAGCACAGATAATCAAAAACAATTTGAAACAATTTGGGCCAATAATGTTCAGTTACCTCAAATAAAGACACATTTACAAAGAATACAACTATACTGTTGAATATAAAAATACTTACTGTACAAACCCACAAAACAATCTTTTTCATTCCCCCGCCTCTTTACTTGGGAGAAGCCGCACTATTAGAAGAAAATAGCCCTTTGACAAAGAAGTGTTCTTTTGTTTTTCCCTGATTTTGAATGAAATATACTTCAATTTTCGTTCATTAAAAAGAGGAAAGACAGAATCTAGTGACATGAAACTGTGTAGGCAAGATACATTCAAAGCTAATTTATAACAGTGAGTAAAGATTGCACAGTATCTGACTCAGAACAGGAATGGAAAAATCTTCCCTGAGGAGGCATCACTGAGTTTAAGAAATAATTCATGGAAGGCTTACGAAAGACGTTGTACAGCAGTGGAAGCAGCCCTGCTTTATAATATRTTTTTTTAACTTCTTACAATGTTTCTGGCTTAGGATCTGGTGCTGTAGGGTGCAAAGCTCCTTTTGAGAGTCACTGAGAGCCCTCGATTCCTACCAAATTTACTGAAATCGAAGGTGCTTGTCACACCGCCAGATTCAAGCTTTTGRCTGATGAAACATTATTTTTCCCAAATTTCCTTATCAGCATTGCATTTTTTTTTAGTTATGGTAGTAATTTCAATGGTATTGCACACTGCTGCAATAAAAATTTGTCACTAAATGCTGCATTATGTGCTTTCTAATTCTGCCTTAAGTCAGCGGTATTTACAAATGCTCAATATCTTGTCGGATCAGATGACAAATATATCTCTAAGTTGACGTTGTATATAGAACATAAGTAAATGAAAATTATTAGRCAGATATTTGAGATTCAAATATCCTTTAAATGGAATTTAATATTGAATTGCAATTTCTAGTAAACTTTCAAAAGAAAGCCCAGAGTTTAAGATGTGRTTCTTACAAACAATAAGTGTTAACCAGTTGGATTCATCTCTAGAATCAGCCATCCTGAATAAATCAAATCCTCATGATAGCAACGTAGTATTTCTTTAAATCTCAGTCGTAAAGTAGCCTAATCCATTATTCACCTCTTTGCCTGTATGCTAGGTGTTCAAAGTTGACTTCTATTTCTTGGTCCGATGTTAGCTATTGAATTCATATTTGAACATTTCAAATGACTAATATGGAATAGACCTCTTGCTGCTCTTTTTTTTTCTTTTTTTTCCTTTTTTTTTCCAGTTCTTTGAGGTGGTTGCAGAATGGCATGCAAGCAGTTGGGGTCTGGCTGATAGGTCCAGCTATGCTGGAACCTGCTGCAGTTTGAGGAGTTTGCATCAGCTGTAACCTATCATACCTGTGGGATATCTTTAATCCCACAAGTTGTGGGAACTTATGTATACTGCTAGCTTTTGATCTTCCTACAATGATTTTGAACATAACTGGCAAAAGCAATGCTAGTCAGACATAAAAGAATTGACTCTCCCCTGTTCTGCTTCCTAAAGTGTTCTCAGAGCACTGAATAACACTAGGCGTTGCTTTGTGTGTCTGTGCAACACAACGATTCCCACTGAACACTTCTACTGACCAGATTCAGAATACGTAAATGCTATCAAACACAGAACCCGTTACAAAAATACAGTTTCTGAAAATGTAAATACTATGYATTAACAATATTCTCTCTCTGTGTTGTATCTACTGTTACAGCTAGTACATACTGTTAGGCACCAACATGATATATACACTTGCGACACACATAAATTTTACTGACTGCATTTATTTTACATTTGTACACCCCAAGTATTTCTTTTAATAACCTTGCACGTTTTGTATTGTCAATACTTGTGTGAAAATTATTCAAGATCCCCCCTTTTATTATTTGCAGATGCAATGGATGTCCTTCAGAAGACTAACAGACTTCATCAATGACTGTTTGTGTATGTAATGTTGCAGGTGTCAAAGACAGATGAGCATAAGGCTGCAAGTCCAGCTTGATAGATATGTGCAGCCTATGTATCAAAAATGGATTACAGAATTTAAAATGTGTTTTTAATGTCACTTCAAATTCATTTTTAACTGTTTTTTTTCTTCTTGCTGCATAATCCAGTATGATCCACATTACTGYATTTTAGAATGATGGATAGGTTACCGTCCAAATTATTTGTAAGACATAAATGACCATTGTATGTCTCTTTGAAGTCAGAGCATGTATTCTATATGACTCAATCATTAAATCATCTTACAAATGTCTAACAAAGCACCTGCATTTAACCATACTTCCTRTATTTACATTTTTGGCCTCTTTCTAAGATCAGGAATAAATCTATCAGGCCACTTTAGAACTTCAGAACTTCCTTCTTTTACATATCTAGTGCTCATTATCCAGAAGTTATTCTGTCCCCTGTGTTAAATTACTTTATGCTGCAGCTTAAACGAACATGTCTTGCTTTCATCTAGCATTTCAAATAGGGCAAAGACTGCTGTACAATTTCCAAACACAACTGTGCTAACAGAGATGAATTACTACAGTTTATATAATTTATATTAGGAATTCATAGACCTAGCAAAAGGGATTAGTACATTTTATTTCAGGGTAGGAGATGATCCTGTCATTAATGGTCGATACTTTCATCATCTTTTAAACCTGAGGAATTTCCTGGGTGACAAGACTGTAAGGACATATCAGGGATTCACAGCTGTGAGCTTTATCTGGCCATGTACTGCTTTACTCTCAGTATGTGGACTATGTTCCATCAAAACTGGATTAGACTGTCAATCATGTCCTGCAATGTATATTGTATTATGATTTTTTGAAAATGTCACTGAGATCAGAGTAATTTCTTGGCTAATTGCATCTCGTCTCTTCTTAATACTGTGCATTTAATGGTTTCATTACCTTACATGACAATCACAGAGTCTAGTCCAGCATTAAGGGCAGTTTTACTTTTATTTTTTAAAAAAAGGGGGAAAAAAGAGAAAATCTAAGGAATCCTCAATCCTTTTAATAACATAAAAAATATTTAAGACACTTCTATATTTGATTAAATGAAATAAAAATGTGTTTGTGGTGTGCATATTGTTCCCTATGGTCTGAGATATACATACTGGCGGAGATTGTTTCTCTAATCCCAAAAGCACACCTTATGCTTAGCACAGTATTTTCTTCTCTTCTCCTGTTATGGAAATAGATTAAAGAAAATATTAACCTTTAAGAAACTGTCACTCATTACTCACACAGCTTCCATTTTATGTATGCTTGTCTCAGGGGAAACTCTCCCAAACACAAAAATATTTGTGTTTCAATATTACCCATTTAGGCATGAGAGATTCATTTAGATGAATGTTATAGTATGCTTCCTGATATTTCATTAAATGATAGTTTGCCAACAGCAAAAGATTCTGCTGATATGTGTCAAAAGTAGCAAAAATGTTGGTATGTGTGGAAAATTACTAAAGTCATATTTTTTTTTTGGTCAAATATGAGGAGTCTATCAAGACCTCACACAATTATGGGAAAACTTACCAGCTATTAATACTTTCAGATAGACTACCCCAATCTTGTGACTATAAAAAAGAGAGGTAAACCTAATTTAGACGTCACTCTTTAAACTAGCGTAATGACCACGTAAAGCCGGTATAAAATGCTGTCTAACCAAAATGGCTGCATTAAACACGAAACTGAACGGGACGGACAAAACATTTGTTTTGAATCTTTCTACTACATCACCTCTACCCCATCAAAAAACAGGCTGTTACTCATCACTGACGCCTGTCGTGCAATTATATGCCTAAAACCGAACACGCGCATCCTCTGTTGGAGATTTTTGGTCCTTTTCTCCGTTTTTGACACTGAGCTTGCCTCTGAAGATGCTCACCGCTCCCGTTCCACCAGGCTTGGCAAAGCGTCAGCGCTTCTAGCTTTCTGCAGACCTTCCTTTTCCACTGTATCAACTAATTGCAAGCTACAGAGAAGAGAATGAACTGAAGAGATAGGCATATCTTGCCAGCTATTCCTGGTAGATGCTCTTGTTTTTGGATGTGACAGCAGCTGGAATATCCAGTTCAGRTTTGCTGTGGCAGGCAGAAAGAGTGTGAATGTTAAAATACCCAAGGTGTTTGTAAATACTCTCGCGTGCTAGCCGTTCACATCCAGTTTGAGTAGGTTGTTACTATCACTAGCATAAATGTAAGTTGTCATCTTYTAAGTGCACTTCCACTGATGATTTGGTTCTGAGTGTTTTTATTTAAACATTCCAACACGTTTCATTGACGTGCTTGGAAGCCAGGCACAACGATTAAACACGGCCGCTAACTACAGTATATTTCATATGAGAAAAGTGAGTGATCTTACCAGCAGATGCGCACATGCACCCATGAATCACTTAATTCCTGTTAAGTTTCAAAATTAACAAACAGATCATTTGTCTCTCACAAAGGGACTATTTATACCACCCTGAAACAGACTTGACAATTCTGGTGGCTTGGGGAGGGGAGGGAGAAGGAGAAGAGAAAGCATGACAAAACCAAGATATCCTTAAGCTAAAAATGAAATATACTCCTGACACTTTGCTTTTAATTCCATTTTCTATTACTTTTATATTTGGTCACTATATATTCTTAAGAACAAATGGAGTTAGTGATCTTATTAAGATAGGCAAGTGATTGTTTAAAAACATATGTACATCAAGATATTACGTCTGAGATGCCAGCCAAGCCAAGCCTAGCAGCATGAATGAATTTAACAAGCAAGGGACGTGTAARGGATGCTAGTCTCTCTCCTCTGTAAGAGAAAAGCTGGGGACAGGAAGAAAAAGAGAGCTTTGCATTCCACATAGAGACTAAAAATAACTGATGAACAGGTTATATAACACGTGTGGATAGAGAAAACAGTTAGTTTCTACCAATATGGACAGAGAAAACAACTAGTTTCTACCAATCGAAAGGAATCCTTGTGCATGATTTTTGTCACATATCTCTGGCAAACAATATTCCTTGCTAAAATCTGTTATGAAGAAAGAAAGGGAAATTATCATAAGAATTTTGTGATATTCGCTGTCCTTTGAAATCACAGTTCACGTCAGAAATCTGTTCCTTTAGCTGGCATCTTTGGCCTGGAAAGATAGAATAATGCTCTGCGAGTTAGGTGCACAGAAACAGGCTGTGTAATGYCCTGTTGGTCGGTGCCTCTGACAGCTCAAATGAATAAAAAACAATCAATTTTAGCCATGATTTAAAAACTACATTTTGTCTACAGTAAAATAAACTCATCTTTTTGCCATCTTTTTATTTGCAGTGGTAACAGGTATGACCTTTCTTGATACGGACGTAGCCAGGTTGCGGTTGTTAAGGAGACAGGAAATTGTGATCCTGGTTGACCTGGAATATTTTGAGGATTCCTATTATCCACTGGGATTGTGGGGCTCTTCAGAATTAAGGCTACTTTCCACTGCAGGGCTAATTTAAAGTCCAGTAGCATTATGTCCACACCAGTAAAGATCAGAATGTGTGCTGTGAAATAAAAAAGCTCTTTGTCAAGATTTTCTGTTTGTGAAAATGGTTCTTGACTTAGAAACCACACTCTATCAGCAGAAAACCCCACAAGATACATTTCAAAAGTAATCAGCTTCTTTTGTCCACAGGGGCAAATCTATCTAACTAAGTAGGTATATTATAAGAACAGAAGTAAATAAAAATATCCTACAGGATGAACTAGGGCCYTTTGTAAGATGAGCTTTGCAACTTTTCAGTGACCACTGGAGGAAGAATCATCCAAATAAATTCATTCCAAACCCTGYGATATTATTAAAAATCCCTTAATTGCAATTTAATCAAATGGCCGTTCTTGGGCATTCTTTCCAATGGGAAAATCAAGATAAGAGTGTGTATGGGGGAGAAGACACTAAACTGCTCTCTCACCTGCAGCTGGCTGAATCACCAAGACTTTTGGGAATGGAGGGGTGGGGAGATTGTGATAACCATGGCAGCACTCTCACTTAGAATACTTCAAGCTTTGGGTCAGCAAGTCTTCATGGATCTCATATGAAGTTTTGTCTACATTGATTTTAGGTCTCTCCGTAGTCTTGTGTTTGCAAGTATGTGAATAACTTTTGCTTTATTCAAATACAGAAATTTAAGTGGAAGTTCAATAAAATGACTAGAAGCTAGAAAAAACAACGTGCTTTGAAATTAAACATAGAAAACCCTTTGGACTCCTTTTTTTTTTTCTCTAATGCTTATGCCAGACTCTAGAAAGCTGATGATTTCAGATCATCACCGTCTAAGGGAAGCTTGGATTAATCATTCTGTTTTTTTTTTCCTTACGTCTACTAAAATCAGCCAATTGCTTTCATGATATTTGGTGAATTTCAAGACTGACTTGAAGAACAAAATAGCTTCTACATCCTTTCTTTTTTCAGAGTGGTAGGGAAAAAATCCTATGCTATCTCTATGCTATCCAAATATTTCCCCTCTGCTTCTCAGGGCTACAACTACCATCATTATGAAAGAACTACTTGTTGCTTCAAGGGCAGAATCTACTCACCTTTTCTCCCGCAGAAGCAGAACTGGAAATACTTCTCTTAATGTTAGAATACGAAAAGCCATGTGCTGAGCATTGAAGGAAAAGRTGTTATAAGGTCATCTTTACTGTGCTGCTTATAGTGGCAGCTGGGTGGAGGGGTAACACMGAAGTCTGAATTAACTCTGTTTAAATATACCATCGGTCCAAAAGTGATTTCGGGGTAATGCTAAGCCAACTTTTGAGCAATTTCCTATTGCCTGAACAATGCAAATTTGTTTCTAAGTGGTAGGACATCTTGATTAAAAGGGAATCTCCTAATCCATTTTAGACTCTTGACTGCTGAGAGGACCAGGACAGACAGGGATCTCACGTGAGAGTGAGTTGCTGTTCAAAGAYGACTGAGCCCTACTGGAGAAGCGCTCCCTGCAGAGGAAGAGACCAGAAGGAAGGGTGAAAATTGAGATCCCCATGAAGGAGGGGATTAAATAAACAGCAGTTTGAGAAGAGTCTCTGGTTTAAAAACATTTCTTCTCTTTTCAGATTTTGGAATAAATGTTTCCTACTGTCTTACAAAGTAGAATGCAATGCTCCTTCAACACACRCCGTTGTGCTTTTGTATTATTTAAAAAGAAATATGTGCATTAAAGACATGGAGGTTGGTAGATGCTAGATATAATCTTCATAATCTAGATAAAATTAGCTACCAAGAAGCACATTTTTTTTTGCTTTTAAAGATACTCTATTTTTTTAAATGAAAGTACAAAGTTTAATGTCCTCTCCTTTCAAATGTCTCTAAAAACYTAACTCCCTTTAACTGAAGCAGCAAGAACATGCGTCCAGCATCCTTCTGGGCACTTTTGAAAGCCCTTTGTCTTTTCTTGATCATTTGACTGACTGCCCAAACACACTTACACGATTTATAGATTTTGAACTGTGTGTTTATGGCTGTGGAAAGGAAGCCGTGTCTGCCGGTTCCATTCCAATTTGTGCAGTTCAGAGTATTTCCCATCCACCTTTGTCCATTTCCTTGAGGAGATCTCAGYTTACTGGCAAATCCAGTCAATAATTTGGATTCCATGCATCCTTGCCCGTTCTCACCTTACCTTTTCAACTGGGCTTATCTGCAATTTGATAGCTACATACAGCTATCATACAGTAGATGGAAGAGAAAAATTACTTTTGCTTTAGTACTATACCACACTGCGTTGTATTATATCATATTACAGACATGAACGATAATTTAATTCAGTTGCTTCCTAAGGGCTCTGAACAACTTTTACATTCTCATGCTAGGATTAGAGTGGAGCCCAGAGTTCCTGAGCAGCGCTTTCAGTGTGATCTGCAAACAAAACATGAAACAGCAGAAATGTCCATTTAATTCAGTTTTAGTGATTCCCATGGAAAACCCATGAATCAAGAAAATTTGCTTATAAATAGGCCCTCACTCACTTGAAATATTTACAAACATCGATGTCCGTGTTGTGTTGCTGGCAAATGTGAAACTAATGTGTTTTATACAAATTAAAATTTCCACAGATTTGTATCCTCAGTAAGACAGACTGTTTCAAATAAGGCCTCCAAACCATAACTCTCTCTGCTCCAACGAAGTCTGAACAACATTTAAGTTCAAAAGCAAAAGCAATACTGCTGAAAAATAAATCTGGAAAATAACAGCTAATAGCCTGTGTCCTGAACAATTGCAAGGAATATGCGCAGTTCGGCTGCTCCAATGCTATGAATGAAATCAGCAGGAGAAAGTTAAAAGTCAGGTTAACTGATCAGCCAGCAAGAATTTTGCATGGCTGCATATTTTTACTTCATGAYGTCTTCACTTTTACTGGTTTCAGTTTTTACAGTTGGTCAATTCTTTAAAACAAAAAATGCATTACTGTGATGCGTGCAGCATCTATCATTCACAAATTTATAGTGTGACCTCTTTCCTTACAAAGTCACTAGGAAAACTCTCTCTGACTTCAGTGAGTACGGATTCATGCCTCTCACCCCTGTGCTGATTAACTGTTCAGCCTGGGTATTTGCAAAATGTTTATGGAGGGGAAATATTTATAAAATATTCTAACATAACTTCATAGTATATTATACATATAATAACTCACGCTAAAATGTGCTAAACACTGACGGTTATAAACATGATTGCTAATACACAGCACTTATCTAAATATGCATAAATAACGTTATGTCCTCACATATCATAGCCACCTGAATTTAGTAATTTTGCTTGTAAAATGGCTCACGAGTTGACCCTAAAACATTTCTTAAATCTCAGATGGACTCAAGTGGCAAAATGTGGAGGCAGAATTCCTCCTCCTCCTCCACCCAAGGACACACACACAGTCACCAGAGTTTAGGGTATGGTGAATTAAGAACGTGGATGATATTTATGCAGTTCTGATGTAGACACCGCGCTCGCCCTGAAATGCTTAGAATGGGATTTTGCTTTGTGCCTGTCTGCAGAAAATCTCATTATTTGCCATTCTAATAGTAATTATTTAGCTTTTATTTATTCAGTCAGATGTGACTTTTCTTGCTGGTAAGCAGCTGGATTTTGTTTTCACAGGAAAAAGCTAGCCTGTGTAGATGAGAGCACAGACTTAGGAAAATAAAAGAGATTCTCCTTGCAGCAGTGATTCTGTGGCACTGCCCAGTGGCAGCACCATGGTGTCACAATAATTTATCATGCTTAGAACAAGGTAGTATGAATCTGACTTGTTTAAGTGCTTCAGTGGCCTGATTTCACAGACAGGATTCAGGACAGGGAGTACCAATCCTAACGGGCCCTACAAGTCTGTGGTTACACAATTCAGCAACTACTTCTTCTGAAGTTCCTGAACGACATGAGAATAGACACGTAAAAATGTGATTTTGACGACAACGCTTCTCCAGGGGGAACTGGGTAAATTCCTTCCCGTTCTTGAGGCATATTTGAGCTTGTCTCCTTCAAACCTGTATTTGTACATTTTCTTATCTGAAATGAGAAAAGGAGCATGGATTCAAGTCTCAATCATTTAGCTAAACAACATGAACCAAAATTTACATTTTAATTAAATATTAATTGTTCTCAAGCAAACAATATTAAAATATAGCATTATTTTTTTCTCCTGTGTCCAACTGAAGGATTGTTCCGTGATTTAAGTTTTTTTCTGAAATGGCTACTCCATTGTGCAACATTCAGAATGTAATTTTTTGTTGGTCTTCCCAGAAAATTGACCGATAGTCGTTATCATGTGCCTAAATAAGGTTTTTGACAAGAAATATATATCCCAATTTTTTTGCAACACTCTGCACTCCTAAAGCATTTTTCATCTTAGGATCTCAAAGTGTTGCAAGAACATCCAGAGCCAGGATGTGTCATTAGGAATTACTACACTGCCTACATTAAGTGCATCGCTGCAGTGCCTGTAGGCCAGGGACTAGTTGTGCTTAGGTATGGTAAAAATATTTAATAGTCTCTGACTTGAAGAATTTATGGTTGAACACTGTACACCTACTCCGAACAATCAACAGCAGCTCCCAAACAGACATGACCAGTGCAAGGCCCAGAGGAACAAGATTTATGGCAGCAGACGCAAACCTATCCTTTCATACATCTGAAAAGCACACCTCCTCTGTAAAGGCACCCGTTATCCCGCAGTCTGAGGTAGTGACGACATGACTTTACAAATCCTTGCTATTCCTCAAGAAGTCTGAGGAACAAATGCACTACCAGCAAGTATAAGTGCCCTTGCATATCGCTCCCATCGCAGGGAGCGGAAAATGGTTTCTTCCCACCAGCGCTGTCTCTGGGGAAGGCCCGTAATAGCACAGTCTAGATTTTATGACTCTAACGCCGGGCAGCATTGAATAGCCAGAAATTATACAATTGCAAAGTATGTTTTATTTCTATGGAGAAGAAGATAATTTCATTTCATAGGAAAGTGAGGGACCAGTGCTTGGCTCTCCTTAGCCCATAAGCACACCTATAGCTCTTCCATGACAGCTGGAAAAGATACACTGGGCAACACAGAGCTGGTGGAAAGTCTTTCTTTGGATTTATTTTCTTCTTCTTTTATCCTTCTTTATAATTAAACATAATAAAACAAAATCTTGCTTTTGCCTTGCTAAGCCTCAAAAAAGAAGGCAAAATATGTGAGCAGGAGTGATTTCTCATCCATGCCAAATGCAAACGTTCCCTCTTTAAATCATAAAAAACAAAAAGGAGTAGAAAGACAGTATTTTTGAAACAGTCTTATATCACCGCAAAGAACATCCTTTGTTCATCATGTGTCGAGAACATAGCGGTGCGCAGAGACGCGGATTACCTTTACAGCAGGCCTGATAACGACTCTGCATATTATGCTAAAGCTGCATTAAGCCTCCCTCTGACTGTGTGTACAGATGAGGAGAGAAAGGAAAGAGCATATCAGRAAATAAATGCCCGCAGGATTAAGCTTTCCTTAACTTTCCCCAGGTGAAGTCATCCTGTTGATATCCATAGGACAAACCAGATGAGTAAAGTTCAGCATGTGCACTAGCATTTGAAAATTACAGCCTTCATTTGCGATTCAAAGCCCAAGCCTGCTGCCRCTGAATCAATAAAAGAGTTTTTCCATTAGCTTCAGCGGTGTAGGACTTGGCCCCTACGAGTGATTTCTGAAGACACTTTACTGACATTAAAAAGCACTTTGTTCTGTAGCACAGACACCACGAGGAAAAGAAGGCATAACATTTGTTCCATAAAAATCTCCTAGCTTTTGGATGCGTTTACAGTTTTACTGTATGCAAGAGTTGCCTAAATGGGCTTCATTCTCCATGCGTAAATGAATTATATTGCTAAGTAAATTCTACATGTAAGATTTATACATTGTCTGACAGAAACATACAGTAAAAAACAACATTTAACTGCCATACCTTTAAAGCCAATTAGAACTCATTAAAGAGTTCATAGTGGGATCATGTGTTTTAAAAAAACGCTACTTTGGTCTCTGAAGGTATCATAAAATGCACTTTCATCTTGCACATGACATCTACAAATTCTGATTGGCATTTCCTCCTTTCTTGAAAAGAGTGTCTGGCTCGGTTTGCAGCAAATATGACAATAGGCTGTGCAAATGTAYAGCTGAAACAGAGCCCTGGCGGGGTTAACCATTCAAGCTTATATGAGAGATCATCAGTTTCGGGTCAAAGTGCTGTTCTTAAATGATCAGTGCAGAACAGGAAAAAAAAAAAAGGCATTGAAGTGACCTTGCTGAGGGTCTAAAACTGTGCTAAAGCCTTTTCTGCATGATTAAGTGAGCAGAATCTTAGATTAGCTAAAAGCAGTGCAGAAACATAATGAGTTCACTTATTTTGGAGCATTTAATAACAGTTATAGACAGTTATGTGATCAGGCGGAGTTATGACTTATTCATTCTTTCATTGCTATTAAAATTACTGCATTTGAGGTTTTTAAAGTCATTGAAATAAAAAAGTCTGATTTATGTTAGGAGAATTTAGCTTGCCCTTTGGTCTCTCGGTTTTTAAATGATATAATTAGACTTTTTAAAGACCATTCTAAAAGCATTATTAGCATTTTCTATAGCTGAAAGTAAATGCATGTTTTGTGGGTAGTTTAATTTTAAAAAGGATAATAATAATACTTGATTCAGACAGCGATAGTCAGATTGTCACAAAAAGAAGTATTGTACAAAACTGTCTTAAAGGTGACTCTGTGTGTTTGTATGTATGCGTACACATACAGATAYACACACATAAACACAGGCATAAATGCGAACACACAAACATTTAATGTACGTGTGGGAAGGCATTCCCCACACACACAGAGATAAGGCTATTCCCTTCGCCCATTTGGGAAATGAAGGCAAGAGGAAGAGCAAGTTCCACAGGACATATTAACTCATGACCTTTARCATATTACCCCACAAATTATGGAGCCATCCATCAGTCTCAGGGGAGAAAAAGTGCTTTGATCAAAACAAAGGCACTTGCAGGTGTTTTGAATTAACCTTAAACAATAATCCTTAAAAAATCACTGGGACGAGTATAGCAGCATCACGAATGCATGCGCATTCTGACATACACTTTTTCTAAGCCTTGACATGCACATTCTTTTCATGTTCTATTTATATAGTAATTTATATTGCCACAAACATGTACAGTGTCTTTACTAGCAAAAATACACATTTTCTGTATTTGATTTTAAACTTATGCACACACATTCACAATACGACATACAGAGCTGAATACTTTCACACAAGACTCTATGTATCTTGCTGCAAAGGCCAAACAGGTAAACCAAAACACTTTCCTTCCACATTCAGATAACAGGTTTTTCCTATATTGTTTTGGCTTAGAAAATAAAATTTCCCAGAAGATTAAGAAATTCTGCTTTTAGTTGGATCCCAAGGGAACATATCTTTGCTTCTAAAAATCATGCTTACAACAGTTCCCTTAACTGAAAGSTTTTTTTTAATGTGTGTGCCTTGTATGTTTATTCAGTAGACASTTTGGGTTGCTCATTTGGTTACCCAAAATGCAGCATGCTTGTCTATTAAAACATATTACTAAAACTAAATCATAAAGAAGCTTATTTAATAATCATTTCATGTGCATGAGTGATGGGGATACATAAATTATCAGACTAATATCTGATTAAAACTTGATTAACATGCTAATAAATTATGCTAGAAATGTTGGGTTTTTTTTTAATTTCCCCCACTTTTGCTTAAACTTCCTAATTGACATTTCAATTATTTCATTCTCTGGAATTTTGCCTTCCTTATGAATAACAGCTGAGATAAATTATTTCTTTGCCTGAACTTGATATGAAAAATGATCAATTACAATTATTAAAGCTCTCTAGTAATCTGTTAATTATTATGAAAAAAAGGCACCTCATCCTTCTCTGTGAAACGGACGGCATTATATTTATTGTTGACGAGAGGCTACCAGCTCTCCTGAAAGCCGGCGTCCGCAATTAGCCGGCGGCGCGGCGCGGCGAGCCGCAGGCGGCAGCTTTGTCCGCGTGCCCGCGGTGACGCTGACTTAGGTCTGTCCGTCTCGCTGCTTAGGGAGGTGACAGGCTAGGCTGTATCAGCCTCACGTGCTGCTACCGCCCGTATGGAAAATTACGTGCGTGAATCTTGCAATGCAGACTCCTGCCCACTAGAGACTGATCTCAGCCCAATAAAGCGCGCARCGCGGGACCCCAACGGTTCGGACCTGAACGGCGGTCACGGGGGCGAGAGGCCAAGGCTTCAGCCACTAAGCCGTTTACCCTTTTCCTTTGTAGGGAAGATTGATTTTAAAAAAGCTATTAACCTGCAGCGATTTATCCCTTCAGATCATCTTCATTTTGCTCTGATTACAATAAGGCTGCATTATATAGCTTAATTCTTCACTGAATTCAGCCAGACGATCTGAAAAAGGAATACACGGAAGGAACCCCTAAAAGGAAAAGAGAACAGGAAAATCACCAAAGCCTTTTAAATGAAAATATTAACAGGAAAAACCCCAAAGAAACTGTAAATGTTATCACCTGGCTTGGAGGCGCAAAATTTGTTGGACAGAAGTCTCGGCGTGTCCCAATGAAGGGACGACGTGCCGCGCTGGCAAGGCGCGCAGGCCCTCGCGCCTCGCCTAGCGCACACGCCGTGCTCTTTCCGCTTCTCGAGCAGACCCGCACGAGCACCAGGCAAAACCGATGTCCGCTCCTTAGCGTATCTGCAAATCGAGGTGCTCATTTTGCAGAGAGAAGMGATTCCAAAGAAATCTGTTGCAGGAATTTTGTTCTGCCCGTTTTCGGGGAACTACCTAAGAGAACCGCACAAAGCAGGGGRCTGGTTTGGCAGTGGTGTACGTAACACCGGTTTCCTTTGAAATGAAGCAAGAAGGGGGTCGCTTGCTGGGAATTGAGTTGTTTCTGGTTTAATGATTGAGTTTGGGAGGGAAAAATGAGCATTCTGTTTATCAAGAATGTGTTTGCATTAATAACTGCACTTAATCCTGCTGAACTTTGTAGCAGGTACCAACTGAGATTCTGCTGGAATAGCTAATGATAAAYGCAGTCCTAAGCATTGCAGGTGGAATTGGAGGGTGAGTTCACTCGTACTAAAGGTTCAGAATTATTCGGAAACTTAGTCTTTTACTGATTGAAACTGAMTTTCGGTGAGAGGTTCTTCTGAAGAAATCTGTCTTTCTTTTGGAGTTTATAAAACGCAGAGCCTGGACCAAACCTTCCAAAAAAAAAAAAAAAAAAAAAAAAAAAAAAAAAAAAACAAAACAAACAAACAAAAAAAAAAAACTTTCAGTAATCTTCAATAGATTTTGGATCATAATTCAATAAAATAAAATCTAAAATAAAATCCTTTACTCCTTTTTCAAGCAACTTTGAATGATTTCAGTGGCAATTGTGCCAAAGTGAAGACCGTAAGGCAAGTCCAGAAGTGACTAAAAACTGTAATTTGTACAGTCTGATATCTTTCTTTCTTCACACATACATTCATAAGTATAYGCATCTTGTAGTATCTGCTCTTTTTCTTCTGTTACTTGGGTATTTAAGTGGTAAACTGAAGTGAATGCTTACAATAACGTTTCAATGTTTTATCAAACCATGCAGCAACGGGAGTTTGTCTTAGCTGGTTTTGCTTGTGCTTATTTAACGCTCTTGAGCTGAAAGCTCTTTATTTCAGGATCACATGAGTAAGCTGGTGTTTGGGGAGCTGAATAAAACTGGAAAATGGTGATACTAAAAGATAGTRCGATAGCCATACTAAAACGCCGGGAGAGCCAGCAAACCGCTGCGTGGCAGATCCCTGGCACGTGATCTGCTCTGTCAGTGGCGGACGGAGGACAGGTAAGCAAACGCAAAATTCTGGAAGCAAAATATGGGGAAAAGTCTGCTGTAAAATAGTTCTACTTATTTTCTTTACAAATGAAGCTGATGATAAAGTAACTCCTCAGAAACTGGTTATAAATCCTCTTCATACATATTTAACAGTATACAGTGAATAGGATTAGTAATATCTTTTGTCTAATTTGTCAATCCTGTTCTTAGTTCCCCACAGTGCTTCAGTCAAATACAAAGACATTCTCAGTTACTTTTCCATAGATTAAGTAGCTCTTGAATTGATATTTGCTGTATGGTTTGGGACTTTCACTGGTAAACACTGTGACTGATGCTAAAGGCCAAAAAAGACAGCAATAAGGAATTAAAGCAATAGAGTTTTGGTTGACTTGAAGGGCAAATCCTTTCTCCCCTTTTTGCTCTAAAAGCAGAGCAATTTTCTTAACTGAAAGGTTACCTTAAGGTATTAGCAAAACAGTCAGTGATTGTTTTAATTATTTTCTTTCTTTTCATTGGCCTAATTTATTTTGATATGTAAAGCTGAATTTTGTTGCATTTGAAAACTGGAAAATTCAAAGGCCTACAGTGATCCTAAATGTGCTCCTCTACTCTGCTTTTCAKCCCCCTTTAACAGTCAGTTCCAGAGGCTCAAGGTGCAGAATTGGCAGTATATTTTTTCGAAGCCTCTTTAGTGCAGCTGGAGAAGATTGCCACAGCAGTGGTGCTGCCCTCTAGCGCACCTGGTTCATTTTGGAGCACGAATTTCAAGCACGTTCTTCAGAAGAGCCAGCAGATAACTTGTTTTCAGCTGCAGCAACATGATATATATCAGCTAGTAAATACTAGATCACGAGTCTGGCTGGGCGGGCAAAACGCTACAGAGCTCAGGTGGATATTCCTGCCTGGAATCTGCGCCAAGGCCCTCTGCAAGCCATTCCTCCGTGACTGACATTATTCTCTTCAAAAGAGGCTGTGTGAGCGGACACATGTATTTGCCTTATACCGATGATAATATAGGAGCATGTAGATTAATGCAAAATTTGTGGAAGAAAAAAATATTTTTTTAATTATGGGATTGCAACATAATGCCACAGTCATTGTTCCAGGCATTACCGGTAACAAACAATTATTTTTTTCCTAATCCCATTTTGGTTCCTTCTTTTATCCTACCATAAGAATATATCTGCAAAAAGAGGTATATCTCACCACTGGAATAGTCTAACATTTGCATTCACTGGGATAGTCTAACATTCATATTCATTGTTAGCAGTTTTGATAGCAGTTGAGTATTTTGATAGCAGTCAGTAGAAGCATTCGAATGTGTGCGTTTGTAGGACAAGTGTTTATTACATGACTATCTGTATCCTTTTGACTGACTTGAAAATTTTTTTAAATAAGGGCTTTTTGCACTTGTTTCAGGTCTGAGGTCCAAGGCCAGGGCAGCAGCTGTATGCCAAGGAAATGCTCAATGGCCACAGAGAAAAAAGACGAGAACTTGGAAAGAATGTTAGGACACTATATACGTATTTCTTCTATTAAAGCTACAGGTCATAAAACTCAGAGAGCTACAGCAGACGCAAAAGGGAAAAAGGCAATGAAAAGTATACTCAGCTTTTTCTAACTTATTTCCTAACTTCACGTTTTGGGCCTAATTCAACTGCCATTAAAGGTAATTAAAAGAGTCACGGTAAATTCAATGAAATTGATCACTGAGGACCACGCACTTTACGAGCCTATTTGTTCAGCGTATTTATGTCAGAGTCAAATTTCAAACTCTTGACATAACATATCTGTGCTTAAAATTCCCTTGCACAGAGATTTGTTTACACCTGGTTTCAACACAAGTCAGAGACCATGTATAATAACTCTACCTGAAGATATAAGACACTGCTTGCTTTAACCATTTGGATGGAACAATCCTTGCAAATTCAGGATTATGGATACAGTTTTACTTATATTCTGTCTTAGAACATTACGTACAAAACTCAGCCCATAGTTTAGCCATGGATTTCCCTTGCGGTCTTGTACTTAGACCAAATCTTTTCAAACAGATGCACAAAACCATGTTGTTCTGTCTTAAGCTGTTGTTGAAGTGCAAGTGCCCAGTAGCATGTTGCAGAGAGATGAGACCTGGCAGGTTTGGGTACCTTCTAGTAACATATCCAAACGTACACGTAGTACATACTGTCCACCATTGCTGCACAGGTCTGATCCTGAACTCAGGAATCCAACTTAGAGTCAATAGTGATGAGCCCAGTGGCCTGAGCATAGCACCAGGCTCACGCAGTCAGTCTCGTCCTAGAGCTGAAGGGACGTGTCCTCACAGCACCGAACTATTCAGTGTGGTCTTTTGTGTGTCCGTGATTCCTGTGTGTCTATGTTGCACGCTTTGTTTCCTAGGGTAGACATTTCCTAGTCACCTTATACCATCTTTCTATACCTGAGGATGGTGCTGCCATGCCTCAGAGAGGTGCTGCGAAGCTGCCGTGGTGAAAACCCTGCAAATGTATAGGGAGTGCAACTCCTACTCTTGCGTATACGGGGTATTTGAGTGCGGGCAGTCATCTGGCAGCCTAAACAATCCTCAACAGTGAGCAAGAGAAGTGAGCCAAACAGCCATTTGGTATTTGAACAAAGGACTGGTTACTATCTGGGTGCTTTTGGACAGTGAATATTAGTTTGTTCTCAAAATATTTTAATGAGTCAAGCAACTTTAACAGTAACCTGTCAAAAGTTGGTTACCCTCATGTACACAAGTGCATGCTGTACCTATGGAAATGATAATTACACTGAGCAACCGTTCATTTTATGCAAAAAATAGGCACRAGACAGCATGCATATAAAAGGATCTATGCCTGAATGTTTGRCTCCAAAAATTTGATAATGGATGAARTGAGGGCAAAGTTCTGGRAAAATTTTAAATATGCACCAGGTAAAACYSCAAACAACAAAAATTCCTCAAAAACAATACTCCAGACTAAAACKAGTATTAAAACTACATAACCTGCAGCAAGATTGTCGGAGATCTTTCCCATAAATACTAAAAAATTAGGCTGTCTTCACACTCACATTCTGCTACCACCAGTGTTTATTTGCTTCAGCTGGGGAGAGGTAGACCCTTCCTCATGCCAGTCCTAAAACAYTTCTTTTAATTTAACATGCCTAAAGACAAATATTTCAGGCTAACGGTAACCTTTGATACCTTTAAAGCAACTACGCTTTTATTGGCTATAAATAAATAAGAAAAAAAATATTTGCAATTGTATTTACTACAAGGCAAAACAAAACAAGCCAAAATTAAAAAAGRAGCATACCATAAAGAGTAACATCATTCCCAAAATAACTCTGGAAGCTAACAGTGGGGACAGAAAACCTTCAGAATACTTCCATAGGAGACAGAGAAATACCTTCCGTGAGAGAAACTCGTTGCCTAGCAGGTATTTAGTGGTGACCTGCTGATGCAGCTTCTTTCCTTCTCTCCAATTCCCCAAATTTATGTGGTGCAAAAACAGTCTAAAGGTCTTCGTTTTCTCTTTCTACCCCATTTTYCCCTCCTTGGGAATACTTTAACTGACTCTAAGAGATGTGAAATTTCTACCAAAGTCAAAAGCATGGTAAGATTTAGCAAATGACCAATATTTACCTGGCTACACACAGTTCATAACAATGTTTTGCTTTCTCAGTCTGAATTTACACTTCTTTTTTGAGCTCTAGAGAGGGACCACACAACCAGAGATCCRGGCAAACTTTTTTTTTCAATCTTTTTTAATATGACAAGTCCTCTAAAAGATGAATTCCTTTCAATACACAGAGTTTCACAGATCGCTCTCCTTAACTCTTCCCAGACTTCAATCTTTCCAGTCTAATCTATGCTTTCCACAAGTTATCTGTGCYTAAAAAAACTTATTAGCCCTTATTTGGGGAAGGCAAAGAAAGAAAAGCCTGGAAAAGAATAACTCTTAACTTCTTACCTGATCCTGCCATTAGCCCATAACCAGTCACAAGACTCCCTAAGGGAAGAAAATGAATTCCCCTCACAGGCCAGCAGCTAGACCTTATTCCTTRTATCATTACCTTCACATACAAATATGACAGATTTGGGGGGAGCAAGGAAATTCATTCATAAATTCACAGAAATATTGAGGAGTAAGAGTTCAAACAACCGAAAAACGGGCTCTTACTCCATGAGTAAGAATGAAGTTCCTCCTGGGATTCTTTGTGCCATTCTCTGAAGTTCATCTGATGATCTGGATGCACTTGCAGGCYTCTTCAGTACGGCACACGCTGTGTCACTGTTCTTCATGCTTTGGTGGTATATACTGAGTGCTATAAAAGTGATCTACTTACAGCATCTCTAGGTGTGGGACAACAGAACAAGGGATATTGGTTTTGTAATCTGACTCCCCATTGTGGGGTCTGTATATGAGACTACTACGAGAACACACAACTGAAAAAATAAAACAAAAAAAATTCCCAAGCTTATCTTTACATAAAGATGTTCTACAACAACCATAAGTGACATTTTACTTTTTCCAACAAAATGATGTGTTGATCCAACAAATCTGTTTAAGTAAAGCAGCGTGCTTTCTTCAAATTTCAAGTACTTTATAACATAAACGAGTGAAGCCTTCTTATCACTAGAATATATTTAATGTCAGAAGTTCATACTGAGACAATTTAAGTGGAAGTTTGAAGGCCAATAAACTCTCAGCTGCCTGCATGTATTACAATTACAGAAACTTCTGTGCTACATAACTTTGCCAAGATTTATTGAGGAAATAGCTCTGAATGTTTAACAATCCTTAAAATGTCTCATGTAGAACAATACATATGGTGCTAGATATAGACTGAAATTTTGTTCCATTTATTTATGGTCCTATATTCTTGCTTTGAAAGGTCAGCATATGGTCAGTAGTGTCTATGGTCACATTGCGGGGAAAAACTACACAGGTTTCTGTGCACGGAGTTGATCCCGGCTGAAATGTTTAAATATTACTGATGCATTTCTATTGTCTATGTGTATCTGATGTGGGAGCAGATATCACTTTCCTTGTGAAAGAGTGAATCAGTTCAACAAAAAGACCAATGAATCCGATACAGTATAAATAACAAAAAAATCTATACTCTTGCTTTTGTCACATATTAAYGCATTGTCTGCTCCTGTATACAAACAATCAAGTGGATGAAGTCTAATAAATAGTCTGAAAAACAGCATAATGCAGTATAAATGGTATAATCAGTTTATAATGCAACAGCTTTGAAATTGGAGTAGAATGTATTTTTTCTCCACTGTGAATAACTTAGATCCTCTTCCCTGGACCTTTATATTGCYTCGGTAGTTTATTTGGATAACAGAAAGCCTAAGATATATTATATGAGTGAGTTCATACCCTGAAGGTTAATTAGCATCCACCACAAGCAGGAACAATGTTATTCAGATAGTTCTATAACTCTGTATATGTAGTAATTGCCTGAAAAGTAACTACATGAAAATGGTATTGCAAATGCAAATGATGTTCTTCAGTCTCCAGGAGAATACTTAATCCTTTTTCAAAAAATGTAATATTTTATTGTAAAAAGAAAGCGATTTATATTAATGCAAAGTGCATGTGAAATTTGAAGATAATTTGAAGATGCCTATAACAATTTTTACATCACCAGTAAATCCATTTGGATACATTCATTACACYTGGACTTGTTTGGGATCCAGTTCTCTGTTATAAACTTAATTTGAATTAAAAAAAAAGTAGCAGCAGAAATTAGTTTAGGCCCTAACATTTAAGACTGCATTAGAACTCTGTTCTAAAGAAGTCACTGGGGCTACACCTTTGCTTGTAACCCAAACAGAGAGGAACATGCACACAGCCGTATCACATTCCCTGTCTTGGTTTTAGGCTATGTCAATTAGCATTCGCAGAACTGCAGAATCACGGAGTAGCTGTGGTTGAAGGGGTAAGGGATGAAGYGAGGGCAAAGTTCTGGGAAAATTTTAAATATGCACCTCTTCACCAACCGAACCGCCGAGCTGCCCCTACCTCTCTTAACGGGGCAGGTGCTCCAGGCCCCCAGATGCCTTAGTAGCACTCTGCGGGACTCGCTTCAGTTTCTCGACCCAGAGGGGTTGCGGAGGTTACCGAGATTCRGCTAGACAAAGACATGACCGACTCTACCTAGCATTGGCACCAGTCCCACTTTGAATGGGAATTTGAACCAAGCAGCTTCTCACCAACCTTTCCATGACCAGATGGCTCGTATTAAAGTCAAAAATTTACTGATGCAAGCTAAAATGACTTCTTTGCTTTTCAGACAGAGCAAGTCCATTATGTACGTAATAATAAGAAAACCAGATTCCCGCTGTGTGTAGGGATGGCAGAAACATTTGGTTACACAGAAATGAGGGTTTCTGTCGTTAGCATTGGTGCAAAAATGTGTTGGAGAGTAATTGCAAGCTGATGAGGTTTATGCTTGAGTATTAGCAAAGCTCTGAAACTTGTACATCTTCTTAACAACAATTAAGCTATTTATTAACGAAAAGTATGTGTCTTGTCTCTTAACTTAATCTAAAGAGTTCAGAGAATTGAACCAAATGAAGCTATTTGKGCTGATTTTAAGAGCATGAAAACACCATGCACATTTCTCTCTGAATATTTTAGGCAACTGTGCCTTCTAGGCACAAAGGCAGGCAATCATATGCCATGGGGCTTCCCTACAGAGAGACCAAAAAGATGACAGATTCTTCCCCAAACTGTTCTTGCTGATAAAACTTTGGTCAAGAAAATGCTATTGAAAGTGCACAAAAAAGTATCAAAACCTCCTTTTTGGTATCTTGGTGAATATTAGATACTAAGATATATCTAATCTGAATCTTTTTTGAAAGTTGCCTACATTAAACTAATAAACAATATTCTTGTAGAAGCAACCTTCACATATTTAGAGCTATTCTTAAGAAATTACATTTGAGTCCCATAAAGTATTTTCAGTTCTGTACAAAATGTGTACAATTTTACAATAAAATATGCATAAAAATAAAACTAAATGAATGGTTTGGGATTGTTTCTTTCTTCTCTGTGATTAAGTCTTTAAAATAAGTAAATAAACACATGGTTGTAAGCCAAAGACCCAGATACTACAGTGGAAGGAGCAACAGAAATATTTACATTGCTGAGTCAGTAAGATACTTTTGAAAAATTGCACGGGTTAAAAGAACAAAGTTGTTTGTTTTACTGAGCTTTCTGTTATAGAGCAGCATGGATTGCTGTTAAATGGAAAAAAACTGCATATCCTAATTTTTCATGTGAAACATTTACAGTAAAGAATCTATATAGAACCTTTAGGAGCAGATTCTGATCTGAGAAGTCAAGATAAAGTCACTCTGGAGCTACATACTCAAAAACTAGTTAGGGCGTGAGAAAACTTTTGCTTTATAGACAAAAAAATCAACAAAATTTTAGTATTATTCTGTCCTACTCACTTCCTTTGCTTCTTTACTTACATCTTTGTTCATCTTAGATTTAGATCATAAGCTGGTATGCTAGAAACTCGATTTTTTTTCTTTTATTATCTGCAGGTCTAATATCTTGTAAAGTGGGTTCTTGATTTTTGATTTAGACCTCTAAGTGCTATTTCACTACAAAAAAAGTCATATTTAACATATTTAATTGTGTCAACATCCCACAGAATAATAATGGGAGACTCCAGGGGAGGAAGAGAGGACAGAAATCTTTTGAGAAGCAGAGACAACGTCCCTAACTTCCTGAGAAGCTAACACGAGGAAAACCAGAAATTGTGAAGAAGGGCTGAGGATATGAAGAAGTTACATAGTGGGGATGCTGAAATGCAAGCCAGAAGGTAGRCAAGCAAGAGCACTCGAAGACAAGAGTATGGAGGAGCACAAGGGCAGGCTTAGGTGAAAACATATCTAAGGTAAAAGATGTTTTTTTTCTTCTCAAGCCCTGACAGGAGAGAAAGGTGTGTTCTAAGCAGAGAGTGAAGAGGAGCTACAGTCAACGTGACTTAATCATTTTTAACCTTAAAAGTCTATGGAAAAGCACTAAGACATGGAAAAAAACACTGACGACTTGTTCCTTCTCTTCCGAAGTTCTGAGTTCTGGCAGTATCACTCACTTTGAGATAGATGCACTGTGCCACTAAAAACACACCTTTTTCCAAATAGGTGTTCAGCTTTTACACATTGCCTCATTAAAATTATGGCCAGTAGACATTTCACAAATATACTAAATCCAATGTAGTGATGAATAATGTGTGGAAGTCCTCTTCTTTTCTTCTTGACTGGAGGAAAGATAAAAGATAACTTCCTTGAAAAAAAAAAAAAAAGGAAATCTTTAATGAAAATAGCTAGCTAGCATTTAGGTGCCTTACCAATATGATTTCAAAGCAGATGTGAGTGCTGGTCTTAATAATGGAGAATATGATGCTTGAAATCAGTATGACTCCTTTTAGAGGAGCATACTATGACCACTTCTTCCCAAATATTAGCAGGTCCTTGCAAAAGTAATTCCAGTGAAGTCAAAGGAATTAAACATTAATTTAACTTCTTATCAGTATCTTCAGGTGTTTTAGGGGCCCAGTGTACAGTACCACAGTTTATACATAAATAAAGAAAAGAGAGAACAGATCATAAGCCATAAAGTCTTACTGAATACTTAAGAAAATATTTGTTTAATTTGGAAAGAAAATATTCACATAAAATTTGCTGAATGTGCATCTGGTCCAAGAGCAGAAACAGGCTATATACCTATGTGAACAGTGGTGATTTCAAATAAATATACTTTCACAAAACACTAAACCATTCAGAGAAAATATCCTAATAGAAAAAAGGAGTCATACAGCATTACTTCTGATATATATGTTAATTTGCAGATATGTTGTACTTCTAATTCCTGGCATTTCTTTTTTGGGGACCAAAGACATAGACAAGTATCTTGCTCCACACACTGCACTTTTCTTTTTTAATATATATTCAAAGCTCAAGGACCAGCCAATAAAGAGTATCATTTGATGGCCTTTATCAAGGGTAATAAAGGTCAGGARAGGCTGTCCTTTACACATACTCCATCTGAATTTTTTCTAGAATATTAAAGCACATATCTTTATGAGCTGTCATTCAACCTTGAGGTGCAGTTAAAATAGAAAAATGATGAGAGGTACTTAGTAGCTACTTATTTTACTAAACAGGTCTGTTTAAAACAGAGCATTGAGTTTCAGTGTGATTACGAGTAATGTGGTGAAGTGGTATCTCTTAAGCCTCATCAGTGGAAGATAATGTCAGACTAGTCAAAGTGAGCACAAGCTTTATTTTAATTTCTTGTAGCACAGAGATGTTCATMGCTATAGACTTAGGATAAAAGGACCCTATAAGGCAAAACTGATTTTCATTTTTCAAGCCCAGTAACCAATAATCTCTTCCTTAGAAATCACTGCTTACAGAGATTCAAAGATTTTRTATAAAACTTTAGTATGAATATCACTTGGAAACTTGCAAAAACACACTCATGGAACTTACCAAATGATCCAAACCCCACTTGGGCAGGTAAAATCCTCAGTCCTGTGCAAGTAATATTATTGTTAGGGTACAGTGAGGTTCCAAAAGGATGCAGTACATCGTTAGACCAAAAAAAAACCTTTATGTACTTTTTCAACAAAGCTGTGGTCAACATTCACAATTCTCAGATAGTYCTTTGCTTCTTAGGAATAGTATGTGTCACAGTTTGTGCAGTGCTTTAGGAACAGGATAGATCCACAAAACAGTAGATCCACAAAAACACTGTTCAACATAGTGTAGTCCAGACATGCATTTGCCAGTCAAGCCAAGGCACATTAGCTCCCCCAAGGATGCTCTGGTACTCGCTCTGGAGTCAGGTTATGACTGCACAGCTGCTAAGTTTCCACCTTTAGCCAGCTCAGATCAGGACTGTATTTCTTTTTTCAAAACACGTCATTATTTTGCCCCCAAATCTCAAGTACTGYGTAGACACTAGACAGGTTCCATATAGATCAACTTCCAGCTTTTTCCTCTATACAGCCTAAAACTGGCTTCAAAATTCAGAAGACATGAAGATGAGATGTGCTTATCAACAAACATATTCCTTCCAAACTCTCCATGGAGATTGACATAATTTTACCAGAGATATAAAAAAAAAATACTCAGGGAATATCATCCTCCACACACCAGAAGCTACCTTATTTATCACCCTGATTATAGKCTTATGATCAAAACTCAGTGCCTGATGGTACACAGCCAACCTTTCTTTTGGGCAGCTAGGCAGGTTACCGTCCCTCAATGGAAGAAGGTTTTCACTGTCACCATCTTCCCAGCAAGGAGTTGTTCAGGAGAGCACTTGAGCACCTTCACTGTCATCACCAAAAACAACGGCAAATTTACAGTACGAAACTAAATGATGAAAATAATTTATTCAGATCAAGAAGCCTTGCAGTAGTTATTTCTGTACAAAACTTGTTACTAAAACAGGGCAGTAACTGGTATTTGTACTACCGAAGATATGATCCATTTTTGCTTGGAAATTTCTAGCATTACACAACCCTCAGTATCCTACACAATGGACATGCCTTTCAGCTAGGCATGAAGAAGACATGTGTTTACTTTATGATTTGTTTTACAGTAAAATTTTAATACATGATTCGGTTGATTAATAGGTGGAAGAGTCTGACCCCTTTACAGGGAGCCAGAGACACCTGAGTTCTCCTCTTGGCCTTGAAATTTTACTGAAAATATATTCATTTCTCTATTTTAATCTCCCTCAAAGGAGTGTTGTGAAGATTAATCACAATTTGTAACATAGTTTGCAAATGCTCAGGAACATAGAAATAGAACAATCTATTGAATGACGCATGGGAATAGGGACTAACTTGGGATGGGGATATTCTGCCACCTGCTAGAGCCATAAAGGTGATCTTAAAGAGAAGATAGAACTAGTTAAAAATGTATAGAAAAAGATAATTAATACTTTAAATATATTTAATTCAACAGATATGCTTAATGAATGCAATTACAAGTTAAGAAATACAGAAATGTCCACAAACTAGTTTTTGTAATTCCCATAAAAAAGGCTTCTGAGCTTTTAACTAAGTCTCAACTTTGGCTCTAAATACTCAGGCAATTTTTTTTTTTTTTTTTTAAAGCAGGACTTGCTTTTCATTAACATCCTGAACCTGGTCCTTTCATATTCATATTAATCCTAGCTTCATGCAATGATTAGCTAATAGAGAGTGCAATGGTTCTCACTATCCATCCACCCACCCATTTGTCAAAATATATTTTCCCCAACAGTAGAGAAACCTTATTCCAGATCCCAAGGCAAGCACATCTCAGGTTTGGGCAAAGATAGCACCGTGCAGCTATCATCCTGTTAAGAAGATACACAAATCCCATATGTTGCGAAACACCTAGCAGGTCCTCAAACGGGCCTGCAGAAAAGCCACTCTTACCTCACTGATATCTCCTGAAGCACAGGGACAAGACTCCATCTTTTCATTAACTTTTCTATAAACGTATCCCTATCAGGCGTGCAGCTGAACTCTTGCACACACCCTTTTAAATGATCTGTTGTGACAGCTGAGTCTTTACGACACACCTTCCTAGGTTGTTCAGTGGCTGTCCAGTGACCATGCTGCATTTTAGCTGTTTGCTACACGTTTTGGTGGTTCCTGCTGCAAGTTTAAAAATATCAAAAAAACAGGGATGTAAGCAGAACTAACTGACGCTCGTATGCAAAAGCTGTGATCCTGTAAAGCGCTGCTCGGCTAATCGCAAAGGCCACAGGAGCACAGATGSTGCAGTTAGGATCTTAAAATCTGGACCTTGGTGCCTGATCTACATCTGCCCATTTTGGAAATTCCTAATCGTTATGGCTTTGTTCATGTAAGCCCACCTGGCATCCAGAAATTAATGTTTCTCTGATCAAGCTTCTTGAAGGATTTTACTCCATAGGTTTTCTTATAGCTGGAATTAACAAGTGTGGCTTGTGCATATCTAGTTCTCTTAATGTGTCTGTAACGGAGAAGTTAACAAAGCTCCTTTTCTAATATCTGAGTGGCTGAAGCCTGAGAAACAGAAGAACTAGATTTCATTCCTTCTTCTGCTGGAGAATGAGAAGAACACTCTTCCCTGGAAAAAGACTTGGATTCCAATCTCTCTCAAAGGACTCATGTTTTTGACATGAAACGACAATTGGATGAAATACACTTACTTCTGTAAGTGAAAGTATGGGAACTGTAGGCACTTAGTACCTCTTCAAATAAAGTGGTACAAAATGCTCTTTAATTTTTCTTGTCCAGTTTCAGAAAATGAAGTTTGTTTTCAATTGTACCAACTATCTACTAATTCCTAATAGCCTTCAGCTGAACTAGATAAATGCTTATAAAAGGTATAAGATATCTCAGTTTAGACACTTTCTCCACTCTCAGCATCCAAACTTACAGGTTACATTTGAATCTGTGTTCCTTAACTTTCCCTCATCTTTTTTACTCTAAAGCAATGTTCTGAGAAATGAAGCCAAATGTTTTAAAATCATAAGAAGTGTCAGATCTCCAGAAATAAGAAAGGAAAACCAAATTAATGAACAGAAAAGCCAAAAGCTAGCGKCATCCACAAGCTAAAAGAAAGGAAAACACAACGAGAAGCACAAAGCACAGGCTCCTTGGCTTCATGGAAAATAAAGGGCCAGGCTCATCATGGAAGCAGGGAAAAATGAGTAGGGGAAGGACTGATGTAACATTCAGAATGATAAAGAAGGACCTTCCCAGTCTGAAGGAAAGTTCTGTGTATGCTGCATATAACCAGTACATCACAGCACCGCAAAAACTCAGTATCAGGAACATGCTAATTCAAATGTTAAAATGGGGTAACGTTAACATTTTGAGGACTTTAATGCATCATTTTTTCTTAACACATTGTCTTAGTTACTGCATATTGTCTCATATTTCCATGGTGAATGCAGTACTGAGAAAACTAATCTGATTTTTCTCTTTATGCACTGCTTACTATTTGTCCTTGATTCACATTGTAATATTTATTGCTAAGGCATACACTAAAATATTGCAGAATTCTTCTTATTGTTATTAGATATGGCTCCCTAAGAAGTAAAYGTATAAAAATATATTGTAGACTATTGACTCATGTTTAAATTGTATTTTCACTTGCTAATAATTAATGTAACAGAGTCTCCAGTTGAGTAAAAGGTTATATCTGTAAAATTACTAAAAATAGTTAAATTATGCCTAACAGCTACTGAAGAAAATGCACCTGGCCACGGCTAGTGAAGTTGCATTAGCTCTGGTGAAAGTGGCACACTAATATGTGGCCCATTTTGTGCCAGAAACTTCTCTGAAGGAGGAATAGTGGGGGGTTAAGAAAAAAGTATTAATGCAGCAAAAAAACAATAGATTTTGATACTGAGAAACACATGGAAATTTTGTATGTCCACTGCAGTAAGTGCACTTTTTTATTTCTTCAATAATTTTTATTTCTTCAGTTTAGTGCTTATTTTAGTAATGCTGAATAATTCAAGCCTGAAAGAGAAAAGGTAAAACGGCATTCCACTTTGTGAACACACTCTTACCAGTATCATCCTTATCATTTTTAAATTAATTCTTTCAACTGATTTTGCCTTTTTTGTAACTTTACTAAATATGATTAATATCTTTTATATTGTATATTGTATATATCAACAGAATGTRTAARGATCTGTTGGAACACAGAGGCCACACCTCTAATTTTCAAAACAATATRTTAAAAATTAATTGTTTATCACARAATCACAGAGAAGCTGAGGTTGGGAGAGACCTTTGGAGATCATCTAGTCCAACCTMCCTGCTCAAGTAGGGTCACCTAGAGCATGTTAGACRGGGTTGCGTCCAGATGGGCCTTGAAGATCTCCAGAGAAGGAGACTCCACAACCTCTTTGGGTAACCTGGTCCAGGGCTTTATACACATKTTTTTGAATCAAATTTTCTAGCAAATGACTTTCTCTATCAACTGACCCTTAGACCTTTGCTGAAGTCTGGAATCAAGGCACACTTATGCCAAAGCTTACCTCAGGGCTGCAGCACACACAGTAATAACAATGGAAATACTCATAAAGAATCTATCCCATGACTCAACTCACCAACAAAGCTTTTTATTGTTCTTACTGTAGAAATACATAGAAAGTTAACAACCAAAAATGTAAAATTTAATCCAAGAATTATCTATAATTCTTTCAATTATCACACTTTYTTCCCTTGCTTCTTATCATTCAGAAGTTTATCCATACTGTAATTAAAAATGATTTTCTCCACTCTGATGACAAGTCTTCAATTTGATATGACATCTCTTATTTTATAATGAGGTGAAAGGGGTAAAGAGAAATGGACTTCTTTACTTGYTGAAGACTGTCAAGTATTATATTCCTCTGAAAATACTGTCTCATTGGGAAAGAAATATTCGCATGGCATTCCAAATATGTGCTGGCATATTTATTTTTATAATACAAACAACCATGAATTTAAGGTGACTTTCTTCAAAATTAAAAAGAGAAAAAATTCTTTTCTGTCTCTTWTGTTGCCTATTTCTGCCATTAACTCTTCAGGTTTAAAAGGAGACATCAATAAATATCACAAACACAGAATTATCTTTTTGGCATCTTTGCTACACTATTAGGAAAGGAAGGATAAGGTCTGGTAAGGTCATGTYTTGTGTTTTAAGGGCGAAGTTTCTTGACTGGAGGTTAAATGTCCATTTGTGTCATGCATGAAGCACATGTAAAATCTATATTGCTTATTTGAAAGAGTATTTTTTTGGTTCTAACTAGTGTTAATTTTCTGTTCAGCTAATATTAATTTTGTATTCTTTCCTTTCCTTTCTTGAGTGGTATGTAAAATGAGCACAACCGTCATGTCACACCAGCAAAGTACTTTTGATGTTTTGGTGGTCTCGCTTTACTTCTGCAATGTATTCAGAGAAGTTGCTCACAAGGGCTTTTAAGTAAGGTGGTTCTAAAAGTAAAAGAACCAAGGCCAGTTTACAGAATCACTTTGCCCCTCAAACTTCTTAGTGATGCCTTCCGTTATTAAAATCTTTCCACTCTTCAGCCTTTGGAAGTGCCCCTCAGGCGCTGGTTCCTTTCCTGGAGATCTTCAAACCCAGCCGAGGTTTGGCATTATTCGAGCGTTGTTTCAGAAACTTTCTTTCCCTGAATTCTGAATGAGGGAAAAAGTGTTGTTCTGTTGTTTGGATTTTTTTTTCTTAGGAGTGTACATTTTTAATGTACGCTTTCTGAGTACAAACAGGTCCTTAGGAAAAAGTTTTTGTAAATGACTGATAAGGAGAAGAGAGGGAAATATAGAATCAAAGCACCTGTATTTTCAGCTAGTTAAACCCCTCCAGTCCAGGGCATCAAAGAATGTGAAGTAGGAACAAACAGAAATAAAATGTATCCTATTTCAGAAGGAAGATGTTCTTAAAAGGAATGTTAGAGATTACGTGATTCTGTGAGCCTGAATTTATAAGCTATTTCATTGCTACAGAATATGCAGTGACAATGGCAGCAATAAAAGAAAAATCCAAGAGCTTTGAGACCTTGTTTCCCTATTTGCTTTCAATAATAATTCAGGCTTCATGTCAAAATAATGATAAGTATTCCCACAAAGATGAACTATTTGCAATGGGCCTTTGTCTCTTAGTTTCTTGTCATGATATCACATCAAAAAAGGATAAGAATTGTTTAATTGTTTTATTAAATATTCATTTTGATGGCTGTAAAAATATTAGAAACAAAAATATATTACGTAAATTGGTTCATATCTTACTCTGTCTGAAGGCAAATACAGCCATAAACCACAGTCCCTCTTGATTAATATCTCCGTAGTGTTTACTACTTTTCAACTGCACGTTCAGTGTTTATTCTGTTCATTATAATGTTTCCTGTATCACTGTGGTGTTTATTGTTCTTCTGTGTATTTTTGACCTTTAATGTTTTATCTRCAGCTCTGCCATTAAATTCATTCTTTTGGTAAATATGAATTCCATCTTACTTGTATATTGCTGAATTTTTCAAAGCAACAACATAAAACTATTTTAATGTTGATTGACAGCATGAAGTCAGAAGAGTGTTAAGTAGCCTTGGAAACAGTCTCTGCTCTCTAGCTACGGGGATATGCAGGCTTTACTTTGTAACAGGAAGAGTTGGTCCAACTTTTCCAAGCTAATCTGTCTCAGAACAGCAATATAACTGAGCTGTTGGTGGCAAAGTTAATCTTTTYGTGTTTCTTGATGGACATCAAAAAGCCAGCTGGACGAGGAGTATTCACCTTTTTTCCCAGGTGAAAAGGAGGTGATCTGTAGAAAGATCACCAGTTTTGGGCAGATCCTGGCTCTGCATCATCAAGACAGTGATTAGGACAAGAATATGCTAAGGGGATTTACTGTTTGCTAAATGCTCTAATTTCCTCTAATGAAAAAGCTGCATAAATGTGTTCTGAAGATTAGTTTAGCCATTGGGCTGAAATACCTTCTGTAGATGGTTCTAGAGCCGTTTTGTGGCCCAAGACAGAGAAGTCATGCATGTCTCTGCTGAGTGTCCTGTTTGGTTACTTTAACTAAGGAATTTAATTCTTCTGTGTTCTGAAATATTCTTCAAATACATGCTGTTGGATTGGCCTGGGCCTTCACATCCAGAAATAGTAAGCTCCCCACAGAGTAATGTATGAATGCATGRTTGTGTTGAAAGTCCTTCAAATGTCACCAGCAACTACCGATGAAGTGGAGAAAACTAAAGGGTCCCTTGAAGATCATCAAAGGAAAGAAGTCCTTTGCTTAGATTTGACTAGTTGAGAATGTGGAACAGTTTTGGATACCTCAAAACACAGCCTGAAGCTTTTGCAGACCTATGTGAACAATGCAGAGTTTACTGGATCAGAGACGAAGCTAGATATGAAAAAGAAACAGGGAATATGACCTATTTTCAAAGGTGTGAAGAAGAATGATACATAGGTAGTAACTGGTATATTAGTACAACAATGYTGATGGGTGAAATTATACATTCTAACTTCAAACGGTACCTAACTSTTTACTCATTACATACAAGAAGTTGGATGTGTAAATTACACATCTGTGACACCTAAAGTTAAATGGTAATTATAAAATTATAATATAAATTAACATTAAAAAATAAGAGAAAAAAAAAGAAACAAATAACACTTTGTGAAGAAGTCAAGAATGATATCCSGGATGTGGGTATCTAGATGAGTTAGTCTATTTCAAATAACTATTCAGAAAGTCAAGTTATTGCCAGAAATACTCAGAAAAACTATGAAAAGCAGGACTTCAGGTTTGTAGTATATTTCCTATTTKGTTTTCTTCTAAACCTGTCTAAAACTAAAYAGTTATAACATTTCTTATGGAAAGTTACCCAGATTTTGCATCACTTCGAGTAAGCTATAATTTGTCCTGAGACTCAATGTTTTTAAAGCAGTGTGGTTGAGAGTAATAGCAAGTTTTGAAGCGACTCTTCTGATTGCTTAAGTCCCTTGATTGTCTGCATTCACCGCACGCTGGATTGGTTCAGAGTGTTTTTGGTGCTCATGACTTAACGATTCTTTCAGGGGAAACTATACAAGAAGCTCGACCCAACAGCTCCCTGGTTGGGCTTCACTGTTTGGCTTGCCTGAGAGGTCAGGTTCCGAACCTGTTTGTGGGTTGCACCACCATGTGGTGTGAACATCGCACTTTTTCCTTACAGAAAGCTTCAAAYCATTTCTGCAGTGGAGAAGTTTGATCCAGCAACCAGACAAAACATTATCTGAAGTTAACTCTGTGAACCACATGTAATGGGTATGCAAAGGGCCGCAGCACCAGCCACAACAATCTACTAATTTATTTGTATCCTGTCAAATTACTTGCTAATGTAGAAAAGCCTGCTCCGGATCCGAGGGCAATCTCCAGGAATTCATGCAAATTCCACTGAAGCTCTTTCTTGGGTTAAGTGATACCGTATGCACCCTAAGTTATTTCACACAATCCAAACGATCTGTTACTAATCAACTATTCCAAAATGGGTCAAATCAATAAAACTACATTTGGTTTGCGTCTCTTGTATCCTTTTAAATTTAGCACAGTTTCTATTTTTTGCTTTGAGATTTTAACCATCTTCTAACAWTTTCAAAATCTATTTTAGGTAGTACTATTTTCACCTACTCATCTATCTGCTGTAAATACTCGTTTAGGTGATAACTGGTAAAGATTCCAACATACGTTTATCCAGATTGGATTTCAACTTCTCTCTCAGTTGCTAACACCTTTTTACTAGTGACCTCTTCCAGCAGATGTCATGTTGCAAGTAGCAAAAAGAAAGCAGGCAAAGCCTGTATCTCAAAACAGGAGCACCAGAAAATGTTTGGGTATCTTCAACATACTTACTAACTGAATGTGTCTGCAGGGGGGAATTTTATAGTAAGCAAAACCAGTGCCTAACCCCCTATTTTCCACAYCTTGACCTTCTCAAAAGCATATTCAAATCTTATTCTTATATTTATTTTTCCTGTAGTACTCTTAAGCACATTGTAAGCATCAGAAAATTAACTCCTTCTTCAAAAGGTAGTGTGATTTTGAGAAGAATATACTGTATATACTCAAATGAAAAATGCAATRCACTATTAGTTACAGTCAGTTGACTAGTGATTGTCTTTTTGTTTACTTATGCTCTATTTTGGAAACTTACTGTTTTTCAATGCCACTATAATATATGTATATGCCATCAGCTTTTTGAATATTCTTATTTTAAAACACCAAAAAGCCTTAAAAGAGGGATATCTACACACTTAATTGCAGTGATGTTTAACCCATCTTAGAAATGCCCTCAKGAATTACCTGAACATCAAACACTAATGCATAGTAGGGTTTGAGCTGAGTGAGAAATAAGTAACACAACAGAAGGGATAATGTGAACTCTGCTCTTGATTTTCACCATCTGAGAAGTGATACCTGGATTTCAGCAGTTCTCGTCCTTTTCCACGTGAAGTCAAACACGTTAGCTTAAACCACGCTGAGCAATGCAGTAATGGTTTGAAGTAACCTGTCTGGCTTTTTGCTAAAACAGACTAGCAGTGCTCACATAAGCAGGCAGCACGTCTCGGACTGACCACGATAACTAACAGCCGAGAAAGGGAACGAACAAATTCCTGAAAGTTCCTCCCAGAATAAGGTAAGTACGTAATAGATTAATGATCTAGCTCGAGATGGTAGACTAAACGTGGAGGAACAGGCCGTGCACGAGTGACGAGGCGCGCTGACAAGCCCAGCACGCGTAGCGCGCCTGGCGAGAAGGCGGTAACCGTATGTTGGCTGCGCAGATTTAAGAGCGAATCTCAGCCGTCGCCCCGGAAGACAATTCATCATATCGCCATTTCACATCTGTTTTACTAAAAAACTCTTATCGGATATACTTCGTAAGTAGAGAACAAAAAGGTTTTTCATAAGCAGATGAGTCTTGTGGTTTTAAGTAGAGGTAAAAATATAGAAGTGTTCGATCTCTTTTGTTAGGAGAAGGAAGGTTGGAAACAATTTCAAATATAAGAATTCAACCGAAATCAAGTTTTACTCAAACATCTAGTAGTTTTCAGGGAAAAAATATTATCAGATAAAGATTTCTATAATTCACTAGAGATCTGGAAGCCCTTGGAAATGGAAATTATTTATATGCAATTAAGATCTTCAGAAAAATCAGCCGAGCTGTAACATTTTTTTCCAGGAGGTTAGCAATAGCAAGTTCTGCCTGACCGTGAGGGGGAATTTCTTCCCTGTGAGAGTGACGGAGCMCTGGACCAGGTTGCCCAGAGAGGTTGTGGAGTCTCCTTCTCTGGAGATCTTCAAGGCCCGCCTGGATGCAACCCTGTCTAMCRTGCTBTRGRYGACCCTGCTGAGCAGGGGGGTTGGACTAGRTGATCTCCAGAGGTCCCTTCCAACCTTACTGATTCTATGATTTAAATTATTTCTACATTAGTAGAAAGCTATTCTTCACAGTGAGAAAAGTCTGGTACCAGCAGTGCCAGCGATGGAAAATATTAGCTTCCTGGTGTGATTTCTTCATTATTTCTCTATGAAATCAAAAATTTGTATAATTTATGTTTGTTGCTTTCAAGTAATTTCTTTCAGGTCCAGTTTAAGTAAATGTATACATTTTAAAGTACTTGAATATTGTAGTCATTTATCAATATCTTTTCCCTTTTCTTGCAGTTTGCTTTGAAGCTATGACTTTAAACCTGCTTTATCATTAACGCAGTAAAATATCTAACAAAATATACATTAAGTCCCTTAACAACTTCTGATAATTGAATTTATTGTACTTGTAGAGAATCTGTACTGGAATGTTTCAAGYTTTAAGCTCGTCAGGTTGTTGCTGGCCTACATATTTCATGCAAGTATCCTGACCAATCTTCCTCAGTGACAAAAATCATGAATYGTGCATTATAGACAGTAAATAAAAGAGTGCGCAGAATAACAAAATTTTAATTTCACATGATAAATGTTAAATGTCACTTTAAATGTAAGCAGTGCACATTGTTATGAAATAACATCTCACCCAAAAATTCTGTGCTATTTTAATTCTTAGCTGGTATGTATCAGTAACCAAGAATGCTTGTACGTTTTCTTCATTGAGATTCTTACAAAACACATCCGCTGCTTGCCAATATTTTAAAGTGATTCTCATTGTGTGTTTTATGGAGCTGCTAGATATGTTGGATGAAATCATGGTATCCTTTGAAGTTAAGGAGTGCATTACTGTTGACTTAATGAGACCTAGATTTCTTTTATGTTCAGAGTTAGGCAATGTTTTTCACATCCCTTTTTATTAAAACGTACCTCAGAAAGTTAAAAAGTAAATCGGTACTTTCAATGTTGCATCCACAACATCTAAAAGCCTAAAAATGTCAATAATTCAAAAATCCCCATAAACAGCTATGAATGCCAGGTTCAAAGTTAGGCAGAATTTATATGAAGTCAGAAATATATTTGACAAATGCTTCTTATTGGCACCAAGTCTTAGTTGGATTAACAAACCCTTATAAAAAAATCCTTAGAATTTACTTAAAATTATAATCTATCTTTATGTTGTCTACCTACTCTCATGAAATTAAAAATGAAATAAGATTTATGATAAAATATTATACTGGAGGTTCAGAAAAAGAGAGAAAACATTCAATTCTTTAATAAGAACACCAGATTTTAGATTAATTTCAAAGGAAGTCAATTCAATTTCTGTGGAATCTGGAAACAGCTACATCTGTTATTGTGAAGGGGGATTTTGAAAGGGCACATGAGGTCATACCTATGAGATATAAGTATCCCTTACTCAGTTATACCTACTGATAACTGGAATTTATAAATAATTTGCATATAAGGCTGGGATTTTTTGAAGAAATGACTTTACATTTCAGGGTATTTTAGTSGGTCTTTGTCTTWTGAAAATTTTAGACAAATTTAGAGYGGATTTTTCAACAACTATTTTCTTGAATGGAAGTTAGAAAGCATTTATTTAAGGAGAAGTTTATTTATTTTAAGAAGTATATGCAGATACAATTAATTCAGACCTAGATCCTAAAGAAACATTGATTAAGTCTTTTTGTTTGAATGGGAAAGAAGGATTAACGCAGTTAATGTGCTCTACATTTCTTATTATGTTTTAGTAGCTGAGAGACAAGGTCATTGGTGATGTTAAAATAATTATACAAGTCTAGAAGGTGGTAAAACAGAGGATGAGATGCGGGAAATAACAAAATGCTTTACTTCRTTATTGAATGGGTATTACAAGTCTGTGTGAATATCTGGGAAGCTGATGGCTGGAAAAAAAAATCTGCAATAGCTAACCTGAGAGCCCTGAATGCTTAAAATATCCGTTGACATCTAGCAAACACATCGCCATAGTAAAATGGACAACTTTCAGGATGCCTCAGCAAATTGTTCCTCCAGAGGCAGAGGCAGACTCCCCTGGGCGGACGGCTGCTGGTATCCAGCTGATAACCAGCCCGTTGCTAGAACGGAGAATTTGTGCTTCTGTGCTTTTGGAGCTCCTTCTGCTAGATATTCCATGTTCAAAGGATCAACCTGTATTCTCCGTTCAGGTTAATTTTAGATAATGCATAACAAGCAATGAACAGCTCTAAGAAAGAGGAGAAATGTGAGTCTAAATCCCTTAAGTCTCTGTCTTGAATTGCCTGGGAGTGCTAACGACAGAAGAGTACTTWAATTCTCGTGTATTATATAGAAACCAGAGTGCTAACAAGATTGAGAGATTATATTGTACTATAAAGGCACAAAAAATAATTAAAAATGTTARGTAAACAAGACATACCAAACACAGATACTCAGCTTTTGCTTTTGCTGTATGGCACATCACTCTCCCCCATTTTTAATCTATTTCATCTATTTACTCTGTAATAAAGAAACATTCACTTATGTATACAGTGCATACCCACGGCATACCTCCCTTACGAAAAGAGAATTATATGGAATSCTACACTCAGCTCAGACCTACAGTTTATGACTTAGAGTTGCAGTTGAYAGATAAATAAAAATGGGCTCTGGATTTCTGTGCTTTTCCTTCCATGTAGGTTTTAGCACACAAGATTCATGCTTACCCACAGTGACCTCTACTACAGGTCTGTATGGGATTTCTAATATCTGGCAATTCCACTGAGTTTTCTCCATAGAGAATTCAATTTCCTTTCATTTTGGACCTTCCAAACTAATAAATACCTGTTTTCTTTCCTTATTCTTTTCCTTCCCTGAAACCAATTCTTTCCGGTTTAATTTATTTAAGTCATATCACAAATTTTGTTTCCATATTTAAAATACGAATTGAATATTTTTGACAGTTTGTTTTCTTAAACAAGTATCTGTGGGAACCCTGGAGCCATGTACTGTATTATAGGTAACCAGAATAATAATGTGATGACTTCCAAACGGCATTCAAGTTGCCTTACTTATTCTAATAAGAAAGAACAAAAGATTTTAAAAAGCAGGATATAGCTGACATTATCAAGGTCCCTTACATGGAGTTACAGAGAATRGGAATAGGTACAATCAATTTATCATGAAAGAATCTCGCCCTGCAGTATACATAGTATGGAGAATCTGTTCAGTATGCAGCAGTATAATGAAGCAGTGAGAGATAGAGATTATGCTTTCAGTTTTATTCATATTATGCATAAGAATTCAGACTTCGTTCTTTGGAGGATAAGCATCCTAAATCACCTGTAAAACATTTGCCTTATCTTTCAACATTAAAGCAGCCGTAGAAGTACTGCTGAGTTCTAAGAAAAAAATTAACAAGCTTAGGAAATCAGTTTAACATGTACTGCAAGTCTTGCAGTGAAATGTTAACTTTTTATACAYAGAAGCGCTTGTGAGCACTTAAGGCCTAGAAAAGCAAACCCACCTCCCCCTCCTTACACCAAATTTTTTTTTTTGAACTGAGTAGAAAATATGTAGAAGAAAATGCAACTATATATACTTCTGACAGCTCAAATGATACATAAATATAAGGGCTGACAAGGGTTGGTTTGTCATTGTAGTTCACTTCGATCAACTCTACATGGTTCTGTAGGACAATGAAATTCAATGCACTTATAATTTCCAAAAAAGTGAGCTCAGATTCTTTTAAAAGCATTTCTATGTGAAAACGGATCATTTACATGCCAAAAGCACTTTTAATGTGACATATTTAGCACATGTATTATTGAGAACGAAAGCTGCTTGAACTTAGTGAATTTTAAAGTCTATAAAATGGCACCCTGCTGAGCAGAAAGGTAGCTGTTCAGTGAATTTCCCAGTTATGTGATTATTTTGAATAATAGACTTGTACATAACTTTTTACGAAATTAAAGGTATGACATTTGCTTTAGTTTAGTCCTCCAAATTGCACTTTAGAACATAAAGAATGGGCTGATGTATGAATTTGTTGTTCCTCCAAGCAATTTTCCTGATTTTTTAAAGAACAGTTTTATGTTTCATCTATTGAGTAACACATCAAACAGTTATCTTAGTAGCTTTAATGAGCATTCACGTATAACTTAACACATGTGAGGAATAGTCAGGAACGTTATAAAAGTAAAGGATTGCGTATTTCTTTGGTTGCCTGTGATTCACCCAGACCCTGATGCAAGATGATGACTAGTTTGATGAAAAGTCCTAACACACATGAAGCTTAATTAAAAGAAGCATCTGGAAGTACAGATACATAACAAATTCATTTAATTTGGCGCAGGTTCTCTTTGACCTGATTAAATATAGTGTAAATGTCACTGTCATGGAATTCTGCAGTGCTATCTGCTTCCAGATAAAGAGGAACCAGCAGGAGAAAAAGTTATATCTTCGTATTTTTTGTAATGAGGCTCATCAGGAGCAACATAAAGCATTTGAAAATGTAAAATACAAACATTTTTTTTCTGGTTAGACTTTGGACAACGGGCAAAGGTTACTATTTTTTCACCCCAGCAGTAGCTGTCTTCTGTTGAAAAATATCATGGTGGTGTGTCTACTAGTGCTGTGTTGTGTTTGGCCCTGCTAAGAGTTTCGTCTGGCTCCAATGAACTCCATCATTTTCATCTCTAGGGATCAAAAAGGTTCATCATGGCTGTCTACAGCGTGGCACAGCACATGGCCTCAGCTAAAGCAAGAGTGAACAGATTATTTATATTTAAGCTTATGCTTAAGTACGTTGTGGAACTAGGGCCTATGAAACAAAACTCAGGTGATGAAATAAACATTAATGAATGTTTCTGTAATGATTTTTCTGTTTGTAATCTGTTTGCTCACACTGTGTATATAGCAATACATAAATGAGATATACTTGCAAAAAACACAAAATAATCCTGTCTTTCAGGGGTCACTGTTCTTTTAACCTAAACACCAATAGGCATACCATAAATTCACTCTACTTGGAAAGATTAAGAAAGAAAGCAATTCTCCTGTGATTTGTAAAATCCTTGCCCTCAGTATCAAAAAACCTCTACCCACACAAACAAACAGTGCAAATATTTCTTACATTTTAAACAACTTGTAGGCTAGAAAAAAGAGCAGTAAGCATGCCTGAGAGAGAACATTCAAACGATAGCCCGCCTTTGATTTTTTTTTTTAAGAGAGTKCTTTCAAAAAAGGTACATAGAGGTGTAAGATGAAAATGATGAAATTTGATGTGACATGTGATGTATGATCCTTAACTCGATCACTTGTGYCTTCTCTTCTACATTCCATTAGTGATGGGCTTGAAGAATTACATTTTCTTTTAACTTCAAATCTGATAGGAAAACAATATAATGACAAACACAATAAGAAACTGAAAATAAAGATTCAGGGGCCAAATGAATCCAATGACTTACCACTAGGAGACTGAAATTCTCTCCTAGGTATGGCAGCAAAAAAAAACTGCCCGAAAATTGGAGAGAGTTCAGGGCTCCCCATTACAGACTGCATTCTGTCGGTTAATGTGCCCCCAGGAAGGGCAAAAAGCTTAAATGGTGGATGGGGCAGGTGACTTCCTGACTRCAGACCCATAGAAGGGCAGGTGCACCTTTTCAAATGTGTCATTTAAAAAAATTTAGTAAATTTTGAAAATTTAGTAAAAGCAGCACAAACACAATTCTGATGCTTAGGCGAAATTAAGGGCTTCTGAAGTGTAATGTTTGGAAGCATTGCTCAGATCACCCTCTTTTCTTCATATCCTGTAGTAATCCAACAGTTACTATTCTAGACAAATGTATGTTTGTAGGGGAAAAAAAGGTTGCTTTATCAGACATGCGTCAAGGTTTTAATTTGTAGCTGATAATTTGCTACTGGAAGCTTACCCTGATTAGTCTTCTTATGGCACTAACAGTTTTTGAGGTAGTGTGAATTACCTACTGTGTATGTTTTTACCACCCATTCAGGGATGAAAATGAGTTACAACCTGGGCCTCAATTAAAGCTTGAAATAAGAAAACCTAAAAGTTCTTTTATGTCCTCACTTCTAAAGAATAGAATTAGTTGCTTCTGATATTATTGGAATTGTAATTCACACTCCTGGAAATCCAGCAATGGATCTTTCAACCCTTTTCAGTGAAGCACATTTCAGCTGTTACCCAATTATGCTGCCTTTGCTCGAAGTCAAATCATCATCCAACAGCTGAGAATTGAAACAGACTCCATTTGTGAAAATGAATGGTGTATTTATCTGGTAATGCAGAATGTTTTTAAGTGTTACTCTAGCTGTCCTGCAGAAATTAGGACRTTATTGCTTGTTCTATTAATTCTCWTTTTTGGGAAACTGATTTGTAGGTTGGTTTCATCAAAGTGATATGGTAGGATTTTCTATCAGCGTTATATCCAAACCATGCTGTAAACATTACAATGAGCAATCTATTGTCCGTAATCTAAGCATCTGGCTTAAAATGAAGAACTCTCATCCTGGGAATCATTGTTTCTCAAAGGGGAATCCATGTTATCCTCTTTGTAGACTACTGCTTATGAGCCCACTAATCTTAACTGATCATCTTCCCACAGAATGATGGAAACTACGTGGAACTAATAAACACAAATAACAAAAAAATAATATTCCTCTTAGTCTTCCCAATTTTTTCTTAATCAACACTTTGTAAGCATTGTGAAGTCGTAGTTTAGGACATACTCTAATAAATAGCCAGATACAAAGTATCTGTCACTACTACTAATCAACAACAAATTTTTTGCTACACCACCATGGGATATTGTCTTAGCTTTCATTAATAGTATTTTTAAGGAATGGAAAAGTGAGAGAAATGATAATGGTCATGATAATTATAATTATTTTATTCTGTCACTGTTCACAGATTTCAAAATATGTAACAATATATGATAACACGAAGGGTAGATGTGAGCATAGCAGCTAGGAGATATGACCTCTGTTAAAAAAGCAGTGAACATCCAGGGCTACAGGAGTCATGAGGAACACACCAGCCTACCAAAAACCCGTGGTATTTATTTAGGTGGCTACCCCAAGAAACGAAGGAGAAGTCGCTGCTTCTTAGTGAGGGTCGGTCACTCTGGCTGGGTTATAACTAGCTGAGGAAGCCTACCTGTATCGAAATGTCCTCTCCTAACAGTTCTGCTGATTTACCGTGAGAGTGGGGGAAAAGAAGCAACACAAACAAAGAAAAGCAGCCCCGCTGGTGTGCGGCAATTGTCAAATTCTGTGTTTTGTGCAAGGTTTTTCTTCCTGTGATCATTTTAAAGAAYCCAATGCAAATCCCATAGAAACTTGTCAGTTTTAATCCCTATTAAGTTAAATACATCTTTCCCAAGCAGAAAAAAAAATGTCGAATGCATATTTTYCTTGCCCCTGCATGTACATTACCATTTCTGCCCATTTTTCTCTTATTTTTGTGGAAAATAGACTTATTTAGACTTCCTTTGTCTTTTACCCCTCATTGCCCTTTCACTAGCAGGTTTTGTCATGCAATCACTCTGAAGTTCATTTTTTTATTATAAAAGTGACATTTAAAATAATGAACATCATCTAATTCCAATTTTATAATACAAAGGGCCAGATTCTCAGCTGCTATAAACTGGCATATCCCCTCTGAGGATAAGAGAGATAATCTGATTTGCGCTGCTTGAGAATTTTACTTTAAGATGGCACGTACACAGCTTGGTCCTCTGGACGAAGCACTCTCTGTACCTATTTTTTCTCGCCTCTTATCTTTCACGATTGCTCAAGCTGTTATTTTTGGCCTTCTTTGCCCTTACATGCATGCTTTATTACCCTACCAGGTGCAAACGGTTCTTTCAAAATGTTTAAATTCTATAAAGATTTTGCCCCGGATTCATCATACCTCACTTGAAGCATCTAGTTTAAGGGCACACGTCCTGTGTTTCTTCTACCCGAGAGCTGAGATACTTTGAGGAGTTTCCCTCTCTCTCATTTCCTCTCCCTCTCATTTTCTCTTAGTCTGCAGTACAAGTACAAATGCTTCCAGCATGAATGGAATCTCCATGAATTGCCTAAAATCACAATGAATTTAGGCCTTTTTTTGCTCGTTCTTTGTAGCTTTGAGGTTGTAGCATTGGAGTCAGTGGGATTTTCCAAGAGGGTAAAGCGTTAAAAAATCCTAGCTACCTAGTAAGCATTGTAGTGAGAATGCTGTCTTTGCCAAGTCATTGCCACAGAAATACTCCAATAACACACATCATCACTATTTAACACACAATATAGCTACCTTGTGAAATTGCCTGGACCAGAAAGTATTAAATGGGTGTAAAAATGAGTCTTGGGGTGAACTATTCATTGGGTATAATCAGTGCAATATAGATCTTTATACCAGCCCTAAAAAAGAAGCTGATTTCTGCTACCCCATTTCTTATTTGGAGCTATTTTCTAATTTAAATTAACACTCAGTTACAGGTTTTTTTTGCAATATATTCATTTTGACTATTTGCGATGTGTTTTTCAGTGTCAATGGTCTTTTTTTTTAATGTGGCTGCTTCTGATGGTTTAAATGTTTTGGATGTAAGACTAGCAAATAATGAACAATGAATGCTGAATAACTGGTATGCTTGCACATGCCTTCTTTTCTCTGTATTAATGCAGTTATTCATAACACTCTATTTCATTCTGTGTCTCCTTTTACATTGTATTCACCACAGTGGGCTCTCAATATCTTCTACTGTGTATTAAAACACAAATTTACTTTGTAGTGTTTTTTAGGTAAAGAAGTAAATGGAATCACATATCCYTTTCAGCATAAGATGTTCTATGATTTTTTTAATTTCTTCTAAATTATAAATAAGAAGCCCTAATATAAGTGAATTTAACAATTTCAGGAGTTTTGGACTTCAATCACTTTTTCATACACATTCCATATTCAGCCAGTTCTAATAAAAACATAAAGATAATGATGATGTACGTTCCAACAGCAACAAAATCTGGAAGGTTTAGAAATATTCTGTATTATACAAGCAGATCTTTCTTATTTTTACAAGRGTATAGGTAGATTTCTTTCTACAGACTTGGGAATAGAAACTGTTTGGAGAATATACTACATCTGAAAGGAAAGATCCTRTTTCTTGTATTAAAAAAGAATACTTCCTGGTTTGACTAAAAAGTACAATTCTGCTTGAGAAAAAAATGCTATTTCCATAGAATACTTATTTTAGAGAGCTTTTTAGATTAATAGAAAAATAGAATGCCTCAGCTCATCAGGCCTGTTCAAAAGACCATATGGAATGCACTTACAGCACTCACCTTCCACTATGTGCTCGAGAGACTGTCAGGTAAACTCTGCAATTTTTTMTAAGTACTGCACATTGGGTCCTGCCATACATAAACTTGATGATAAGAACCATAATAGCCCAAATTTTGCAAAATCTTTGCACAGTGTTGAAGCATCAAGACATTTCAAGATAGTTTACCAGAGATATACAATAATTGAATAATACAGTTCCAAGCTAATAACTGTAAGYGAAGGGAAAACAAATGAGTCTTCTCTACTCTCAAGGTAGGGAATCTTTCTGTTCCTTAATCTTTTCCTCTCCTGGGGCTGTCAATTGTGCAAAATAGCTTGAAATTATGGATTTTTTTTCTCATGGACTACAATTTGCTCAGGGACTATTCAAGTAAACAAAGTCATTCAACTTATGATCTGGTTGCCTCTTTCCCTACTATATTTGCAATGCATTTTCTGTAATTGTTACAATATTGATCAAGGAACATTTTGTAAGTATTTTATAAAGCAGTATTGTGGCCTACATGTGGAAAAAGTCAAATGATGTCAGTGCACATTTATTTTACACCAAAAAAGGCTGCATGACATTTTTACTTTGATCAAATCATACTTTTGATCCACTTTACATATTCTGCAAAGAAAACACTGAAACCCACAACCTGACACACACCAGAAACTAGAAGTGGAGTCATGGCTCTGTTGAAGCCAATGAGAGATTTGCTGTTGACTTTAGTGATGCAAGCATTGCACCTTGTAAGTTATAATTTACATCATTCCCAACAGTACAAAAGAGGTTTCTGTTGAAATAGCAGATAAACCAAAGCAGACTTCTTACTATTCAAAAATATCTAATTTCCTGCATGCATTTTCCTTGATATCCACACCAAAAATCTGCACAGCAGTTACCACTGCTAAAAGCTCTTAAATTCTTCATGTCACCTCTTGCCAAGCAGCTCTAAAGAAAAGAACATTCAGGTTGTAGCATGACTACTTTGATAGATGTGCTAACATTTGGAAGAGGTCCCCAAAGCAGCATGGTGGGGCAAGCATCCGTGTGGAGTCTCTGTGATCTGCTGTTATAATTCCAGTTCTACCTGCAGGTTTGGGGGCTTTGCCTGTGTTTCATTACTGCCCTAGGTGACAYGACAAGTAAGCAGAGTTGTATTAACCAGAGCTTTATTAGACATGCTGAGAGGCCTGGGCCATGGCTCTGCAGCCTGCCCTTAGTGGCAGACTCACCACTTTGTACTTCTGAGTCTCTAACCCTTGTTCAGACCAGCTTCTCTTGAAACCTTAGGCTTTCTCTCACTCCACTTTGATTACTTACTCTAACAGAGGCATTTAGGAATTTAAATTCYTATGGTTTTGCAATGCTAGCAGCCAAATTTTAAACTTTCTAATGTGCCAAGGCATGAAAGCCCATGTCATATGAGTAGGGGTACATATGCACCCTGGTCATGTGGGGAGGGATAYGAGGGGTGCGCAGAACCCATTCATGCAACCGTGAAAGAACTGCTACGCATGATTACGTGGGGGGACAGGGGCTCCTACTGCTGCTCCTTTCAGCCCAGCGCCTTGCTAGGAAACACAGTCCCTGGGTGCAACGCACGCCTCTTGCTCCCTCCCGCCCAGCAACACATCCTGCACCAGGTACAAGAAGCAAGTGGGAGACTGTGGAGTCATGTTTACAGTCTGCRTGATACGAGAGATGAAGAAGAAAGTGTGAAGGAGAAGGCCTCTAAATACATCTCATGCATGGAGACGAAGACTCGGTRTATCCAGGTAAGCATCTATCAGAGTGTGTAAAATACTCGAGGTGTCAGCACTTGGCAGGTTATGACAGTTTACTCATTCCTGTGCAAAGGCTTTTGTACAGAACGATCGGGTGCAGGCGGAGCTGTGAAGGACGGAGGTTTTGTTCATCAATCTACTACTCCGCTAATTACAAAGCACCTGCAGCACAGTAATTGTGTAATGCTCACTGTTTGCATCTTGCCTTACAACTGCRGTGCACTGAATGAAAATTCATGGTAATACATAGTAAAAAAATACATATTTTGTTTCTTATCGCGTGCAATGTTTAGGCATTGACGGGGTCTGCTAATGTGGAAGGTTGCACATTCAGACTCAGATTTGAGAAAGGGCAAATGGACAAGCTAGTAGTAACGGCTTTTTACTCTGCCCTGTCACTGACCTCAACTTCAATCGGGGCACATCATACTTTAAACAAGGAACAACGGGGGTGAAGTGAAGTCAATTCAGCTCCTCTGTTTCTGCAGGTCAATTCTGAGCAAAACTCTTTTGAGGAAAGACTGCCAATTTAGGTAAATTATGTGTGCTGGCTTTGTGATGCAGATTACTGTCCACGAGGGACCGGGTTGAAAACACTGAACTCATTGTGTATGCACATATAGATTATGTGATAAAGTTAACTACAAATTAAGAGATCTATACTGTCATAAAAACTGTCTCAATAAGACCATTACAAACCACATACTAGCTGCATTTTGGGTTACTGAACTGTGAGTCTCGGTTTGTATTTATTTCTTATATTTAAACGCTGAATTCCGTCCGTGACTCTCACAGCATTTCAGAGATGCCTTGTTACAGCCAGAAGCTATGAAACAACATTCTGATGTGTGGGTCAAAAAGAAGGAGTGGTTTCTTTCTCTTTCAGCCAGCTGGGTCTCTTAAACCAGCATTATTTATCAATTCAAAATTCATTCTGTTTTCTCAAATGTCACAAAAAAATCCAAAATATGAGAGAAAGAATCAGGCTGGGCTAGGTGGTTAGTTCTGATGAGCTGAAATGAATTTCAACGCCATTAAATATTTCTAACTTCTGTTGTGAGTGAAAATGCCATTTTTAATGTTTAGGTTTGGTGTAACRGAATTTTGCCTCAATTTCTGGCACTTTATTCCATTTAGATATTATGTGATAGTTTATCACCAGAAAGTGCGATAATRCTGAAAAATGCAAAACTCATGCTGAAAATAATTCCTTCAGATTTTATGGATACATGTTCAAATAAAAAAAAATAAAATAAGCAGGASCCTGGAAAAGTTAAAATGAAGCTAGACTGAGGTACTGGATCCTGTGGCCCTGACAGGCCTTGTACTCAAGGAAACTTCTGCAACTTCAGGAAATTTTTAAAAAGCCATTTTAAAATACTCTGTGGTATGCAGCTTACKTCCAACCTAAACAGAAAGATCACAATACTAGAGCTTCTGAAACGGGTGCTGTTATCRTCAACAGATCTGAACATAGACTAGTGTGGCTATTTCAAAAGCAATGCTCTCCTTCCTTTTTGTTTCCTTAAATAGAATATCAATTGAAGTGTYTTCTGGAGCTTCTTGCTACTTGCCCTTCTTGCCTGGACAGCCGAGAAGGCTCCTCTACACCAAAGCTACGTAACGGACAGTTCAGTTGCCAGATCAGGATTCTAGAATTAAGGGAAATGGTGACAGRGCCAGGGTGCAATGAATCTTTGTATACCCCACGTATGATCCAAGCTAAGCTAAGCAAGAACTTGCTTTGTAATTTCATGTTTATTTTACGGGGTTCTCGTAAAAACAAATTATAACTTAATGATGGAAAACATCTAAATTGCTAAACACATTCTTCCAAGCATCTTAAGACACCACAAAAAGAAACCACACGGAAACAAAGTAGTTTTTCCTTTAGTCTGGCTAACCTGGCTTGTGGGCAACAAACTCTTCTAGCTGCTAGTCAAAAATGTCTCTAGCTTAACAGGAATTTACGGGAAGGACAATAAGCAGGGAAAGCGCAGTCAAACCAGACTAGGGTGTTGTTGGTCAGGACACAGAATAACAAGGCTGGTGCTTCTCTCAAAGGAAGAGGAAAGGGTGAATACAGGCAATGAGGRGAAGAGGAACAAATACAAAGACTCAGATGAAGACAGTAGCAACTGATCTTACATACAAAAGACGATACTGACAGGAAAGTCCATAACACTGTATTGGGTAAGGCAATTAGCTCTGTTACTTCTTTGTCAGAGTGAGATTTAGCCGCCAAGCATCTGTAGGCTTCTTTTGACTGCCAAAGTGTCATCAATTTCAATATGATTTATGTACGGTGGAAAGAGCTAAACTTCATATTTGAGCTCTGTTGGCATGACCTAGTGCTAGAACACCTGTTCCATAGCTCCTTTTTTTAATATCAACCTGAAAAAGAATGACAGGATACAATTTATGGAATATCTTCATTTTTATGTTTGTGAAWACAGGTAGAAAAACCTGTAATCTACTGAGCACCTGAGCTAATGAAGCCCACTTTTCTACGCATTTGTCTGGTGCTGACTCTGATATCAACGAAGTTTCAGATCCCAACTGCAGTGTGCCCTGTCATTGGGATATTTTAAAAGGATCTCTCCCAGATGGATTTTCTCATGTCTTCTAAGGTATGAATATTCAGAGCAGCCTTCTCCTTCAYCTGAGCTTCAAGTAAGTTTCTGACTTTGTTTGGTATCCTGTGTCATAAAAATAATCCATGGGAGACCTGAGATATACTATCTATGAAATTTGACCAAAACCAGCAACAGGTTTCAAAAGTGATTAGTAGAGGGTACACAGGTAAACAGACAGGAAACTAGAGACAAGTGCACATTCCAATAAGCCCTTTTTTYGAACAGAAACCAGGCTTAAAAAGTTTAAGTTCATGTTAACTTCATGTTATAAACATGAAGAACAGATATTAGACCACTGACATATACATAGCAGTCTGAATCTAATTTGTGGTAAATTTAGTTTAGGGCTGGGTAGATTATTGCTAGGGCATTCTACTACATTCTGCAGTTGAGTGGATTAAGAATTAACTAGCTGACAGGCCTCAGTGGGAGCTTTCAGTGAAGAATTAACACYGAATGACAGTGTTTCCATTGCGCCAAACTGGTGTTGGGCTTGACCCTATTAAAAACTTGCATCATTCATGTGGCATTAAATATACAATTAAGGTTGGTAAAACTGGCAGATAACACAAAAAAAATCAGGAAAGTAGCATGTAACATAAGGAATGCGACAGTAAATGATCAAGAAGTGATCACAAGTATGATATGCTGCGTCCATTCAACAAAAAAGTTTCCATAACTAAACACAAAGCTATACACTGAAGAACAAGAAATGAATATTCAGAACAAGAAACTGCAGGCTGGAAAGCAGTGGCTTAAGTGGATTGGAAGTTACAACAGGAAAGTTACTTAACACGCACTTCCTGAGCGTGTGGAAAGGCTCCCAAGGTGAGTGGTTGATCAGTTCCTTCGTACTCCTAGGAGCACAGCTTTAAACSGTATGGCCACCGTGATAATGAGTTTATACAAGGAGCTTGGGTTATGCCCTGAACAGTTTAGGGTTTCCACTCAACTCAACCATCTACACCAAAGCTGATAAAGGAAATGGCATCATCATTGAATTTCTCTGAATAATTTTACATGAGAAAATGAGCAAAGGGACTTACTGGCAGAATCAATTAGCACAGTGTCCATTCATCGTTCAAGAAATACTGCAATACAAATCATTGTTCAAGTCACCAAAAATGATTTTTGATGTCTCTTGTTAGTTCTTATTTTTCCATATCAAAGRCATAGGGTACGAACAGCAATGGTATCCCAGGTCACAAGCTGCATACTTTTCAGGGATCCATCTTCTTGCGATGTCTATTTGTAACCAAAGTTTTCCTAAACAGTACATTGTGATGCAATAGTTTGAAAATATTTTTAAACAAAAGTATAAGAACCAATCTGTTTTATGCTCGTGTGTGTTATATCTATACCTAATAGTTTCCTTGAAGTAATTGTTAGTTTTACAGTACCAGTATTAGTTTAACTGCAAAAGGCTTTTACATAAACTCTGCTGTTTTTGTTATGATAAATATTTTCTGTTAGATTTAGAGATTTTTATTAGACATTCAACATATATAGTATTCAGAAAGAGGAGTTAAGGCTGCATTTTGTAATAAAGCTAAAAAAAGGAAGGAGGGAATAAAACAAAACMGAAATTTGTAATATGATTCTTTGAGAAGGAAATTGGTTTTATGTATTAGCACAGACCTATAAATATGATAAAATTAAATTTAGCATAAACATGCATCATTTACCCAAAATATTGTAATGTAATTGTAAAAATACAGAAAAAAATAAATGAGAACACATCAATTTAAGTTGGTCTCTTTCTCTATAGGTTGATATTAATGACTTAAAACACACAAACAGGAAATTTATACAGTAATCATCACATTTCCTTATCTCAAAGGCAATTTCATTTTTAGATGTAATTGTTTTAAATGGCTTTTACAGCAAGACAACCACAGACTATTGCCACTTGTCGTAGGGAAACACCCCACTTTTACAACTGTCTGAACCTTAAGGCCAAAGCCACATGAGGGCTATAATTTCTGAGTAGCAGGCCAAGCATATGTTTTTATACAACTGGAGTGTAATGGCTTCTCTGTGGTCTGAGACGGCATCAGATTAGTTGGATTAGGGTTTTTTACTACTTCTGCTGATAACTGATCTTTTCTCATGAGTAATAGCAACTACCTGGCTGTTGTAAATAAAAATAAACTATGAAAGAATATAGAATCCCTGTGTCCACTTGTTTTTCTCAAGACAGTGAGTTATACCATAAGGGAGGCTAGAGGTCTGCAAAAGAAGGGAAATAGTTCAAAGGCTAAATTCAGCTGAAAGGGAGGCTAAAGGCCTGYGCACAATTGCTCCCTGACATTTGGGTGGGTAATTACCATCCATCTGTTTTAGACAGACACCTAGCTTTTGCATTCACTCACCCCATTTGCATGCACACTTATGGTAATTGCAAATATAAATATAATGTGGAAAGTGACATCAGGCCTCCCTTTTTTTTTTTTTTTAATGCAGTCCACACTTGTAATAGCGCAGTTAGATTTAGCATTACAGAATTCTGTTCCTCATAAATATATTTGGATTATTAGGTTTCAAAACATTCAGAAGTGAAGGAAATGAGAAGAGAAAGGGCGAAGAGCTGTAAGTAAGAATAAAGACATGTTTGAAGGAGCAGGCAGAGCTTAGGATAAGAAATATAGTGACAATATTGTGATTTACAGATCAAACATTCCAGCCAGAAGCTGTGTAGGGAAAGAAAGATACAACACCCTTTGAATAACAGGAGAGCTCTTCAGCTGATGCAATTCAGCATAGCTCTCCTGGAAACAATGAGCTACACTGATTTACACTGGCTTGAGATCTTGCTCAATATGTTTACAGCTTAATGGCTCAATATTAATCTAAAAATCAGAAAAATAACAACTTGTCATTTATTTAACCCCAGCATGATGGAAGGTTAAACTAAATACAGAAAGCCCATAACAAATAGCAGGGACATTCTAAGGTCACCAAATGAAGGCTGTCGTTTTTGTATTCAGGCCAATGATAAAAGAGTTTTTAAATGTTTGGACATTCAATCTATGTAGTGCCACAACCTGAACATACCCCTTTGCCAAACACAGGCTCACTAAATCCTCTTGGAATGTTGTTTACCTCTGAATAAATCAAATTTGACAGTGTAGGTTAACTTTACTGATTCATTTTTCAATCACAAGTGATTGATATTTTTTACAGAAAGAAAGCTACAGAATTCTTATTGTGTTACTGACTATTGGGAGTGATATTGTTCTTGGGTGTCATATGGAAATCCAAGCCATTTTTCAARTACTTTATTTCCCAGTCGTCCACCCTCTCCGGGAGAGTATAGTCGAGAGTGTACCTAAAATGAGGATCACACAGCAAGATGGTTTATCAATTATTTTAAGTCAGTGCCTGTCTCCCAGAGGCTGATCATGGTGTACTGTGCATATTACAGCACTGGTCCAGTCCTGAAGTCCTAAATCCGTTGTCAAGGCTTATGACACATGACAGTAAAGAACAGGCTGCTGAAAGAAGCTGAACGAAARCTGAGATACAGAAGGGTTTATTGTTAGCTGATTAAAAAAAATTCAAAATATGGAAAACCTCCCATGAAAGTGAGGTAGAAGCAATATCTATCATTTGATTTTTTTTCTTTTCTTAAAAGGTTCTTCTGTGGAAAGGCCAGAAATAAGAAAAACTCTTAATTTTAAAGTGCATATGTATATTTTATTCTCTTAATTAAAAATAAATATCCGTATAAAATCTACTAACACCACTAACAATAATGTTCATACATTCCACTACTTGTTTGTCCAACTAACTCTGCTATTTTGGTTAGTATCTGTTTAATTATTACATGCAGTATTGCTTGAGGCTATCTGATATGGGTGTCTATGTAAAAACGATTGTAATTCACTTTTATTATAATAATGACCTTGGTCTATGACAGGACTGAATTTAATATCTCAGTGAATTTTTACAATTTACTGTGCTCAGGTTTATGCCACTTAACATTCAGCATTTAACTGGAGCACCTAAGTTAGGTGGATGGATTTAGATGCACATTTGTCCTGAGGCTCTCTATATTGTTTGTAGAGAACGATAGGCACTGCCAAAAGGCAATTCGGATCTCAGATGAATGGAGTTACACTTTGGGATGCCTATCACCTCCGTTTTCCATAGAGGGAGCCTAGGGTAAATATGTTTCTACACACAGTGCTTCAACTGGGTGCTTAAAGTTAGATGAGCTGAATCCAGGATCTTCTGACCATGCTGGAGCATATATTATACATAAATTCTGGGAGCACATATATCTTTGAATTTTTAATATTCCATTTAAAAATTATGTTAGAACATCAAGATTTCCCAACTGAAAAGAAAAAATCCAGTGTTTAAATTACAGCTTCGCACAGAAGTTTTGCTGTTTCTTRTTGCAGTAGTGTCTAGAGTTGCCTGAACATATACTGTTTCTGCTGCAACATCAGCTAATTATTTCTGCAGTCTTACATATTCAGGTAATATTTCATCAATTTATTTTTCATTCTTTCTCAATATAGTCTAAAGCTATTGTCATAAGGTCCTAGGTGTCTTTATTATGGATGGGCAAATAGCTTCTTGAGAACATGCCAACTGTTTCAATTCACATATAATACAGACAGGCTCTTACGTATCTTCTTCTGGGGAGGSGAGGCGGATAAATATTGACAGTTCACACCTTCTTCTTCATTTGRTGCAGCTAGGGCGTACACTTCTGCTTCCTTAGGTTCTGCATATATCCCACTGATATCAACTGAAAGACAACCCTGGTTTGCTCACCATCACTTTTCTTTCCGTTACGTTCACATCCTGACTAACCTACTGGCTAAGAAGTTGAACGAAGCTGTTCATCCACTGTGTGAATATTGCAGTCAGTACACAACTGTATAAATAGGAGTGTCATCTCCTCCTTCCTTGAAATTGTTAAAAGAAAAATAGTCCCTGCTTACTTTGAAAGTAAAGGTCTAGGCACCTAGCTCAGGAGGAGGTGCAGAACMTATCAAATGAAGGAAGAGCCACTCTTTGCTGTGAAAAGTGTCTTATAGATGTGACTTCAGACTAGCTCCCAGTATTTTCTTCTGACTAGGCCCAGGCATTTCTAGACTGYATGGTGCTTTTCCATTCTAGGTGCATCTTTTTTTGAGACACTCATCTGAGACCTTYTACAGGGCTGCTTAAGCACCTCGCTTCCACAGTCTGCTAGGCTAAGCACCTGAAAGTTAGGTATCACAGCACCTAAGTTCTTTTTGATATTGAGCATGAACGAGATTATCAGGTTCAGCAAATCGTTGAGGCACTGACTGCTGGCAGCTGGGAGAGAGCTTCAGGAAAGGACTGCTATCTTCGCCTTTCTTTCAGCATTTTCTCTGGGCAGCTCTGCTACTGGCTGCTGACAGAGAGAAGACTTTGGTCTTGTTGCCTCTGTCTACATTAGTAAGTAGAGTGACTGAACAGGAAAGAATCTGTGGAGCAAAATGCTCTGTGCAAGGGACATGACGTATATACTAAAYAAATATCAGGCAAGCTTGTGTCTACTAGCTCTACTCTTCTTCTACAGACTTACTGCCCATCAGGAATTGGAATGGATTAGGAAACTTCTGGAGAACATCTGTTTAGCGTCATCTGGAAAGAATCCGGTTGGCATGCACTGAAATCACTCCAAGATGTAAACCAAAACAAGGTAAGTGAGAACTGCTGAGATATTCACACGCTATGTGTTCAAACCAAAATGCTAATATATAATTTTGCAGTTTTATTTTCAATATAGAATTGCTGGCATACTAAGAGATTGCAGACAAATATAGTTTTTACAGATAGAAAGTCTAAGAGACTTGTCAATATCCAGGAGCTGGGATTTCTTTTTTTGATAACACTTCTTGAAAAGAACCAAATGGAAGACCATTTCTTGTCGGAATTTTGTTTGCAAATGATTACAGCTACTCACTTCATGCAGTAATTTTATGAACCTATAACTTGATAATCCGCTCTCTTTTTCAAATACTGTATATAATCTTGCAATGATAACGTAAAAAGAGCTACTCAAGAGCAACTCTCTTAATTTTCTGAAAGGATTGCTTTGGAGCAAGGGTTGTCTTGGAAGAGGGGTGGTCTGGAGCRGGAGGAGGAGTCCTAAACAGGTAGTATAAAATGAAATCAGATGAGAAAGGGAGATATGCCATTTTAATACACTATATACTTTTAATTATAAAAGCAAAGTAAATGAAAACACTTTTTTCCACTTTGGACATGAAAATGGACAATCCATATGATTATTCAATATGAACTACAAAGATGAATTTAGTTCACCACAGAGTAAATTAATGGCCAAATAATAAAATTTTGAAAAAATTACCAATTCCTWATGAGAACACCTTAACCAAAGCATAGACTTTGCTAATGAACAGATACTGGGCCTTAATCAGCAWTATTGTTTCATATAACCTCACCATCTCCTACAATAGCAGCCTTACCATGGACAGGGAAAAGTGTAAATGCAAAAATCAGATATTATTTCAAAATTCAAATTTCAAAACTTGCCATGAAATATTTTTGTGCATGCAACTCAGATCTGACATTTTGGAGCTCAGTTCTTGCTAACCAAAGCTATTTTCATCTTGAACAACCAGTTATGACTTTAAACACTGCTGCCCTAGACACATGAATCCAAGGTTCAATGAGGAGTGAACAATAAAGTTTTAGCTTTATTTTTATGTAAAAGTAAGGCAAGTACTTCAGAAGTTATTTTGGAAGAAACCAAAAGACAATTTTGAGAGTTGTACTCTTCTTGCAAACTGCTTCTAGTTCCCACRGTTCTTTATTTGGTACTATAGTTAGAGTAGGAAAGGTATTTTTTTTCTGGTTTTATCATTTCTCCTCAYTGTCATGCTACTGGAAGAATCCAGGACTTTCCAAAGATTTTCATGGAAACAAACACAAAAAGAAAAAGAAAGAAAGTGGAGGGGAAAAAAGCCAAGTTCCSAAATAGCCAATACCTTAGAATTCGTTATATATGATGTGATATAGACAGTTCAAGTTCTCGATTAACCTTTGGCTCTCATCTTCTAGATGAGTTCTCTAACTACCCGGCTGTAGAAGAGAGTAAGATAAAGCATTTCCAATTATGCAATTTTGTAAAAAGTTGGAGTCATTATACCATTGGATTCACACAGGACGTTGGTGACCTAATCAGACTGATAGAGAATAAGGATTTTAATTTAGGTTTCCCATCTACTAACTATACCACATAACAAGCAGACGATTGGTTGCTGTGTTTGCTGTGGCAAATCTTTTTGATTAAAAAAAGTGTCTATTGCAAGACTCTAATATTAATAGCTATCAGCTGCTAGCTAGTGGCCTTCCCACATATTTTTTAGTAAAAGCTAYCATCATTTATTAACTCCCTTAATTTAATAGCCAGATCTTTACTGTGCAAGCAGCTGCAGAAATGATTAAATTTCATAGAAATTTCTGTCAATCTGAGCTGCCTTCAACACAAAGGTGCTGGAGAAAGCGATTACATTTAACAACTAGAGTTATTTCTAAACAGAAGGGTTAGCTGTATGAATAAATATTAAAAAGGAAAATTTAAAGCAGAGAAAAAAGTTCAGAGTTTTCAATAGATGCCCAGTCATTAAGTCCAGAAAGGATAATCGTAATATCCATCCTGATTTCTACCTAACATAGGCCATACAACTGAACTGACTAATTCCAACAACAACACCTGATTAGGTAAAAGCTYTTATTTTTGCTCAAGATTCCTGTCATGATTATTCAGCCATCCACCAGTCTAGTTTTCTGCCTGTATAACTCTAACTAAAGTCTAAAAAAGTTAAGGACTCCATAATAAAGATTATCTTGTAAGATTTTCCAATACTTCCTCTTTCTAGAGAGAAATAAACCACCAGTGAAAGAAAAGATAATGGCAACAGTTGCCCAATTTATACTGGTTAGCCCAACTAGATGCTAATGTTATTGTTTTCTTATTGAACACTATAGACCTAATTTTAACCTTGACCCTGTGAAGAGAAGATCCCAGCAAYATCTCTACAGAAGCGGATTCATAAAGCAAGGTAATCACAGTCTCCTGAAACCCATCCCAAGGTGTCAGCCAGCAGTGGCCATTCCCCTTGAATCCGATTCATAAGAGAATATTTCCAAAAGATATCACAATTCTGTGCATTTGCACAAGTTTTCTATAGGTTAGTTTTCCAGTGACCTTAGCCAGAGGCTGTAATTCTTCATTACACAAAGGTCCCTCTTCAGTGCTCAGGTAAGTGAGGAGCAGTTTCATACCACCTAGATGACAGTTCAAGATGAGCAATATTAACTTTAAATACCAGATTAATCTTTTTATAGACCATTCTTAATCCTCGGGCAGAACCTTACAGTTATTAGCACCACCTGGTGCAATATGCATAAAATTCACTGCCACTGTTGAGACAGACCAAAGCTTATGCTACATTTCAATTCCACTTAAGGTTTCAAATAAGGATTTAAATGGGATTTTGGATGTGAAGTGAAAAGGGTGGCTGAGCTCATCATTTGCCAGGGTTGTACTCACCCTGAACAGATTGTGTGGGGTATCTAGACCTAAATAGCAAAGTTATATGCCTTTTATTAATTCCATAAATGCACCTTACCAATACTTATAATAACTTTTAGATATAACTTTAATGTGGATGATAAAATATTTTTTTTAAGAATTAATAAAAAGGACAATGTCTTATTAGGTCGCTTGTCTTGCAAGTCTTTACTGAACTGTATGAAACTTGGCTAAAATACCTCAACACATTTTGTCAGACATACAGTGATGAGGATTTTTTAAAAAAATGCAATGAGCAGAGCTTTTTCTCAATGATTTCTCCAGACCTGAGACACACATAAACATGCAAAACTTGGAAGGAGGGGAGGAGGAGGGAATTCTTTATCTTATTGATTTGGTCAGTTGGTAAAGAGGGTATGACAGTAAGGGGAGCGTACAGTACCTGTGTTTTGATCTTAAGGTTGTAATAGAGAGGTTATACATTTCATCTGAGCTGACAGCAGTTTGAAATGTTATAGATAGGCTTCCTGAGCACAACCATTATTTACTGTTTGCCTGTAATGTCAGTCTTTCTGCTTTTTCAATATTGTTTGCACTTTGCCTTTGTGAAAGGGGTCTTGATTGAACCATACAAGGGGAGATATTTCTATCTCTCTGTGGGATCAATGAAGACGTGTTTACAGGTCCAGGACACAGTGTACACACCACAATAATGGATTTTAGTCTGTTTGTTGACTGAAAGCTCCTTTTCTTTGTAACTTGTCAATCTTGTATCTATTACTTGATTGCAACATAAAAGGCTATTTGGACAAGCTCTGAAACAACAACTGTATCAATCCARCTGAAGCGGTTACCTGCACTAAGTATGCAGCCTTTGGCAAGATAAATCACTTAAAACTTGAAATCATGCAGGACTTTATTTGCCTCTCCATCTGTCATCTGTAATGTTTGTACAGTTTTCTTTAAAATATTTTTATTGAAATACTAGTAATCAACATGCTACTGCAATGAAAATTAAGAACCTCCACATTTAGCTTTTACTTTATAATTCGAAACACAAACAGCAAGTGTATCAGTGAATCAGGGCTCCAGCACATACCTTTTCCAGGTCTCTTGTATCCTGCAATGATCAATACACATTTRGTCAAGAGTGACGGCCCTTACTTTCTAGTCCTCAAATTATGCAATGCTGGCAACTGGAGGAAACTACTCCTTCCTTAATCTCCTAAGTGTGTGATAAACTTGCATACTGAAGCATCTGATCTCATTACGATTATTGAGACTTGGAAGATATGTGCATTCGTATTCCTGATACAGGTATGCCTCCCCTAAAACAAAATACTGCTAACCTCTTTGATTCAATGACCTCCAACAGCAGCAAACTCCACAGGGTGACGATACACAGCATTATCTGTCAGAGAGCTTATACTGCTGCACAGAAAAATAAAACAAGAGACTCTGCCTTGTGAATGTCAAGAAAGTCCAAAAGGAGTGGCTCCTCCAATTATAAACAGCAAGGAAAGTTTGCTGTAGACTACTGCAGAAGTAGCTGTGCTGAGTGAGAGAGCTTGCAGGGGCAAACACTGTAATCACGGTAGTAACAGAAGGAATGGCAGAGACAGAGTTCAACAACAGCTGTAATTAGCACAGAATTTTCTTGATTTTCCCCTCTCTCTGCTTTGTGCTAACTAGAGCCAGCAATGGGAGCAGCTGATCTTCCTAACTCAACAGCTCTCCAATTCCAGAGGTCCTACATGTGTGTAGCCAGTCTGCCGCTTATGGCAGGACAGTACAGAAGCAAAATTATCATTTCTATTTCCCACTTGACTTCTGAGACATGCGTCAGTTCTGGTTCCAGCACTGTCTATTACTGCTAGGAGACCACAGTGGTTCTACAGAACTGAATGTGCTTTCACTAGAAAGCCAAAGACCATACCAAAGGTAGTACCAAAAGAAACAAGGATACAGTAGTTGATACAGCTGTGAAAATTACCCAAACAAAAATGATGTCSTCTTAACAAGGTTCAGTCTTTTGAAGTGTGTTCACAAATTGCAGAATACTGGTGCATTTTTTCTAACTATGCTTGTCATTTCTAAAATTATTATTACTAGCACTGGCCATTTCATCTGGAATAGAACAACAACAGGTGAATTGATCTGCACTTTGTTAATCCCTGCTAGCAAGCAGGGCAACAAGGCAAGGACAGTCCCAGTGCTATCATTCAGGAAACCTTCGCTGGCAGTAGCATTCTTCAAGTAATGCAGCTTTTCAAACTAAAATGTAGAAAAGTTCTTTTGAAATTGCATAAGACTTTGGCTGGCTCATATTGGTCATCKGACTTTGTTCATACTTACAAAAAAAGTAATTAACTTTTATCCGAATGAGGCATGGTGCTAAAATCTTGTCTTTTTAAAAAGGTCATGGCAATGAGTTAAAAAATGGCTGAAGGATCAGCATCTTACATATTCAGCAAAATTATTCTCACACACATGCTCTTTATGAGATGTTTTTTGTCTTTGGCCTTTACATTTCTGAGGCTCAGTTAAAAAAAAAAAAAAAGGCTCTATTGTAAGTTTAGAAAATATTTGTGTGGCAGCCAGTAATGATAGTCCTCTTGCTTTCGTAGAAGTCAAGTAGAAGACTAAAAGCTGCCAACGATATTGGGAGCAGTAGTCAACACTATATGTAACAAAAACACTTTTGGCTGTCTTATGCTATTGTGTGTGTTTGCTTAAAAAAATTGTTCTGTAGTGCTAACAGAATTCCAAGTATTGCGCCTTCGTGCTAAGCAATCAYAGAAACGCTGACAAGGGTCAGTAGGTTTGCATGCATACACGTTGTAGAGAGGCCTAAAAGGTTACTCTTAATTTGGTTTTTAACCATGTGACCAATAAGCTAGCCAAATCCAACCCAACTCTGAAAAAAAGATGTGTTAAAAGAAATCCGCTGCATCCCAGGAACCCTCAAGAAGTTTTATAGAACTATTAGTTTAAAAAGGTACTAAAAAATAATTTGTAGAGTGAGCTTCTTTATTTCAGTCTTGATTCCATACAATTTACTGCATTAGCCTTAGTAATATGGGGCATACGATGCAGCTTGGAGAATGAAAAAAACAAGTACATTTCTGCCTTTTATCCCGTTTTCATCGTCTAAAAAGGAAGTTTCTAAAGATAGAAGAGGAGAGCAGCAGGAGCACTCGTAAGGGATGGGAGCTGCAGCAAATCAGTATTCCATTTACACCGCCGGCCAGCAAACAGCTCTCTATAAAGCACAGTGTGCGAAGAAACAGTTAAGAAACCTTGTTTTGTTCTACAAAGAAAAGGAAGAGAAAGAAAATATTCACTAAATATATATATATTAAAATCTATGTYTCAATGTCTTGCAGCATCTGATACTACGACAGTCAGAAATCCCTGAACGGGGTAAGTTTGTGTCTGTTACTAGTTATTCGATACAGACATCTGAAAGATCCACCTTGTGAAAAGCCAGCAGTACAGCTCGGTGCCAGCAGCTTAGGTGCCACGTAACTGGTTAAGCTGCTATTTAAAGTGGTTTTGTTGGGCTCAAGCTTTTCAATAGGAAAAGTCTGCCTACGTAAGAAAAGCGGGGCAGAATGGCACAAGCGAAGAAGCCTAAACCTGACAGATCTGACTTTCCACAGATCTGCCCTGGGAGCCGTCAGCTGTAGGATGCTAAACTCAGATGGGAGACCGTGAATCAGAAGCAGCGTGAGGATAGGCATGGCAAGGGTAAGGAACTTAAATTCTGGTCAAATTAAATGGACAAGCTACAAGGCACTGTTTTCTCATGAAACTATTTTAAATTTGACATCCAGAGCAACTTGAAAGCGCTTTCTATCACTGACTTATTTTGTAAACACAGGGGACATGGCACACATTTTCCCCTTAAAGGTACAGTGTATATTCCAATCATGTCAGTGGAAACCTCCCTGTTTTTTGCCTTAAATTGATTTCCCTCTTGACAGCCTCATGTCACCTCGATGTCACTACCTCTGTCAATCTCAGTCAGTTTTTCTCAGCCACAAGCAGAAGAAAATTAAGAAGAAAAATTGTCCAGATATGTTGTTTTCAAAGCTTAGTACATGGACTCTTTTGTAATTAGTGCGCAAATGCTCRAGTTTTAGCTGTATAATTCTTGCTAAACCACCTAATTACATCATCAGATCTATAAACCATGATGTATYCTATTACTTTTCAGGTACACATGAAATAAATAAACAATATGTCTCCACRTATATAAACATATGCCATGTATTGGCTGAGACTGTTTAAGCCAAATTCTGGCCTGAGCTACTGCTTAGCTAAGAGTGCATAGCATAATGGAAAGACAATAAAGTTTCACTACTTATAGAGAGCACCAGTAATACAGAAATTCAAATACAGGAGGAGAAATAAATATATTTACAAGTCTAGACGTATTACATTAGAAAGAAACCTTAACGTAAGAAATTTTGGTGCATCAGATTACACAGCTTGACATCACTTGCCATCTACCATTTTTTCCACTGAAAGTTACACTTGCCATTAACAAAGTTTTTCAAAACCTTTGCAATATAACTAAAACATGTTCCTGTAGCAACCCCCTAAATCAGCACAGTATGCCAAAAAACAATTTGCTTGTCACATAATTCATTCAGTCTTCAATAAGCCCGATTTGGGAATCAAGTCTGATCTTTCCTCAAGTTGTATGAAAATATTAGATCTGATCGGTAGGTTCAGATTAATCTGTAGTACAAACTAGAATGCAAACAATCTGGGAACTCAGATTGTGTTTCCTTATTTTTTAGCAGTTTGCAAACACAGACTGGCGAGTCTCAATAGCTCTGGTTAAAAAGAAAAAGACCACTCTATTATTGCAATTCTACCACGTTGTAAAGGAAATGTTGTGCAAAATTTACAACATGGGGACAAAAAGTGTGTGTTTAAAAACAAATTCTTATTAAATTAGAATTTTCTTTTAGAAATCATGGGCAATTTTTCAYCAAGAAACATTTCACAAAAAAGTTCCAATATCCCTGCCACAAGCAAGTGCACACTCCTGCCACTCCATTTGAAAGAAATGGAAGTCAGARATTTCCTTCCGTTGTGTGAAAATACTGAATTACTACATCATGTTGTAAAYAGTAACATGAAAATAGTCTCATGTTTGAATTTGACTTTAGTAAGATACATGCACAGTTAAACACTAACTATAAGCTTAATAGSTTTGTTTGTTCTTACTGATCTCAGGAAGCTCAACTTAGCATTTTAAAATGGGGGGGGGGGATGCCATTTATTTTGCTTTATTCTCAGCGCTGAGATACAAAAGTCTKCTACATGACTCTTCTCTAGTACGTACGTAGGGTTCTGATGCAAATAGGACTTAGGCAGAACTTTTGCACTTACCAAAAATTTCAGTCCTAAAAACCTCTGCTTGAATGCAGCCTAGCCCTGGTACCAAATTCCACTGACATCCCATGTTAAAGGGTTCAGAAGCAGCTGCAGCGCTGCACTGCTCTTCTCCAGACCAGAAACACCTTCATTTGACGCTACGTTGTGGGCACTGCTGAATGGGGCAGGGGCCCTGGTGACGAGGGGTGGAGAASGCAGAGATGACCAGATGAGCTCCAGGAGTCCCTTCCAGTCCCCACCATTCTGTGGTCRATCCTGCGCGATCCTGTGACTTCCTGAGCAAATTGCATTAAATAGTTACCAGATAAAATATATAAAACAGTGAAGAATGGAGCAGAGACAGAATCTGGGCCTTTMGTCCCTGATAGGTTCCAAATAATTTGGTTATGATCGTCATTATTTTGACTCACTGATTCATGAATTTTTTTCAGTCCAGTGGAAAAYCTTTAATAGAAAAAGAGTGACAGCACAGACATCCTAAAACACCCTTCTTGTCAGAGCACTCTCAGGACAGCTGAGAATGATTTTGAATTCCTTGATGCAATTTGCTTTTAACTAGCAGGTCACCAACAACTAGCATTACTAAGCTTCTGCAGGCAACACACCCACCCATCTCTTATCTCCTAAAAAAAAACCAAAAAAAAAAAACAAAAAAACAAAACGAAAGCAAAAAACCCAAYAAAAACAAACAAATAAAAATCCTGCTCTATTTCTCCAACCTAGCCCATACAATCTGGTCTCCAGGAAAGGATTCTCAGCTGTGAATTCACAACAAGCATCTCTTTTCAGGCCTGATTACCTGGAGCATTCGGATATATAAAACATTCCCTGCTTGTAGCATTTTTTAATATTCTGGGTATTTCAAACTTGACTTTGAGAAACCTAAATTTCTGTGGTAATTACTCTGGTAGCCTTTACATCTAATACTTCTCTGCTTTTACTTCTCATACTGCTCTGCTTTTTATGTGAGATCCATGTGCTCAAGGTTTAGCCACTGCAAACTGAGAGCTACCATGCCTAATTACTTTTCTGGATTTTCACTTACAATCAGAAAGTTTCTGATGTAATGCTTCAAAATTACTATATAACTGAGATACAATTACTTTCCATTAATGGTCTTATAGTTTATGAACTTGATAAATTTGACCTAAAAATATTCTTGGAAGTATCATCTCCTTGATCAAGGACTTCTCAAGCATCAGAAAATTATGTTACAGTGTTGAACTCTCATGTGTGTTTATAGGTATCGYAGACATTTGTACATTTAGGTCATAAATATTATGCAAACTAAATATATGCACAAATAAACATGTGTACTTAAACATTATCTTTGTGGGAAGTCATAACAAAATATTACAGCTGATTAAGTCAATCAAGTAAATTCCCTTTACAGATACATAAGGAGGTATTGCAGATATTTCCCAGATTTCCTACTCCTGGAAAGTTGGTTATCTTGCTAATTCATGCAGGTATTAACTATCCCATAAATTCAGCATATCCCTAGTTGTAAGCTGTCAGGATGTGACATAACATCATATAACATGATGCTACATGGTACATAATGCCTTAAATTAAAAAGAAAAAGAAAGCAAGACATTTCTTTCAGAGAAATAGTAGGTAGCTAATCTGAATATTTGGGCTAATTGGCTCTAGGAAGAGAGAGGGATCATTATTTCAGGTTCCCTAGTGAGTGTTAATTAGTCATATTGCTTCATTGTTTGACAAAGAGAACATTGCTCGTACTGCTAAATCTATAATGACACGCAGGCTTTTGGAGCACAGGTATTTTAAACTACCTTGACTGACTGACAGGTGAGTAATTCTATTCAGAGTTGAGCATGCTCATGGAGTCAAAGTTATGCTATCTCAAAGGCATATGAGTTTTCTCATGCTAATCATGTGAAGTTTTATTTTTAAATAGCAGAGAGAACAAAATGCACTCAGACCATTAAACGGAGTCCCCTATTTGTAAGCTTAAAGAGTACAAGCTTTATTTTGAGAATAAAGCCTCAGTGCTAAACTTAGCAGCTAACAGTCAACAGCTGGAGGTAAAATATAGGTATCTTGCTGCCGGGGTACGCATCCAAGTCCAACACTGAGGTGCCAGACTGACAGTATCATGCCCATCGATCTTTTGTCGTTTGCTTTTGACAGCCAGATCTTTAGCACTAAAAACTTGATAAAATAAGAATCAGTATCACAAATGGAGCTGTATTGCTCTGTCTATCTTTGACTTGGCTACACTGTCCAAAGGGAGGGAAAAAAAACRAGGGCTAGGCTGCCCATATGAACCTCAAGTTAAGATACTCATTCTAAATACCATTAATTTATTAAAGTCAAAAATGCAATAGGAAGGACTTCCTATTAGAGAAAACAACTGGAAAATTGTGTGATRGTCTGGCACTCCAAGAGGCAAGAGAAATGTTTCCAAATTGCTTTTCCATGTCTTCAAATCTGCAGGCTCTTTCCTTCAAACCATTAGATCGTTGGTTGCAACAATACACAGGAGAATGGTTTTGTTCGTGAATCTTTGGSTTTTGGCGTGTGTGTGTGTGCATGTGCGTGTTTTAATGAGAAACATGTTATTTAATTTAGGCACACTGATACCTGTGAAGTAACCTGCTTTTTCTTCAGTGCATCTTACTTGTTTACCTTATGTGCACTAGTTTGAAGTCCCAAAAGATAAGCAGTAATAATTAAGGATGGACAGGAGGTTCCTACTAGTAGTCTTCTACTAGTTTGCCTTAATTCACTGAACTAAAAACTATGATGGTTTGAGAGCCRATTCAACTCCATCCTTAGTGTGAGGAAACGCAGCAAACAAAAGAAAAAAGTWCTATAGGCTATAGATTGGCATTTTAAATAGGCATTAGGTATGAAAATTGAGATGATATGATAATGGAYATCTGCACCCAATCTTGTCCACTCAACTTTCAGAGTTTGTCTCAAGAACTTCAAGCAGCAAGACTCCAGATGTCCTGTGACAAAATTTCTAGGYCRTTCTTCCATGAAAAGAGAATTGGTCCGGCGGTGTTTAAGACTCTGTATAYTAATCCCTCTTGGGGCACATGAGAAACCCCTATTATCATCAACAGAGTTACGCACATGAGTCAAGAGAAGGAGATATCCAAAATGGTCTTTTTAAACCATTTTAATAATACCTTGCTTTGCAGTATGTGGCATTTAACATTTTCAAGGCACCACACAGATATTAACTAATGAATTCTGACAACGTCCCTGTGAGGTAAGTGTCTATAATCATCACCGTTTACAGGTGCTGAAGCTGGCACAGAAGGCCAACTTCGTACATGAGCTGCGGTAGGGATACATTTAGCCAGATTAGTTAAGTGTCACAAAGAATCTTTAAGAAGTCCTTTCGGCACGTTCGCAGCAGAGTTAGAACTAGAACTYGGGGATTCCTCCCGTCAGTCCTCAGACCAAGTACGTGAACACATCCACCGATGATTTTAAGCACCTCGGGACCAAACCTTCAGCTGCCACAAGCAGCTGCAATTTTTCTGAATCCAACATAGTTGTACCTGCTTACGCCAACACTGAGCTTAGTCCAAAGGCTTTCTGAAAAGTTTCACGCAAGAACTCTTCACGTTTGATTAAAAAGAAATAAAATCTCGTTTTTTGGCAGCACCTGGTCCCTTCAGAAACACGTGTTTACATTTTGCTGAATTACACAAATACACTATGCTTTTTGGATWGCTGCAGACATATTAATATTGAGCTGCAGACAACCACATGTTGGTAATGAGCCCATTTTGTGTCTTGGCTCATGGAAAAGAATGTGGAAATGCCTTGTTCTGTGGTATTTTTCCTCTGACAGTACTGATACAGTGCCGCAGGCACTCTGAAAAAAATAGCATAAGGTTAACTGACAATTGCATGTGTATTTACACCAATAGCCTGATATTATCATATTGTTAAAGAAAGAAAAAATCTGGGGTTAGAATATGCAACCAAATAAATTTCTAGCTGGTGAGAGCAAGTGAGGGTAGAAGAGACATTACACTTAAGCCGTTCACACAGCTCACACGTTCCGTGTGCATGCAATTTCGGAAGCCTCTAAGAATCAGAGAGAAACGGCAAAGATGGAAGAAAAACAGTGAAAAGCGGTAAAGCCTCAGAGCAGCACTCCTTGCGCAGCCCCTGTTCGTGTAAGAGTCAGAAGTTTTCAGTCTTCCATAAATACACTATTCAGCCCATACAAAGCAGGCAAATGAAGCAACGGAAGAGCCAGCTAAAAATGGAGTGATTTCAACACCTGGAATTAGCTATAGTGCTCTAAAATATTATTTCCAGGAAGTAGAGGAGAGTCTGCAGGCCCTACACTGCAGGGTCTCAACACCTCCTATTTGTAGGACAATCAACAATTAATGTTATTATGTAATAAAAATGTATTTTTTGTATCTACTATGGCCCACAAAATGCACAGATCGGGTCCTCCAGCTGAACCGATCCTGCTAGGTCCTTGAAAGCCCCCATCCTTGCATTCTTTTTTAAGCAGAGRGCACGCTCTTGCACTCAGTGCAGGAGGAGTCTGAGCAAACTGCAGCCTATCTATGCCTCTCACTTGGGCCCTTCCCTGCAAATCGGCTCTCCTCCCCCTSTACCACCTGTGCTCCTTTTATATCTCTTCCTACACATATACAATTTCATTAAGCTGCACAATTTACCACAAACCTGCTCTTTAACTTAACACTTTTCATACCTACAGAATTAAACCAGGTCCCTCTCCTGTGCTTAGAAAACATTTTTTTTTCATTTTCTTTCTTGTATGGCTTTTCTTGGGAGTACTATTCTGGATGTTCATGAAGCTATAGCTGTATCTCAGTAAGCCAAATATTTATTATTTCTACTAAAGTACCCTTTTTTCCTTTAACTTTTTTTTCCTGGAGTGGCACATAAAATAAGTCTTGCATTTAACTGTAAATTAATTACTGTGGAATTTGTTTGCTTTGTTTAGATGAGAAGGACAGAAATAAGTCTCACTCAGGTCATTTTAGAAGTTGTAGTTATTTGTCCTTCTTCAGAACAGCCAAAGTCAAGTCTCTTAAAGCCCATACTCTGTAACTAGAAATGATTATCTGAAAGTTAGGTGGCATCATGGTTTTAGCATTTAACATCGAAGAATTTAAGGTATGATTTCTGGGAAAGTACACTACACCTAACCTTTTCACCAGTCTGTCTCACTGCCTGACTTTAAATATATTTTTTACTCAATCAATAATTTCTTAGCTGACAAAAACAATTTTCTAAAAGCTGTAGTAGTATGTAGAATTTGTTATACAGCAGTAATTCAAGTTGTCATGTTGTCCAATGGAAATATTACCAGAAGGCAATCCACCAGTTTCAGTCACTGTCACCAGAGTTTAAACAACAACACGGCATTTCAGAAACTGGGGTTTGCTATAAAATCTACATCAGCTGGTGGTGGTGACTTTCCACATCATGTCACCTTAGGTGGTRGAGTCAGTCAATACCTTTTGAAATGTTTCTTACTGAGAGTAAAAGAAATTGTGCAATGCAGAGGGCTGAAAAAAACTTTCGTATCGTTGAGCTGGCATGCTGAACATGATGCAGTACTGTTACCAGAATACATATTGCAGCAAGGTCCTTAATGTTTGTTACAGCCCTTAACAGTTATTAGAGCAAAGACCATGACAATTATATGCACGTTCCTCCTGGGACAGCTTAGCAAGGGCAGGGGAAATAACAGGGAGCACAGAGAGACCCTCCTTCCCTCACGGTTTGTGGAGCCCATCCTCACCATCCCCAGCAGCAGGGAGCAGAGCAAGAGGAAAATGTAGAGCGGGGCTACARTTACACCCTCCTGTATCCGGACTTAAGACTTTAAAACAGGGAGAATTCAACCTCTTGGTTCGCCTGGAAAGTAGTTTATCACACTCAGATTTGTATTACATAATCTGTAAACAGAAAGTATGTTCCCTGAAACTCCTCAAGAAACTCATTTTTGTATAAATTTGTATAAAATTTTTGCATAAATTTGTATAACATTAATTCCATCCATGTGTGCTTGGAGAATTGTGCTTGCATTCTTCTCTTTAAAACTGGCCGTCACTAAACTTTCCATAAAGTTACATTAATTGAAGCTTTAGCCCAACTGTATTTGAAGAGCCTTGAAAATAGCTAAACTATGAATGAACTCTGCATATTGCCACAGAGGTCAAGTTAGTAGCTCATGGTAGTCTTAAATATGTGACAAGACCAGCATAAACAATCATCACTATTATTCTCCAAAGAATGTGCATTGCCTTGCAGTCCATTAAAATCATCTCACTAGCCTTTTGTAGGTCGTAAAACAAACAAAAAGTCTCAAGCAAATCCAAAATGAAAATGTTTTGTTTTCCATCAGGAAAAAAAAAAAGGTTAGTTTTATTCTAAATAAATTAATTTTAAAATCTTCTCAATTCCCTCCCTCCCCCCGTTTTTGCCCCAAGACACTGATTTTACAAACTTGCAATTTTGAATGGAGGCAACAGACTTAAATCTGCCCTTTAAGATGGCTCAGATATCCTAATGAAAAAAATTAAAAAAAAWTAGCCTCATTCTATTTGTAGCTTAGTTTTGCCCTAGCAGCAGAAAAATCCAGCGACACCTGTTACGGCACACAGCACGGCTATTCCCTTGCTTGCTTTTCCTGGCTGGCACTACTGCCTTTTCCGTGCCGTGTGCCTTCTCTCCCAACTCACTCCGGACTCGCTGTTACAGGTGGGGCAATCCTCAGCAGAGTGATTTTGCTCTCTCAACTCCAAATAGTAGTAAGCTCCATTAGGATGACTTCAGCATTCGTGGGAGGTCAGAAAGGGGTTTTAAGTGCCAGAATTTGGCCAGCCGGTGTCTTTCAGAGACGTGCAACGCCCTCCAGTGCCACAGGACATGCTGCACTGGGCAGCCCCGAACGCAGGGCCCTGCAGTCCTCTGGGCACGAAATTCAYGCCTCTTCTATTTATTTCACTTTTCAGATAGGAGATTACTATAATTTGACGTTTTCCATAAGGTAAGCAGGTTGGTTTAAGTTTGCTGTCAGGTGCGGGTGTTACAATCCCAAACTTCTCCCCCCTCAAAAAAAAAAAGGAGCATGAGACTTGAGAAATGTGAATTCTTTAGCTATTGATGGAAGACGACTTTATTAGATACACATTAGGGTTATGCATAACAGTCATCAAAGGCAACAGTTGTAACCAACACAGATTTTACCTGTCAAAGAGGTCTGTTAGCATGAACCTGACTTCGTTTCTCTCTGTCCAGGCTTCTTGGATTACAACTTGTTGTCCCTTTTATCAACAAATGGTCACTTCCAAATCAGACTAATATTAACAYACATCTAAACTATTTTAATTATTTAAATACCTGAGTTGTTTTTTTTCCTATTATCCCTACAAAAATTTTCGCTATTTTCCCTGTTCCTGTCTACATCTACAAAATTTTAGTCTTTATCATAGTGTCTAGAGGTGGGGTGCATGTGCACRTGACATGCAGAATTAGATTAGAAATATTCTTAAAACCTAAAAYGGATCTTACCTCTATAAGATGTATTTCTTTTAGGGGAAGACATAGAGTAAATTATATGTAACCAAAGGTACATTATCGTAACGATTTTCATAGGGGAAGCTTGTGTATAAATATACACCTTACAGTGCATTGCATGCATCTCCAAAGCACACTACAGTATCCCAGATCCCTGGGATAACCATGAATTCTTCTCTTCAGCTACAGTTTCTCCATACTAAATTAATTGGCAACTTGAAAGCTCCATTTATTTTTTCAAACTGGCATAGTTAGATTACTTTTTGTTTTCTTTATACACCAGACTGTCCCTACAAACACACAAAACCAATACTAATTCTACCTTCATGGCAGTAATCAGCTCCAACGCAGCAGAGAAGGCAAATAAAAATTTAAGATTTTCGAAAGAAATGAATATGCATTGTCTTATACAGAATATATTTTAAAGAAAATAAARATTCTCTAATTCTGAATAGATTAAAACATTAGGAACACTTCCCCACTTACTTTAAGTCTGAATAATTTCTTTGTGMTTTCTGCCTCATTCGTAGTCTCTGCTTATATATCCAAATCTCACTGTTCATTCCTAATTAAATACTTATTCTACTGATATCACTTGRATGCCACAATCCAGAACAAAATATTTTTAGGACAACATAATAGTATGGATTTACAAGTAGCCAAAAGCTGCTGAATAGCTTCACATCTAATGAGACATGATTTATAAGAAGTTATTTCTTTTACCAGACAGAGAGAACTAAATGAAGCAAATGAACTTTTTGCTGCCCAAGCCATTTTTCAGTTTTCTGTAACTTGAAGCCTGTTTTTCCAACTATATTTATAAAATATTTTACTTTTCCCTACAAATCTTATTCACTTACATGTTTATATCGWCATGGCTACACCAATGTTACTGATTCTAGTTAAGGTAACTGTAAGTGATAGAGTGGAAAGGYTAGCTGGAAACTGCATTTCATATTTTTCAGATACTGTGACCATACCATCATTATTTTAATGTTGGGGTGTTGTCTGTTATATACAAAAAATATAATACCCAGTAACTTTGGGTTGGAGAAAAWTKTTTAATTGGAAAAATGTATTAGATGAATGAATGTATTCTGCTTCCAAAACATCAGCGAAGATGCTCAGAATGTAAGTGATGATAATCCTGTTTTTTTGAGTGTACACACTTCAGATTCCTTCAGCATTGTGGCTGACTGTACTGTCTCCCACTTTGCTGGTGTACATCACTTGGGAAAACTGTTATATACTAAAAAAGTAGCATTTATTTACCTGTCCCCCTAGGCAGCAGCGATTTCCTTGGCAGCTCTGACAGCACAGCATCATACCTGCTGGGATGAGGTGGAATGTTGTCATACAGCTGARAGAGATCTGGCAACTAGCAACAGCTAGGTACACCAAACAAATAAGTTTATTTTTAAATTACACTGAGAATGCTTTGCCAGTTGGGGCATTTCACAAGTAAACATTAATTTGTATTAGTTTTTAAAAATCTATGGGTTGGTTTTATCACKCTTTTTATATGGGCTGGAACAGGTATGAGAAACTTTAATACCAACTTGTCTCTTATGAATTTTACCTTCTCCCTTGTGAGGGAGATCACCTTCAAATGCAACATTTGGTTCTTATATCTCAAAAAAGCATGAGAGGTGTTTTAATCAAGGAGTATTCTTAAGCAAAGAAAACTGCAAGTTTTGGCTCTTCCGTGCAGTTTTGTATTTTGGTCCTCAGTAAAGCGCAGAAACTCTTTCTTTTTACGTTACTTCAATGAAGGTGTTCATCTTTCTGAGACTAGCARTATTTGGTCACATCCTCTAGGACTGCTGTAGGGAAATGCCTCCTGCTGCAGTACAGACCTCTCTCACCGATGGCACTCTGTTCAGCGTTTGCTGCTGCTGCTCAGAACCATCCACAGCTTCCGCAGAAGACAAAAATACAGCCAGATATCAGTGCACCCAGCAACTGGGCCGCAGGCTTATCTTTTAACCGTTGTCTCATCACCCACCTTCCCGGAGCTCACAGCTGCTGGACGGAGGGGCTGCAAAACCGAGGTCAAAACGAGGTGCAACCACAGGCACATTTCACAAGCATTCACCTGGCATGCGAGGGGGTGTCCTTTCAGGCCGGCGGTTGTAGATGTCCTTGCAAGGTGGGAGAACAGTTTTGAAACCGTGAGCCCGCTAACATTTCACGAGTCATCCCAATCGCTACGTGCAACAAAGTTAGTAGGAAGGAGGAAGAGTGATTTACACAGCACCGTGGTTAGGACCTTATTGGCACATGAGAGAAGGGAGGTGGTTAGATCCTTTAATAGCMAGGACAGATCATCGATCTTGGTTCTCCCGCATCTATGGAGAGTGCTTCCACCGCTGCGATTATGAATAGAGATACGAGTCTGCTACCCTCTCTGTGAATATGYCCCAGAATACTTTTTTACATATCTAAAATTGTTCTATGAATACAGGCTAAATATGCTGTGAAACTGCATTTCTTAGTAAATAAATCATCTGGCAAAAAACGCTTTCAACTTTACCCAGGAGCTGGGTGACCATTTTAGAGCCAAGACCACATTGCCATCTCGGCAGATAGCAGCTTTGCCATTAGTCTTCCAGAAATGCTGTTTCCTTAGTCCTGTACCCCAGCATTAACTAATAAGTGCCAGAAATGACTGCTTCTTGCAGCTGAAGGGGTATTGCAATGTRTTAGAAGCATAACAGATAACTTGAAGAGAAGGTCTATTCATACAGCGGCTTGATGGCCTCTTTGTTAGTCKGTCCTTGGGGTGCCTTTCTGGGTGCCTTTCTGCTCTCGGCCGGATAYGTTGCCCTTTCTCCTCTTTGATACCGCTCACATATTTTTCTCTAAGTAACYGAGTTACGCGTATGTATTTTCCCCATGGAGCAGGTGCTCTGGCTAGATGCCATCCATCTGAGAGAGCGTTCAAAATGTTTATGTACACACTAACATGTGGGCAGGTTTTCGCTGACCACATACTTGAGGAGGAATTTTTAAACAAGAACTGGCATAGTTTCCCTTTTCATTTTTCTCTACCATGTAATGGAATAGCATGTCTTAAGTAACTGAACACCTTTTACTACATTCAGCAAGGAGCAGTTGGCATCACTTTACAGGAAATGGAGAAAGTGGCTGGTTTAATAGCATACTCTTGGAGAAATATCTCACCATCGTTTCCGCTGGTTCCTTTATGTTAAAAGTAGTTGCATTAAAACTGCAGCTAAAGATGYTGTAATTCAAAAGGACCATTCCTATACGAGAAGAACCAAACACAAAATTACTGTTATTCAGAGCCAGAGTCTTATGAGAGGGGTCATAGTTATCACCGCTAGCGTTAACCGGAATCTATCAAGACTCTCACAAGAGAAGCTAGAAATTAGCAACTTTAGGCTTGCGTTAGTCATGCTTGCCTTATAAAAAGGACACTTGCACATACACATCCAAATTTGTGTTCTTAAAAACACTTTGGAAAAAACTATGAGATTACCCAAGGAAGYGTATGTTGACATAAATAAGATTCTTGGCACTTCTACCAGTTACACAGCCAGGCCTGAAGACCTTAGGCCTTAGGGCTAAACTTGCACGGAGTAGGTTTTTTATGAGCTCTGTGGGATTTTGAATAGCCTCATCTTCCATTCTAAGCTGTATTATAAAAAAAAATCAATCACACAGACCTCCTTTTTGATCCATCCTTTCTCCCCCTGTTCCCTCTTAAACCTTCCTGCTGTTTTTGTAGACTTGGGCTCATTTCATGACTCAGAGTTTTCCAGTGAGTCATCTCTGTGACAATGCCCATTTTTTTTTCTCCTAAAGGTCAGATGGATCTCTTGATTAATTAAAATTAACTCTTTTTTTAGGGGAGATGTTCCTGCTTATCATAGTCATTCTTCTTGTTGACAGTGGAAAGACAGTTTAGTAGTAATATGATTAATATTAAGACAAATCTAGATGAATGAGGAAGCTTTGAAGTTTGGTTACGAGATAAAGCAAACAAGAAATCTTTGTCTTGCATATACTGGAAATTCTATAAAAACATAAGCAAAATCCTTAAAACAAAACCCACTAAAATGAGAAGAAAGACACCTCAACAAATTTGATGGGTATTATATCAGGCCCCAGTAACTATAAGCAGAGAATTTGTACATATATAGGAGGAAGATGGGAAGAGGAGGAATAGTAGGGAAATATTGACTTTTATGAAGGGTCTGCATAGAAAACRTTTCACTCTGCTGGGTAGTGTTGCAATGCACTCATGTGGCCAGTGAAACCCTATGATTGCTAAACTGATTTAAAGATCTGTAATTACAGTAYGTTTTGTATACCATGGATAAAAAAAATAAAATACAAATCATTCTTATATTTATTTGCTGAATTAAGACCATTCTTTTAAATTTGGAAGAATTTATTCTCTCCTGTTCCCCCTTTTCCTTTTCCCCGTTTTCAACAGGAATAGTAGCTATCAGGTAGTCACAGAGATTTTTTTGTGATATAATATGATCCAGAGTGTGATGTCTCACTCCAGGAAAGTATTTGTCTTGTAGGCACCTTTCAGTGACATGGTATTTTCCAACTAATAAAACATATCTGGCCTTATACAAGAATTTTCAGTGGTAGCTGAAACCACTCCTTCATCTTACTAGGATTATTATTTCTGATCTACTTCATTCTCTCACTGCTTTATTTTACTTTCTCTCATCTGGATGGCAGCCAATACCCTTGACCACAACTGACATATGTTTTGGAGCAGCAGGATTCATACATCAAGCTTTGAAATGAATTTTTTTCTCAACATCAACAGTTTTCATATCTGCATTTGCTGCTCYGGTTAGCTGGACCTAGCTAGTCATGAACTAGTGACATTAATTACAGTGTAAAAAGCAAAAATGAAAGAAATTATATTTGTTTTTATGATCAATTTATAATACAATATAAATTCTRTTCCTGATGTCTTCCTTCACGTATTTTCTTGAGTAAAGAATATATATAAAGGCAGCTAATTCTTTGAAGACTACTTATCTGATAACTCTAAAACAAGCATGTCAAATATTAACAGTTGAACATAAAACTCAGACAGAAAGGAGGCTTTTGGCTTGTTTATTAATTTTTTTCATTAAGTGGCAATGTATTATTTGCATTCGTCATTGTTTCAGTTAAAAAAAGCATTCTCTTGTTGCTTCCAACAGCATTTTTGTGGTTCTTAACTCTGAATATGGATAATAATTAGAAGCTTGAGTAAGTCGCTGTCTGGGAAGAGGTGCAGCACTGGGTTTACACCCTACAGAAGCAGGATTAAAGTTATGGTAAAATACTTTTGTGCTCCTTGATTTTTGTCTGCTTTAGGGGCTGAACGGTTTAGCTGCAGYAGCTTCTCTCCAGCTGCCGGGGGAAGCAGCACTGGACGGAAAAYGCTACAGTGAAGCTTCACACCTTCCCAGCTGGTCATGCCCTCATTTCCTCAGCCTTGCCCGTGGCATGCCCCTACTCCAAAAACTCCAGAGAAGATAGTCTGTACATATCTCTTTTAATGCCTTCGCCAAAAATATTTTCACCTATATACAACCAGAGCGCTGTATACTCCCTTTTTGCCCTTTCACCCTCTGCCTGTAATGAGTCATATTAGTTATCTGTGAAAGGATTTTTTAAGAGCAGATTTTTGACTCATAAACTGAAAAAATGCTTAGTAATCCACTAAGGTAAACTCAAATAATATCATTTAAAATCTAACCAATATTAAAAATATTTAGCAGCAACAACAAAAATCTWTAAAAAAWGAAAATAGMTCTGATTCACTGAACTCAGCAGCATTTGGAGAAGAAAAAGTTACAAAACGTAACTGCAAAAATCTTGCACAGTCTTTACAGGACACTCCTTTAAATCCATAGTTTGTTTGATAAATTTCAGATGCCACTGCAGTTTAATTACATCAACATAAAGATATTTAATTGATGTTGCAGGAGAATAGCAATTTRCATTGCCTATAATTTCTTAAACTGYCAAGCTCTTGGCATGTCGATCAATAAGATATGATGTCTGATTATTTGAAGTTCATCATAAATCACTTGGTATTGACTGTGACACTATATCCTCTACATGGCCATATATTATAGGTGAATTCAGTCATATGGTTAGGAGAATGGAAAGAGACATGTTCCTTTATAGTGCTATATGCTTGCAGTCAATAGAATAGCAAATAAGAAGAATAAAAATAYAGTGCATCCCATATACTTTCCTTATAATTATRCATTTTCTTCATGAATTTAGTAAATATCTGATTTTTTTTTCAATTGTCACAAGTGAGTTATTCCCAATAAATAGGATAAAAATGTAAATATCTTTCTGGTATTGCAGATATATCTTTCTGCCCTGATCCAACTTTTCAAAAGCTATCGCCATCATGTTGCTGAGACAGTACCACAGACCCTTCATAGACAAATACAGGAAGAACAATAAGAGTTTCTGAAGTAAGGATATATATCTACAATTCTTTTAAATTCAGTTTCTGGTAGATTATGATAGGTGACTATTTCACAGTGTCAAACCTGGAAGTTAGAGAATACATTGAGGAGATATCATCATATAATTGCACTATTCTTGCACTTTTTCCTAAGTTGTGGTCATTGTAGGAGACTTGTTTTTTTCCCTTGATGAAAGCTGTTAGCTAAAGAACCAAGCAGGATAGTGCATTATTCTAAACTCGCAGAACTAGCAGGGATTTTTCTTTTCTTCTTCTTCTTCTTAGTGTTTCCTACTCCCTCAGGCCGCTAGAGTAAACATTGTACCTACTTCACTTAATGAGAGAAGCATGAATGCAAAGGTTCTCAAGTTGGGGAAATACCACCCATAAAATGTTTCTGTAAGTGCATTTGGAAGCAGAGAGAARGATGCAATCAAGAGTAGGTAACTTCGTTAGAAATGGAATTAAGAAAAGCAACAGCTCTGAGATACCTTTAGCTTGGTAGAACAGAGAAGAGGATAAGAGGGATCCTTTGGCTGCTGGCACCACACTGCTTTCCTCTCAAGCAGATACCAGGATGAAAGACAGTCACAACGGTGAGAGATGAACAGATGGCAACACCATCTATGACATTTCTGGCTCACTCAGATCCTACTCTCCAGCCAATGGCTAAAGCATTTTTATTGCTACGCCATCTTCCACACTCCTTGGTACCTCCTACTAGTTAACATCCGTTGCCTCATTTTCAGCAGTTCACTTAGCTGTTTCCTTCTGCCCCCATGTCCTTTTCCCCATGATACAATCTTCACTATCGGGGAAGGTGTACTACCGCAGTTTCTTCTAAGCTAATTTTTTGTAAGCTAACTTGCTTCAAAGGTGGCAAATCAGGAAAGAAAAAAAAAGTAGGTGAAAGCAAAGATGTGCAATTTTTGCAAGAAAAGAAATTGAAATGTTGAATAATTTTGTGCTCTGCTCAGTCATCAGATATTTGTGAGATCCCATAGGGTTCTTGCCTTCCTGTGAAGACCCTTCTGAGGACCTCAGTCTTGTTAAGTAGATATAGTGAGTCAGTAGCTCAGCATATCACAGAATCATAGAATCACAGAATCAGTAAGGTTGGAAGGGACCTCTGGAGATCATCTAGTCCAACCTCCTYGCTCAGCAGGGTCACCTAGAGCATGKTAGACAGGGTTGCATCCAGGTGGGCCTTGAAGATCTCCAGAGAAGGAGACTCCACAACCTCTCTGGGCAACCTGGTCCAGKGCTCCGTCACTCTCACAGGGAAGAAATTCCCCCTCACGGTCAGGCRGAACTKCCTGTGCTTCAGTTTMTGCCCATTGCCTCTTGTCCTGTCACAYGGGACAACTGAAAAGAGTTTGTCCCCGTCCCCTTGACACCCTCCCTTCAGGTACTTGTACACACTGATCAGATCCCCCCTCAGTCTTCTCTCCCCCAGGCTGAAGAGGCCCAGCTCTCGCAGCCGTTCCTCATAGGGCAGGTGCTCCAGCCCTCTGATCATCCTCGTAGCCCTATGCTGGACTCTCTGCAGTAGCTCCATGTCTCTCTTGTAGTGGGGAGCCCAGAACTGGACACAGTACTTGAGATGAGGCCTCCCCAGGGCTGAGTATATGTGCATCCTGAGATAATGTCAAGCCAAAGAAAGGTGTCTAATGCTCTTCAGGAGAACTGCTTAGATATACTCCCACAAAAAAGTGTATTGCTAGAGTTTTACAAGACAGTAAATCAGAGCATTGGTTGAGATGGCCAAATTTCACCATAATTTCAACAAGAAAAAAAAAGAAGTTTCCAAAATAATCCTATTTGACAGGCAAGTTTCTCCTGTGCTGATTTCTCAGGGACTACCTGAGTGCAAGCTCCCCAGGCTTTAGAGTTCAGGGCCCTGGAGCTGCAAGACATGTAGACAGAGATGAGGAACACAGAGTGGAATCTTCCAGCATAAACACCTCTAACACAACTATTTATTTAGAAATCCAGAGTTGTGGAATACTAGATGTTGAATTCCTATGTGAAACAGAATTACTTTTCTCAGTGAAACTCCAATTTACGGATTCATTTTATTGGGTTTTTGTCCATGCATAGCTTCTCATGCACTAACTCATTCTGCATCCCCAGATCACTGACCACATGCAAAAGAATAAGCATTTGTGATGCCCCTGTGTTAGAACATACAACTTTTGAGGTTAGTCAAGGYACAGCCCTTTCAACAGCTTCCCTGGACTGATACGAAGGTGGAGGAACCAGGAACAGTCTGAAATGAAGAAAAAACACTATGAAGTCGCTGGCTTAGTATCTATAACTTCCTGGACTGCTGCCAAGTGGTGAGTAACGATGAAGTGACTSGGTCAGAAACGTTAGCTTGCTGTGCTGATTTGAAAGCATAAGTTTCTCCAAGGTCTGCAGCCCAGCGCTTCTAGAAGTGCTAGACTTTGTCATGCCTCCCGGAGGTCGCCAGCTCATCGGTGTATAAGCGTACCGGAGTGATGTCAAAGCACAGGCCTCTCTGGGCAACCGACTCAGGCCTTCTGTCTTGCTGGACTCATGACAAAACTTCTGTAGGATCAAGCTGGATGAAAGCCAAGGAATAGGCTCGTGTAGAATTACTGGCACATCCCCTCAAATTTTCTGGGTTTATGTCAAGATACTGACAAGGCCATTCTGTTTCCCTTAGCTTTTGTAGGGGAGGGTATGTAGTAGGGTATCCATTTTACTATGCAGAATTCAAAACATTGCAAGCAGAAGATTCTTACCCTTTTTGTTCTCCCCAGAGGAAAACGGCAGTCAGCTGGGGACTGACCTCACGCTAGCAGTGGTGGAACAGGCTCTAGATTTTTACTGTTGACCTGGGTAACTCTCCTTACAAGTACTAATCTGCTACTTCTGTTAGCACCTAGGGAGAGGGAGATCAGGAWTCCTCTTTATTTCCCCAATAATTGACACCTTCTCTAACTTCTCCCTCTACCTAACGAGTTTCTCAGCTAGATRTGAAGTGGAAGGACCACAGCTGCACTCAAGAAAAAGGAAAGGAYGCCCCACCCAAGGTATTAAAATAAGGTGGAGATCATTATTATTCTCAGAGTTATAATGAGAAATCTATTCTAGCCTACCGTGTACCCAATGAACATTTGGTTCAATATAAATTCTTCTCCATAGCCTGTGAAATCTGTAGGTTGTAATTAACAAAACACAATGTTCTTACCRCAATCTGATCTTCATTTTAAGGAAAGAAACTTAAAAGACTATTATAAGCTTTTTACATAACAGAAGAATATTATGAGTTCTGACTTTTTCCAGAAGAAAATTATTTTAGGATATGAAAGAGTCTGAATTTATAGAATGACAAATATCTAGATTCAAAAAAAAAAATTTTTAAACTGAGGCAACAATGCCAGTTTCTTGACAGTGATGAGTCCTGCATTAAATTGTTTTGAAGAGTAAAAGAATCACAGTCCCTTTGACAACAGTGTTTAAAGAAACTGATAACAGCAAAAGTGATGCTTGAGTCAAAAGCCAGGCTCCTATTCTAACAAGGGCTAATATTTCAGAAGATCCTAAAATTGACCTGAGACTGTGTGTGGTTGACTGAAATGACAACAGTGAGTGGCATAAGCTAATAAATTTATGCACTTATCTATCTTATAGGTTTTTAAAAGCACTTAAGCTATGATGGGGAACTTCTAGGCTTCATACTTTTAAAGATTTAGTCCTAAGTCACTTCTGAAATGAGAACTTAGGTTTCTTAGTGGTTTGGATGCTTTTGAWTTTTTTTTTCTTGATATTCGCTATAGGTTATACMTATTACTGGCACAATGCAATATMTTTTTAAGTGGTCTTTGGTATTTATGCTCCATTTTGATTGGAAGAAATTAAAAGTTGTAATGCAGATGAATTTACTGCATTTTAGTTTTTAACTAAATAGCATGCTTGATTTATATTGTTTGAAATTAAATTTAAAAGGATAACAGCTTAACTGTATTTAGAAAAATAYAGCTCAGTGTTAACAAAGCTAGACTCTACTTCATCAGCTTGACATATCACTATTAATTCAAATGTGAAAATTCCAGGAAATAAATAACCCATTTTAAAAAATTTTATATGTTCATACATTATCCATCAATTGTTTTAAACACTTATTGCTGCACAGGGCATTTAATAATTCTTCCTCTGTTTACTGGAGCCATCTAAAGTAAGTTTAGCGTGTTTGAGCATAAACCAGGAGAGGATCTGTCTCRTTTTTGAGTCTGTAGTTCTATAGTCAACCTTATCATTTTTAAAATACTACTTTTATGAGTTGTAAACCATATTTCCTAATAATTACTATAGATAGAAACATAATTTAGTGTATTTTTACAGGCTTAGTACATTTTGTTCTATTGTAAACCATATTTCCTGATAATTACTATAGATAGACAAATAATTTAGTATATTTTTATAGGGTTAGTACACTTTTATAGTATGGTAAACCATATTTCCTTATAATTACTAGAGAGAGAAAAATAATTTATATTTTTATAGGTTAGTACATTTTTATTACTGTACAATTTCTGCAGATTAAGTACTTTGTACTTCTTCTTTTTAAAGCAGTCACATTTCCTCAGTAACCATTTTTTTTATTATTTATATAATTTACAGATGATGGCTTCTTAAACTTGTTTTCCCTATTTTGCATTTCGAAGTTTCTATATAAATGTATGTGCTGCTAATTTTGAAGGAAGAACAAAGCGTCTCTGAAACACTGTAGAAGTTAATGACATTGTTAAAATGATGACAGATTGCTTTAATGGTAGATATGCACTTAATTGGAGGAAGTATAACAAAATGTGCTATTTCATACTCTAAAAAGAATCAGTCAGGAGCCATCACCCATTTACAGTCTTGTCTTCACCCAAATCACAATGCATGTGCAGTGTGATAACTGATAGACATTGCTAGGCATGTATTCATGTACTGTACATTCATTCCGACAACCCATTAAATAGTGTTTGTTAACCTTTAATTCAGATGTCTGCAATAAGATAATATAATGTAAAACACAAGTCAATGGAGGGTCGTAAAGCTGTTTCTGCTACAGTTTTTATTAGCCTGTTATTCAGTGCTGAATGCAGCTACACCCTGAAGCAAGTCTGGTATAAAAGTACGATGTCAATATATTATGATACAAACTCAACCTATAAAATCAATGACAAGTATTATGTCTGTTGCTCTCACCTACTAAAATATAGATACTGTTTTTAATGGATGCAATGGTGCTAGACTCAACATCATTGTGCTATTAAGCTTAACCCTTTAGGCATGAAACACACTTGTAGGCTCCAGGACAAGGACTRCTCATTGTGGGGTGCTGCAACATCCAAGAAAATATAATTGACAACACAACACGTAAGAGTTAATCCATTTTGAAAGGATATTACATCAAAATAGAAATCTAATCTATGCAATGGTGTGATTCTCCATTGCCTTGCATTTAATGAGATTGTATATGTGGAAAAAGAACACCAATTATTCCCTCCAAGTGCTCATATTTTGATTTTTCGATGACTGAATAGGTAGTTTAGTTGTAAAATTTAAGGCGGGCATCAAGCTGAGGAAGATGCTGAATATTCTGGAAAACTGTTAGAATTCGAAGAGATCTTGAGAAATTACAAGAAGGGTTTGAAATMTATAAGATAAAATTCAATGCAAATAATCAATGCAAATAACTGCAAAGTACTAAGGGGAACCCTTACCCCCTTCTCCTCACTGACTACATAGAAAAAAAAAAAGGTGAATGAACAAGACAGTGATTATGAAACCATCCAAGATCCAAGTTGCAAAAAAGTCAGAAAAAATGGTGCTATTAAAGAAAAAGACTATTATCATCCTATTAATATACCAGTTAGTTTTTGCATGTAAGACCAGGATAAACCGCCGGAATACTGTGCCCAATTTGGAGCACCACAGTTTAAAAACAAGGAAGAAAGGTAAAAGTGGGATAGAAACTCTGGAAGACATCAAGAAAAATGTTGGGAAATATGGAATATATGACTTGAAAAAGTGAATTGTATGGGGGAAAAAAAGACCTAATGTGCAACAATTCWGTTTTAGGCTGCATAAATAAGGAAAAGCCTTCCAGTTTCAAGAATAATTTAACTAGGACAGRTCACCTAGAGATTTTGGAAAAGAGCATAAAAAAACATTTGTATACATATACCTGCTCATTCTAGAGGAATGGCTTAGGTATTGCTCAAGGTCGGTGTCAACTCAACTTTTCTATGACTCTGTGAAAACACACCTACATTGCTTCCAACTCAGAACCATTAAACAAAACCATTTGTCGCAGGGCAACAAAAATCAGGGTGCTGTAAAAGAAGCTTTGGCAATTTATCTTCTATTAAACGGCTATTTGCGGTGCACAAAGCAAYGAAACAACTGCCAACAGCGGAAGGTTTGGGAGGGTTTGATTCAGCAGAGGCGCACACCTGCAGAACCCAGTGCTGCCGCGCGCCGTGCGCTCTSACCTGTGGTGCTCCCGTGCAGCGCACAGCGCAGTAGCTCCGCCGGAGGAAGGAGCGTCTCGACGATGAGGCCGTCGGCTGCGCATTCGCAGATGCCATCGCTGCTTCAGTTCCGTTTTCGTGTCTAGCTGACGGCAGGGTTGTCTGCTGGGCGGTTTGGGGCGCTGGAGAAAGTCCACATCGTTATCACGTGGTATGAAAATAGTTGTGCAATAATTGACGGAGGAAGTAGTTCATTATGAATACGATGCAATAGAATGGGCACCACGATTTTATCGGAAGACGAGGGGGGTCTGTGGGGCCCCCACATAAGTATCAAAGCCAYTCCTATGACAAATAGCATGTGGTAMGCTGTTTAGAAAACAATTATGCGAACCACAGAAAAATGTATAGAAGGGAGGCACACAAATTCCTTGGATGGAAGAAAGCAATTGGCTGTTAAGAACCAAAGAAGACAAAGTCTAACACAGAGGAAGGGAGAGAGCAATGCCTGTGGATACATCACTCTCTTAAAAATGATCTTAATAGGCATACTTGTTAGGGTTAAAACTTATTTGCTTCACAATTGTTCGCAATGCATTTCACATGCTATTTACTAGGGATCTGATTCTAAGAAAATGCTTTTAGGCTGTAGTGTTACTTTTTTCTCTTTTTGCCTTTTCCTTTTCTATTCACTTATAAGGAGAATTTTTCTCAATTTTTTTTTTTTTTAATGAGATTGTAAACCAATTTTAGTTTAGTCAAAGTAGTAATTGTATCTTAACTTCAGCTACAGTATCTTCTGCTATAAGAGACATTGTAATCCTAGTTGTTCTATTTTTGTTGGATATAGGAAATATCCTCAGTGCAAATCAAAATTCACTATGAGTAATATATAATGTAAAAGATAAGAACTGCAAGAAAGAGTACAGGGAGGGGAATGGTACTTCTTGCTTTGTAATAGACTTTTCACAGTTCACTGCTACTATGTCACTAGTTATCAAGCATCAGCACTGCTACTATTACTCCTCCAGGTCTTTGCATGCCATCAAGCAAGAGGTGAACAACTGGGATTGAATGAAGACAAAGTGATTCTGTTATCTTGATATAAGAGGCTTCAGTGAGAAAATCACCAGAGACTTCCAGAAACAGCTTAAATATTACCAAAGTCATCAGTGAGATTAAAAAAAAGTAGAAGTGTTTGCTCTTCATCTGCTTCCATGTTTCATTGCGGAGAATATTGTCACCTGAAGAAGAGTCATATCATTTCCGAGAGAAAATATGTTTCCATTGCTAATTTCAGATTTCATTACAGTAATTTTTGATCAATGTAAATCCTACTCTCAGAAAAAAAAAAGTGTGAGGAGCATAGTATGCATCTCAGTATATGAAAATTCAAATAGCTTCATTTGTTTTTCCTGTAATACTCTCAGATGACCCAAAGACGATGGCAGTCGAAATTATTAGTTCTAGAGTACCTTTTCCCCTGTTGCCACAAATCCTATCACAAAACAAAGTCTGTCTATATGTGCCAGAGCATGTCAGGAAATGATGGCACCTTAAGTATCTTAATGCCTGCAAAACGCCCAGCAATGAACAGGCAAAATCCACAAGATCTCGTACACTCTGTCTCGRGAAGGGGAGAGAAACACAATATACATTGAGATACATGCTGCTCACTGTGCGTCACTGTTTCAACACATACCTWGATATAAGTAGTGTTTCACTCTTATAACTTCAGGA
>NW_028186363.1:476459-536559 GCF_003343005.1 Rhea americana | reverse complement strand
CCCCCCCAGAATGTGAAAGTTTAGTTAAAATTGCTCATTTCAAACATGCTGATCGACTGACGTTATCTGCTGGACCTCTGTTCAGGTTTGGAGCTGCTGTAGAGGGAATAACTGGCTGCGAGGAACTGGAAGGCACAGCTCCCGCTGCACCCTGAGGCTGGTCGTCAGGCCTGCGGAAGGCGGGGAGACACAGCAGCGCCGTGGGGGCACGGGGAGCTCCTCCCGGCAAGGTGCAGGCATCTGCTGTCAGAGGACACGCGTGGCCAATGTGTTCCTTCGGAGCAGCCAGGCACCATTCGCTCTTGGATAATCAAGGGTATTCTTCACTGGAAATACATATAAGGCTAGAGCTGCAACGCCAGAAGATGAAAAGGGAAGAGAAGTTGGTTGGGTGGCAAATATAAAAGGTTTTTTCTTCCGTCACTRAAGTCTTCAAGTCCAGGAGGTAACTCAGCGCTCTTCCTATAAGGAAAATTGCTACATTTACAGTTCAGATAGGCACACAAACTCTGAATAAACACCTRTATTTGGAGGACTCGCTAAAGCAGACAAAAGCCACAACAGCTTTTGAAGTTGGCCCATCACTAATAAATATGAATGTGAGATTAGCTAACATCATTTATTCTTGTAAATAATGTCATCTCTTCCAATTAAATGAACTACTTGTATCTCCTCAATTGCTTTATTAGCATTGTTGTCAAGTTCTGCAGAAGCCTTAATTAAATAGTCATCATAATTACAGCCAGTTTCCCAAATAATCAAAGTAAATAATTTATGTATGGGTTATAAGAAAAGTTTTTATTTACTGAAAGACTGTATTTCAAAAACTTTCCAAGTGCCTAATTACAAAAATTGTTAATATCCACCCTTTAGAAAAGGTGTGCATTATAAAATAAACCTAAAACTGAACTAACTGAAGTTTGTTTTCTTTAAGCATTTATACTTCTCCAAGTGACAAGTAAAGTAAAAGTAAAAACTGAATGCAGTGAATTTTGTAACAGAGGCATGGAGCAAGCAGTTAAGCATTTTATACAAAATGAATTATTAAAAATACTTTTATGATTTTTATCTTACTGATTAATTATATTAACGAACATAATGGATTGTACAAAGATGAAAAATAATAAATTTTGAAATCCAAGATATCAGAATTGGATATGCTATAACAGCAGATCTGCACACTGAAATACTTTTAAACTGATAAAGATAAATTCTGCCAAAGGAAATAGCTGTAAAGCTCTATCCTAAACTAACATCTATTTGCAGGCTAAATGTACCTCTTTCCCACACTGTCTTCTCAGTACTTTCAAAACTATTTGGTGATTTTTTAAAAAATATATTTTAAATGGTAGTATTASAAAAGTTTTTAACAGTGACCTAATTCTGTTAAATTGAGGCTATATTCCTTAATAATTGGTATTATTATCAACAAATATTTTAATTAAATTTTGCATTCTTCCCTTAGCAGATATATGTCATTCCCATTACCCTTAATTAGGGTTGTRTGCTCTTTGAGAGAAGAATAAACCCTTTAGCTATAAGTCCTGACTTTTAAAACAAAAAAATTGTAACCTTTTTGTGTTTCTTGTTGAGGTAACTGCAACCTAATTTCATTTAACAATTATGGCAGATGATAATCAAAGCATGGAATGCGAAACATTGATTATGAATAAATTTTTATTTTTTTATAATTATAAATCAAGATAAAGCTAATAAAAACAATTTCTTATTAAGTGTGCTTTGCTGTATTTTTCTTTCCGTAGACAGACATCAGGTTAACCACTTGTCCTTTTTGGAATACAGTAGTGTATCCTGMCAAAGGACCCTTAATTTGCTGGTATACATATACCTGTACTGTTTCGTAATTTATCACTGATCTCTGTTGAATGTAGCTGGATGCCAGCAGTATGCRCCTGTTTGTGTGTAGTGTACCCACTTATACAGTACAATAATTTGAATGTTGTGGCTCTTACAAAATTTTACRAGTATTCTAATTCCTGCCTCCCAATTCTCATTAGAGCTTGACCTACAAAATTTTACAAGACTTTCAAGACAGTTCTTGTTATATTGTGAATTTCTGAATTTAGATTCTTTTTTTTTTACAGAATTAGTTTTATTTGAGGAGCAGGGGTCTGTATATGCATGCCCATGTACTCAGAAACTGTTTCACAGAAATTTCTGGCACTATTGCAGAGTAATGGGACTGAAAAACATCTTCTGRAATTTGGAAAAAAAAAAAGTTTTATTTTCAACACCTCTACTGCCTAGTCAGTGTTATTAAACTAAAAGCATGGTTAGAATGGCTTTTACTGATAAGCTTTTGACTGGAAAAGTTCTTCAGTTTTGACTGATCTATGAGGCTATAAATTTGACAAATTTTTGTATACAACTTTCTGTTTTTCAGAACCTTTGCCCAGTTAGGGAGGTGCACAGGTAAAGGTGTAATTTTGCATCCCTTTTTGTTTTGCACCTGTAGAAGGTCATAGGCAACACACAATATTCCGAGGCACATACGCCTGATGTGTGAATACGCAGAAGCTGACCCTGCCTCGCCACTATCATGTTCAGTCAAAACTTCCAAATTGGCACTGCAAAATAAGCTTGCCTTGGGCGTATAGAAGAGACTGTGGAGGAACCTGCAGCCTCATCAGGAAGGTAGAGGAGAAMGAAGTGCAAAAAGAACTCCAGAGTTGGAAGAAGGGGTGAAGAAGCGCTTGAAACCAAGATCATAATCTGGGGGAAACTATAGCAGTTTGAGAGCAATAAAATGACATGTGCACGTTATATCAGATATCGCAGGAACCTTTCTGCTGAGCAGCTTAATCAGCAAGACAACTGAGAGTAAGACAGTCACCATAATTCAGTGTGTTCTGCAAGCAGAATGCTTAATTTCACTTTTTACTAGGTACATGTAGAAATAATTTTCAGAACAGCAATGTAAACAAACACTGGAAGGAACACATTTTGTATTGCTCAGTGATAGAGATCAGACCATTTCAATCAGACCTCCATGTTTTAAAAAGCTAGGAATAGATGTATAAAAAATAACGTAAAAATAATGATGCAGCAATCTGATTTCTTTTAATCTCACAATCTTCTGAAAAGTTTTCCTGAAAGGAAATCCTGCAGTTAGTACCGAAAGAAGTCAAGTCAAGCCRGTTACAGAGTGGTTGCCTGTGCATTAATGTGGAGGTATAGGAATTCATGCAATGACCTTAAAAGGGATAATGTCAGARAAAAAAAAWCTCATCAAAGCTAGAAAATCAGAAGACCATCTGCACTATTTCCTCCTACACCTAATTTTCTCCTCAAAAGTCTAAAATATGCAAGTACATTAAACATTGCCTAGTGCAACTGGTCGTATTTCTGAGAAGTGTTTATATGTGATTATGAAAAACTAAGATTCAGCATTGCCGTACTGCTCTTTGTGCCAGATATAGCAGACCAAAAGGGTCACAGTATAGGTATAATGTCTTCCATGTGTCCCAGGGATCCTTCACTGGTACACGCTTTCTAGAGCGGCAGCAGGGAATAGAAGGAGATATTACGGCAGTTCCCAGAGCKGCCCTAACGTGTCCCGGGGACTCAACTCTCTCCTATGGAGTCTAAGAATAAGGGAAGGGGGGGCTGCAAAAATGACTCCTACGTGGTTCCAACTTAATCCTCTGGAAGTCATTAATCCAGYGATATTTCAAGTAGAGCCAGGCAAACATTTGTTATCATGTATTGTATTTGATAAAAAAAAAAAGGTTGATGTCAATAAAAATGCTTGTAAAAATGATGTCAAATTTGGTGAACAGTTTTGGCCAGCTCCAGAATGGAAAATAATTGAAAAAAATGTGCTTCATTTAAAGTTTCTTCAAAGAAATATTTCRTATTTACATATCAATTAATATTTGTAAGTTTTTAAAAAATGAAAATGAAGCAAAGCATTTTGTATTACAAGAAACATTTTTTTCATGATTTTTCTCTGCTGAGAAGAACCAAGATCAAATAAATACTCCTTACCAGTCAATATAAAATGATCATTCCCTCCCCCCCACCTTCCAGTTTTTCAGTTGTGTCAGTGAACCAAAACATCCAATTATTTGCTCAGCTCTAATTTTGAATATCTACCAGCTGGTACCAGTGATAATAATTGGGGAATGAAGAAATAATGGATCAGGATCAACACCATAAAAATCCACCTATATATACCATAGTCCCAGTATGCTAGTTGAATGCTATCTAAAACATCAGAGACTACATGTTCAGCAGATATATTTTTTWAAAAATGTAGCTGTAGTTGAAATAAATCTTGATGGTATGTGTGCAGTTTGGTTTCAGCAGTTTTGAGAATGTGCAGAAATATCTCTTTAGCCGTGAGGCTCTTTCTGTGTTCRGGTTTTGTTCTGGCATTTCTGATTTACTTTGCATAGTCTGTCTAACCTTAACATAATGAATAAGATCAGCGAAAGCATGCTTAAACAAAAATGTCCAAGACGCCCTCTTTGGTGTTTTTGATTTCCTGCACATCGCTGTTTGCCATTTTCATCCTCATTGATTTACTGTGATGTGGTAGGTTGTGGCAGTGCAGTGTAATCTGTGGACATTTGGTTTCCCGTTGACTTGCTGCTGAATGACTGCATCTTGCCAGCAAACTTCACTATCACAACCTCATTACAACTGTAAAGGTAGCTTAGATGAGGGGTTTTTTTCTTATCAGAAGCTGCACGTTTTTAAACAGTGGCACAATGTGATTTCTAATGCAGTGGAAGATGCGGGGAATAACTAGTGCTACAGATGCCAGCCGTGAACGTGAGCTCTCTGAGCTATTGGCTTAGCTGTAGGACCAGTGAGGCAYGACTACCTTCTGGCAAAGCCTAGAAGAACCTGATAAAATAATCCTAAATGTCACCTGTTCAGAACAAAAATGTCCTTATATAATAGCTTACCAGCCCTAATTAAGACTCTTTTAGATTTGTCTGTAAACAGTTACTATATACAGTTTTATGGATGCTACAGAATAGCCAGACTGCACGAGAATATCTAGTCCATCTAACCTTGTAAATGGCCAGGAGATATTTAGTAAAAGTAATGTATATACATACATACATAGAGTTATATCCTCTGAGAACATGTCTTCCAAGTTTCGAGCCTTTACAGAAGCTTCTGAGTCAAAGGTGGAGGTTTCACCTTTACCATCATGTTCAGTAGCCACCAATACCACCTGAACCAGTATAATCTCTTCTTCTGTCTAGTTGCAGTTTGACCTCCATACTAGTCTCTGGAAATGTGTTAAGAAGAAGTGAAGCTAATGACAAAAGAGACTTTCTTTACTTTGTTCCCTTTCAGTTGCTGGCATATATTATTGCCTTACAGTTTTGGCTTGTGTTCTATTCAGGAGACTCTCTCAGTGTTTTAAAAATATACACCTAGTCCTCATCACTCACATATGACGAGTATGATGAGTTCCAGTGCAAGTTTTTGCACTGCTTCTAAGTTGCTCAGATTCATCCTTTTTTACTTTTTTTTTCCAGAGGCCTCACAAGGTGGGTTAGCAAGCTGTCAGGAGTCTTCAAAATAGCAGCTGTTCATCATCTAAGACGATGCAAAATTAATCTGCCGACTACAAATATAGGGTGGAGCTTAAAATTRTAACAAAGGAAGTAGAGTTAAAGGAATCTCTGCTCTCAAAGTGAATAGTCATAGAAAAAAAATGCCAGGGGCAGCTATGCTGAAGGAAGAGATTATGACTACAGCTTACCTTCCTCGTGCTTCCTTACCTTAATAATAAAAGCCAAATCACAGGAAAAAATGAAWTTTTTGAAAATAAATAGAATCGGTGCTTAAAGTAGGATTGGTATCCTGGTCTCCTGTGATGTCTGTGAGGTATCAGGTCACTCTATGATAACTTATCCTTCCTGAGAAACTAGCAAGCTTATTTTTAATACGTTTACCTCCAAATTTATGCAAAAATGTAAATGTCTGCGCCTCTTTTGTTCACTGTAGATGTTAAGTGCCAACCTTACTRCTGTTCAGATCTTGATAAATATCAAGTACCTGCAATGAGGCAAGAGTATACTCTCTCTCTCCTATGTATTTAAAAGAATAGCAGGACATTAGAAGTTTTTTTTTTTTAAAAAAAAAAACTGTCGTACTCATGCTTAAATCAGCCCTTTGTTATGTCTGATGTARTTCTGAAAAATATCTGTAGGTGTTTTGCACTCAAAACTATAATGAGAACTTATATCCATAAATCCARGTAAAGAAACCTGGCACAACTGCAGACCACACCTCATTTAAAATTTTCAGGGAAAAGTTTGACTGAGTAAGGAGTGAAAGAATGAGAACCCARACCACTTCCTTTGTGCCAGATAGATATACTCCTTAGAAAATCTGCATAAAAGGTAATTATATGCAATTRTAATAAATGAAAGAAAAAATAAATTGTTCTATTAAAAAAGAACCAGTATCATCTTCTTTCAGATTTTCAGAATCTGTGGAAAGGTTTATGTCTGTGGCAAAAAGTATTTTGTTATATCAGATTATCTCTAATAAAATATGGTTTATTTCTTTAACATAAAGTAATCCAAATATAYTTTTCTGCAGAAATATAGACATTCATATTAGGCGTGTTACAGAATATCCTATGCAATGAGTCTTAGAACTGAGCGAAATGACTTGAAATTTTTTGTACAGTATACCAGATAAATTCATAAGCAAGTAGCATGCTAATATTGTGGTTTATCTTTTGTGTTAAGGCAACTGAAGCCTTTCTAGAATGGCTGCAAGTTACAGTCAAATTTGGACTTCTTAAAATATCACTATCAAGCAAATATTCTAAAATATAAAAGCATCATTCATCTCTCTCTTTTCATAAGATATGATTATTCAACAGCTTCATGCTAAGAAAAACATAACTGAATCTTAAAAACACACTGGAAAGAGTAAATGAAGTGGCAGCACTAGGTTTACTTTTACAACTGAAAAAAATGTCACATGTATTAATGTCAACAACTGGAATTTTACCTCATTAGGCAATTTCTGATCTAAGGCTCTGATGATTATTCTAAGCAGAAAAAATATGCTAATTATCCACTCTGAATGTAGAAGGAAAAAAGGTGTAAAATCTTCCTTTAGCCGTGTGACCATGTACTAATTGCATGTCATGTGTCAAAATAATGCAACCCACTTTGCCTAAAGCAATTAGACATACAGAACTCTATTAATGAAGCACTGTCTGTCACTAAAAATGTTTTCAGAGCTATAGCTGAAGATTAAAATATTAACTTCTCAAATATTTATGATAGTTACTGACAGCATTTCAAAATGTTACTTTTAACAAAAGCATTTTATTCAGCTCCAGTTTTTAATTTGGATTTTATATTCAAAGACGTTATTAACATATGGGAGTCATGTGAAATTTCTATGATCTCCGCTGAGACTTCTTTACAGAAGGTACATTAGCTCCTTGAAGTTTACAGCACCTTTTTCTATTGTAATATAAACTCTTTCAGAACAAAAAAAAAAAATGTTAAAAACTTGTCTTTTCTTCAAAGGCAGTAAAAAAAGGAAAGAGCAGGATGTTGTTCTTATTTCACTCTACCTGTTTTCTGTATATGAGAGACGAAAATGGCCTTCTGGTCAATATATCATCCGGTGCTCTCCTTCCTTTGAGGGTCAGCGGTCACCTATGCTCATGAGCACAGAGATTATCCTTTCGCATGCCTCTGTGCAATGGGGAAGCAGGGATGTAAGTACCCAAGCTGCTTACTGAATCTAGCAGATATGCTGAGGAGGAGCAGACTATAACATTAAAAAAAAAGAAAGAAAAGAAAAAGTAATGCCTGCTTTGTATTACCTCTGCTCACCAAGCTACTCGGGAAAGGGTTTGTCACAATTCCTCCATGAGCAATACCTATCTGCAGCACTGAGAGTCCGGGACAGGGCTGTAGAGCCTAAATGAGGTCTTTTTSCCTTTTACTATAAAGTCTATTTACATATAAAGTCTATCTTACATTAAATTACTGTTGCATTATAATTTGCAGGAACATTTTTAAAGTTACTTTCTCCCCTCCCTCATATTCTGCCATCCTAATTCACAAGAATAAAACCTTATTCATGTTCTTGCCCTGGTAAACTGTACAGGAATATTTGTGTGCATAAAAGTTGAATGGACAAGCCTTTAATTTATGTTCTATATGGAAACTGAGATGACTATTGTGATACTTTAGAATTTATAGCTTTACCGGAAATATGCAGGAATGATACCTCTGTAATACCATGGAATTATTACCCTTCTATTGTGCCAAAAAATCAGCAAATAAAAAAGCCATGTTGTTAGCACTGCATCATTTTCTAGTACCATGGTGGTAAAAACTGACTGCTATTATGTATTAGTCCTGCCACTGCTTTTATGTTTGGTAAGGGTATTGCCTTGGTTTTGGAGCTATTACATTCTATGGGAATCAATTATATGTACTTGAACTAAGAAGGATTTACTTGGTAACTGTAATGGCTCTGAAAGAGCCATTATGATCTGTCATGTCAAAAATGCACATGTGCCTACAGTAGATACAAACCGAGCTGTGCAAAAAAGTTGCATTCATGAGGCAAGCCATTTTTGCTACTCTCCCTGACAAACCAAAGCAAGCACGTTTTGCTCAAGTTTTCACAACTTCTCACGATGATTGAAAAGGAATTTCTGCCATTGTGCTTTGCTAAAGGAAACCGTACGCAGTATATGAAAGGGAACCAGGGGAGACATTACTGAAGAGCAAAGCTCAATGAATCACGCTATTTTAAGGGTTAGATGAAACCCGTTAGAAGCAAAAAAGTAAAATAAATAGAAAGGAAGACTTTCTCAAGGAGAAGGGAGCAGTGTGTGTTTGCTGTCCTTATGTGCATCCATGAAATAGCTACGATAGCTCCTTGGTAAGAGCTAATGACACACCAGTGTGAATTTATTTCTCGCCGACAACTAAAGTTGTCAGGGCTAAAGCCCTGATATATGCGCATGTGCAGAACACCAGACCCTCTTGGAGCAGGAGGGAAGTGTAAATGGGGCTGATGCGAGCCAGCTCTCCCGTGTCCGCGTTGCAGGACAGATGTGGTCCATCGTTTCCTCATCATCCAGATTGGTGGGCAATGCTGCAGAGCAGCCCAGCTCCCTCCGGGGAAGCATACATGATTTTCCACTGAAAAGGAGACCAGAGCACACAGATTGGCAGAAAGAAGAAAAGCTAATGCAACAACCGGCTAAAGAATAGAAATATCTTGTAATGGGAGCATTTTGCCACACAGTGCTCATTGAACTAGTTCAAGCTCTGTTGTTAATTTTTGCCTGCAAAAGTTTTTGCATGGGGAAATGAAGGCAAGATGGCTAAATAACTATGTTCAGCATGTAGGTCATGAGGAAGAGGCAGTAAGAGGGGAACAATTGGCTGCAACGATCTTTTAGTGACCGCCTTTAAAGAAATGTTCAGATTATCAGATTATATAAACTAATACAGACAGTCCTACATTCTCGCAGCAAAATGCAGACACCATTAGTGCATTTCCTTTCAAATAAAATGAAAAGGCAATAAAATCAGGTCTATAATTCATGGTGCCCACTGATGTATTACTATTGTTTTCTAATGCAGAACTTCTTTATATGTTTTTATTATTGTCTTTACATATTTTTAAATGATATATATTGCTTTAAGTAATTGTGCCAAAGTTGATGGAAGTACTTTCCCCAAAATACTGGTTATCAGGTAGAGGCTGAAGCACGGTCTATGGCTGTATAGCTGTGTGGTTTGCAAGCGGCTTGTTTGTTTATTGGTCTAATTTTCACTAAGGCAGGAATGCTATTTAGAATGCAGCAAAAACCTTTCAATCCCAAACGAGCATGTCCAAAAAAAGAAACACAGATTTTACTTTTAGCTCATCTTCAGATTCACAGGGGACAATAAGGGAGATTCATTAGGCCATTTGTTACTGTCATCTGCCATGATTCAAAATGAAATACTAAATGTTTCATGGACTCAGAAAAAGAGCAGTATTTGTCTTTGTGTTGGCTATGCAAAGACTGTATGGCTTTCAGCCTCCATACAAGAGGTCTGATGGATGAAAGGGGGAAGGGTGGTGCCATCTGAATGATGATGGGCTAATATCATCATCCTCTTGTCAGTTGTAATAGGCTTTTCCTCACAGAAATAATTCATAAAACCGCTACATTATATTCTATCCCTGACAGGCCCTATCTATCCTGCAACCCAGCAGGCTCACAACTAATAAGAAAATATGTGGTTCAGGAACCCTGAAAAATTAAACAGGTAGTTTATGAACAATTTGTTTCATGGGGATGTTTATTATGTTTATTAAATATTGAGCCTTTAATGTTTTCCCAGTACAGATGATATCATAAAAATGCTGACTTAAGCCTCAGTTGTATTCTTAGAAAGTGGCATTTTATAGCTCTTGTAGTACACAGTAAATAACTAAATTGTGGTGGTTTATATGTGTACACAGAATAGAATTTATAGGGAGTGAGTATATTTTTATTGGGCATATGCACTATATTTAATATATTCATAATAGATGCATGCAAACTACCAGAATATTGATCACATTCTTTGATTTAAACGAAGTTTTGAGAAGACCAGTATTTCAGAACCTCTGGCAGGGAAACTCAGGTGCGTGTTTTAATGCTTTTACTAATGGAGAAACTTTGTTCTTGGTGGTTTAAGTATCAAGGCAAAAACTCTGTAGGTGTGACTTAACCTAGGATACTGTTTTGTAAGTTTAGGTTTTAYAGACATTTTTTGGATGAGTCCTGCCAACAGGAAAAATAGGATGAAAYGCCTTAGGCTAAAGCCAACAGGCTYTTCAGKGAAAGAAATTCATCTGTTTGTGCAAGGCAAACCTCCTAGTGCCTGCCGCGGTGCAGGTTGGGCTCTGGAGAAGAACGTGAGTGCACAGGGGAAACGTGGGGCACAGCCACAGCCTTTCCATGTCCACACCTTCCCATTCTAACGTCTTCCTTCAGAGTTTATTCAATAATTGATTATTCTGTGGCAGAGTATGAAAACTGGCAAGTAGAAAACTTCCAGTGTTAATGAATTTGTAATAATAAATAATGCTTATGATATTAAAAAGCTATATTCTGCAGACATATTACAAAGAGCATGTGCATGACATGATTTACGGAAAAAAAAAAAGAACAGATCTTTCATTAAGCCTTTCAGGAAGGCTGTTCTCACATCTTTCTATTCCTGGTAAGAGGGTAGAGTCTATAATAAAGAGCAGGATCACTGAGCGCACGGATAGAAACTGTCTAGAATCAGCATGACTTCTGTAATGGGAAATCCTGCCTGTGAAGGTTTCAGTAAGCACATGGATTAAGAGGATCCAGAGGACATAATATATTTGGATTTTCAAAACGCCTTTGGCAGGGTTCCAYTCCAAAGGATAGTAAAGAAACTCAGTTACCACGGATAGGGAGAAAGCTTGAAAAGTGGTTAAAAGATAGGCAGCAAAAGGTAGGGCTTACTGATTGTTTTTCAGGATAGGTATTTCATTCTCAGCAGTGAGGTTCCTGARGAATAGTTTTATTAAACGTCTTCATTGATGACCCAGAGAAGAGAGTGTGCAGTGAAATCTCCAAGTTTGAGGATCATTATTCAAGCTCTTTTATGTGGTCAAATGTCATTGCCAATTCGCTGAGGTAACCTCAGAAGGATCTTTCAAAACTGAGCAGAGAAAAACGGTGGCAAATAAGCTTCAGTGGAGATAAATGTAAGGCAGTGCATCTAGGAAGAATAATCTGTGCCACATGGCACTGAACTCAGAATGACTGTTCAAAACTTAGGAAAGACATCTTGAAGTCATCCCTGGCGAGTCTCTGAAGTCGTGAGCTCCATGTGCAGCAGCAGTCAAATCCAACAAAATGCAGGCCATCATCAGGAAAGGTACTTAGAACAAGACAGAGAGCATCATTCTGCTGCTGYGTAAAACCTTGGTGTGCCCACCTTCCGAGTACTCTGTGCAGGTCTGCTCTCCACATCCCAAAAACCGTGCCATGAAGTTAGAGAAGAAACACAAGAGGCAATTAAAATAATCAAGAAAAAGGATCTGCTGCAYTAGGGAAAGGCTAAAACGCCTGGGATTCAGAGAGAACCTGAGAAGGATTATGATCGAGGTTTATTACTGAGTGGATAATCGTAATGTGGAACTGTTCACCAAATTCCACACAATATGAGGACAAAGCTCACTCAATGAAATCTATAAAGAATCACCTAAAGSAAGTAAAGGAAAGCACTGCTTTGTGCAGAGAGCAGAGAACTTCAGAAACTTATTGTGGTAGAAGGCTGTGGAGCATAGATAGCATGAGCAGGTTCAGAAAGGTTCGAGACAGGCAACAGGTCCTTAAAGGGTGTTAAAAGGACTAGACAGTGCTGCAGCTTCTAACACACCATCTGGGTGCTGGGGGAGTATGCGGGGAACGGACTACAGGAAACACYGGGCTTGTGTGTCGTCCGTAATAGCGTCTCCTGTGCACTGCCAGAGACAGAGTACTTGGCTACATGGACCATCGGTCTGAACCAGCATGGCACTTACGTTCTTACCAGAAAGTCTCAATTTTATTCCACCTGTCTAGTTTTCTTCTCAGTTACTCCAGCTCTACATTTGTGTAGTTTCAGACTTCAGTGTATTTGCGAATACTCCTCTCTATATCCRTGTACATAAAAGGTGAATCAGGCTCCTCTCCTCTCTTTCATGTACTCACAGTTTTAAAAGAAGTTGTCCTCATATACGAACATACAGAGCAGAAAACTTGAAAATCCAATAAAGGAAAAAATGTCAGAATAAAGAGGCTAAAAGCTTCAACTTGATGGCTTAAGCCTGAAAAAAACAATGTACCTTTTAAAAACCCTTGCAATTTATTTCATTTTTCCCTGAAAATTGTTTGTTTATTCTTGGCTTTTACAAAGGCTTGGCATCCACACTACTTCTTTTGAACTTCAAGAGTAAACAATAAAAGCTGTTTCCGCACTCCCCCACCTCCTGCAACTCAAGCGTCTTTCTTTTTCTCCCTAATGGAGCTGGAATAAAAATCTCTTGTTTTCTTTATAATGAATTTTTCAAAGAGAAAAAAAGAAAAAAAAATGTCATTTATTATTAACCTTGAGCCACATGGCTACCTTGTGTCTCTGGATCGTATAAACTCATTTCTATAACAAGCCAGACCAGACACAATCCAGTTACGGCAGTACCGTCTCAGGTTGACCACCCTCTTCCAAAAGAAAGTCTTTTACCTTGCCCCTGAAGAGCCAAGAGGTTGGTAAGGCGCATTTTGGGCACAAAGTCCRTTCTCCCTTTGACAAGTCACCCCAAAATTTTTATGAAACTCCAACTGCTGCTGAAAGTCGGTAAAGCCGATACCAAAAAAGCTGGTTTGCGCTCTGCCGCGTCAAGCACTTCGCGTGATCCGACGCGCTCCGAGGTACTTCAGGGCCCACGTTGTGCTGTGTCACCAGTTTAAAGAAATACCACTTTCACTGGCAGGCAGTTGGAAGCAATTAATTACCCGTGGATGGCATGTACAGCTGTTGCTTATGTATGGAAACAGAAGAGAAATTAGATTTAATTGGTTTAGCATAATGAAATAAATGCCACTTTCTTCATTATAGYTTTTGTAAACTGAGCCACTTGATTTTTCTTCTTATCATTTTTTTTTGGAAATAGTTGGGCAAAATCCTCTTGACAGATGAAAAATTCCCAGAGGAACAGAAACTGAGAATATTAAATTGCTACATGTTAGAAATTTTCAGGATCAAAGCAGGAAAGGATATATTAGGCTAACAAATGACTAAATGAAATATTTTGCTATGTATACCTACTACTTGCTGCAGTTTGGGCTTACCCTCAAATATGCATCATAATGTATCTGTATATTTTTGGCTCTGAAGGTCACAACCAATGAAGAAATTAAAAGTCCAAATTTAAACTGGAAAAACTAGTGTAAATTATTAAATCTTTATGAATAGATATTTYTGTTGTCAATTATTTTACACCTAGTGACAGAAAGAAACAGTCAATGATGAGGAACATATCTACATGTAAAATGTAAATATATCCTAAGAATACAAGCCAAATTCTACTCCAACATTTCTATAAAACATTGAATAGCTTATATTTGACTGGATTCTTCTCTCAATTTTCCCAAAGTGCCTATGAGAATAAATTCATYTGTTTCCTTAGTTGAGGTCAGCATGGTAAGGAAAAGAATTTACCTCCATGTGTCTTTAATGTTTCACTCATTACTATTTTTGAAAATACTCTTTGTTAAGAGATGCTACCTACACACAAAACATTGTTACGTTGTTGTGGTTATTAAGTTTTATAAATAAACATCTTTCTACATTACTGTCAGCTTAATGGTCACTTTCTAAGTATTTAATGCAAATAAATGCAATACGATCTGCATTCATGCAGTGCTCTTTTTGAGGGCATGTTCTCTAGTCCTGTACAAATTAATGCAAACTAATGTTTGCCTGTGATGTAATGCTAAGAATATTTGTCACATTCACAATTAAAGAAAAAATCTGTGTATATACTGTGTAGCTGCATGCACCGCTGCATGCGGTGAGACTGATATTAAAACACTGGGGGAAAAGAGACTAGCTGTAATTTACCTTCTTATTATATCCCATTTTTGAAAGCCAAATATTTTTATTTTTTAGAACAATTTCTTATAAATGGTTATCATATAGCTCAGGAAACTGGCAGGCAGAATGTGGCTATCTACAAAYGTTTAAAAGAAACTGTAAAAAAAWTCTAAAATGCCAATGACTGTTTCAAAACCAGGCAACTCAACTGCGAGCGCATTCCAATTCCGTCCCCTGAAAAGAGAATGAAGTATTTTGCTAAATAACAGCCACAAACTATTTAGGTGTTACAAGGAGGGAGGAAGGGAAGGAGGAAGAGAGAAAGGGGGAGGAAGGGAGAGAAAGAGAGGAAGGAAGGAAGCGAGGGAGGGAGGGAAGAAGGAAGGAAGGAAGGAAAGAAGGAAGGGAGAAAGAGTTGTTTGGGGTGGGTTTCTTTTTGTGATTAAGATCTATTTAAAATGCATTTTTCATAGAAGGGGGCCAAATTCATCTCTCTGAATTCAGAAAGAAAAAATAAAATCAAGTGGAGATATGAAGTTCAGTGATTTCCCACCTCTCAAAAACAGCCGTGGAGCAGAAGCCCTGAACCTTCAAAGAAAACCACGGGCCAGACCGCTCTTTTGGCTGCGGCTAACATCATTCGTGTGCCACTCTCCATTTGCCAGCGAGAGGGAGACATGTCAGCTGCTGGGGAGGTAAAGTGTGGAGCAAATATTCCAGAGTAAGAACGGTCTCAGTCAAATGCTGTAAATGATTTACTGAATTAAGAAAAGTCAAATTTTAATAAAAGCCTAAGTTCTGCACACACAGGTCCAGTGTTTGATCAGTGGATTTTGGCAGCTTTTTCAAATTACTGCTATTGAGAGACAAGTATACTTTGCGAAGTAAAAATGACCTCTGGATGATAAACAATGTATTATATGGAAAGTCTGTGTAAACACAATTAACGTAGGACTGCTTATGGCAGCCACAAGCTGATGACAGATATTTTCATTGTGAGCATTTCTATATCAGCGTGTTGTGAAAAAACATRCCGTCTAATCCTACTCATTTGCTCTATTTACCTTTGCTAAAAATCTGAGATGCACTTAGTAAAAGCAGCGTGTACCTGTCTGTCAGCGGAGCAGCCTTTAACATTTATTCACCCACTCTTCTGCAGAATACCCGGCTGCAGCAGCTGGCAGGCGCACTCGGGAAAACAACTGGTCCCTGTCAACACCACCGCACCTTCTGGGGCCGAGCGGGCACTTGCAAGGTGACAAATAAAGACCAGTGTTGTGTTCTGCCCACAGCCTGTGTGTTTCCCCCTCCTCTTTTGTTCAGAACCCGCAGCCCCGTTGCAGGGACCTGATCAGAACAAAGGAGCGGGGATCGCTGCAACAGCTATGGTCGAAACGAAAAGGCGTATTAACACCCCCCCAAAAAAATACCCAGCAAAATAACCCCAGGTAAGGATGAAGATGTGCCCACTGGGGACATTTACATAGCAGACGCCTCCAAAAATTCGTTATCCGCGTATAATTTCACATGTTCCTAGTAACGTACTTCGTTACGTTTACAAATAATTCGTCATAGGTGTGGTGAACTGAAACGGCATACGAAGTCCTTACGGTCACCGGGACAAGAGGAGATGTCCAGTTTGTAAGCACACACTGCATCTAGTTTTTTAAAATGATTCTGTCTTTTGTTGTGTAAATCCTCCTGCCATACCGGATAAATCAGATATAGGGAAACTGCTTCCTTCCTAAAACATACTTATTTTCTCTAAGCTTGCTGGGAGTGGTAAATATTCCATGATTTTGTTTTCCTTTTCTACTTTTCTTCTTCCCTTAAAAATAAAGCACCTGATTTTCCAAAGCCTTGTTTTTGTAGTTAGTTTCACTGATTTCACTTACTTCTGGTGTACTTCTAATGTTGCAGATCTTGCTCATTTGAGCTCGTTTTTAATAATCAGATCCTTTGGYAGTGGCAAATCCTGTTCATTCAAGTATAGCACCATTATTTCAAATGGAAACATATATGCATGAGTGAAGGGAGCAGGGGTTGATGCAAGATGTTTTTTCCATAATTCAGCTCATGGCAAATCTCTTATTCAAACTTTTTGTTTATTGCCTCAGGCTTAATTCTGCTATGAAGTTATGGGCAATTTTACTTGCATATGTAGTACAAAATCTGGTCATCAGTAGAAACTAACAAAAGGCCACACTTCATTCCGGATAAATTTCATAAATAATTACAAAACAAATATATCTGTCTTACTTTTCTAGTCTGAGATTCATCAAACAGATTCACAGTCTTTATTTTATGGATAAAATTTTGTAATAAAGCTTTATTAAAATAGTATAGCAATAATTGATCAGCCCCCGATGCTAGCAAGGGCTCCAGCAGCACTGTACTTTTAATCCTAGTATGCTGTGTCAAATAGAGCCTTCAAGCACATATATAAAGATGACACACCTTTGAAAAGTAAGTACTTAATAATTTGTCCTCAGTCTGGATAACATATGTAGCATTCCAGTCATTTTTGACAGGGATTTTAGAGCACTGGTGTAAACGCCATTGAAGCTGTTTAGATAACTATTGAGCTGGAGACTGGTTGCTTCTCATTGAGCCAGTTATTGTTCCTTGTTATGACTTCTCCTCACTACATTTGACTATGATATTAATTAGTAACAGTGACACAATAATATTATGACATAAATGGTAACTTCATAAAAGGACCTGAGGATGAAATTCCACCGGACCTCACACCCAAATCCACACTTTTGAAGTCCAACTTCAGAACTACAGTCCTCAACCCCTACCTACTCACCTGCTACTTAATCCCACAGGTAAGAACTCTAAAAGTCACTTTTTGTTTCTTTATTTAACATTGAGATTGTCTAATTGGGTGTAAACCTGGCCCCATAATTCCTGTGCTAGCCRGTGTGTAAAGGAGTATTGGGATTTGTGAACAAGGTATAGCCCTTACCTGAAAATGATTTATATGCAGTTAGCCAGCCAAGYTTCTAACAAAAAATATGGCAGTACTTCCTTTCAACCAAATGGCTATTTTCTAACAGCAGTCATCCATGGCATAGAAAACCTTACTCTTTCAGAGAGTAACCYAGAGTAACCTATTTTGAGATACAAATTTCAAGCTAAAATTCCCCAGTGGAAGAAGATAATTTCTTGCAGTGCTGARTAAGGCACTAAAATATTATAAAAGGGCTGATTTTCAGGCACAACCCTACCTTTATCAGTACTGTAAGTACTAGCAAGCACTTTGTGAGTTCTTCCTGTTTAGCATGCTGACTTTTATGAACCCTCTTCAAAGCTACCTAGCTTTCCTCATGCAACAGAGGAGAAGCCCAAGCRCTGCTTCAGGCTTCTGGGCTCTGCTAATAAGTAGCTGACACAGTGTTGTATCCTGGTGGTAGGTTCTCCAGATAAGAACTTGTGAAAACTGATAAGAACTTGAAGAACAGAAGACAGTTGAAATTTGTCTTGGAAATTTTCCCTCTGCTCCCCAGGGTTGGTGGTCACCAGTTCACATTCCTCGACTAAGTAGTGTTCAACTGCCCCAAAGACCCAACACACTTCCTGTTATGAGCAGTCAGGGTATGTCATGTACTGACCACCTCCTGCAGTTTCCTAGGGCATGAGATGATGATTTTAAACTGGTTGTGCTGGCTTGGCTCATGACTCTTGTCAGCCAAGAAGAGATTCAGAGCAGCTTTAAAATTCTACTTGTCTTATGGAATAGAGCAGTGCCAGGATCCGATCCTCGTTTTCTTCAAAGGAGGAAAGGTTTGTGCTCTTCACACATTCCTTATTCTTTAGAGTCCTAATTTTGAAAGAAAACCATGATGACAGTGAGGACACATTACAATAAGTGACTTTATGGACAAAACACTAAAAACAAGTATATTGATGCTGCAAGAATAATAATAATAAAAAGGATGCAGTASTTAACTGAAAGCTTGTAAATAATGTAATGCAATGAAGTGGGAAAATGTAGTTTTGGTCATGAAAGCTCTGAAGGATATTCGTCCCTAAAATAGCAAGCTATTGTCCTACAACTTGACTGTGTAAGTGGCCAGTATTTCTACCCAGACTACCATTGAAATCATCTGGGGTCCAGAAACGTATTGTCTCACTGCAGGACTGAAGTATTGCAATTCAGGTCTTAGAGGTTCAAGATCTTAAATCATGAGGGATATTTATGTAAGTCTCCCTCTCTACTGAAGCCTATCGTAAAACAAAGGAGTGCCCTACGTCTTCTAGGAACGGCACAATATCACCCCTTCTCATCTATTTATAGGGGGAGCAAACAGCAGCCTGCGCTTGGATACAATGAAAGGTAACTACAGCCTCATTTTCCTTTATCCTACCAAACAGGAAAAAAGAACAAAAAAAAGAGAGAGAGAGTGAGCCAGATTTCTCTTTGTGTACATACTGGCATTCAGAGATCCCATCTGATTATTTTTCTATTCTTTGCTCTTTAATATGTATATGAAAAGATTTTGTTCATGTGAAGATTTGTGGAATGGCTGTGCCCTGAAGTTTCACAAAAGCAAGGATTTTCACTATTGAGTGTTTAGCATCTAATACTTATTTTCCCAAATGTTTCAGTCAATCAGTCAAAAAAAAAGCCAAATTTTTAATGTAGACACTCTGTGAACATCAGATTGTCCAAAAGACATTTCTGTAATTTGTTTATGAATACTGGCAAACAACATAGACATTTACAGAAACCAGGTTTGGTTCAAGAAAGGCAAAAGTGGTGAGATATGTTGGATAATGCATTTGTAAGGAGCACTTGGCCAATTCTAGTGGTATATCAAAGAAGTCCATTAGATGTCACACAATAACTCTGTTTTATTCAGTACTTTGTGCTCTATCACAATCTAACTCTGCAAATTATTCACATTGCCATTCCATAGACTTGTCTGGAAGCAGAGGAAAATATTCTTTAAAATTCTCATGTTGCTTTCCATATTTCCTGTGGTATATTTCAAGTAAATAAATTAGTGAAATAGGGGAAGAAATGAGGGATGCATTAACATTATGGTTTCACTAAAGGTATTCCAATTTTTACAGAACTCTTTTCCTTCTAACTCATTATCTATAACAGAGCTTTCATTACATTTGCATGTTTTATACTGGAACTGCTGGAGGGCAATATGTCAGTAAATATCAGTCTGTAAGTGACTGGAGTTAAAATCATTCTCAATAAATCTTCCACAGAATCTTTTAACAGCAGTGCTAATAATGCTATGTAAATTGTCATCTTTCATACTTTTTTAAAAAAAAAACTAATCAGCTTGCAAGTAAAAATATGGTGAAGTTATACAACCATTTGGAATAAATAAATATAGCTAAAGGATGGTGACAATTATGCTTACATTTTCCCTAATAATGTAAATAAAGAGTAAGGTAAAAAAGCAAATGTTTGTATAAATAGCTGAAGTGTATGAAGGCAATTCATTTGTTTTAAGTTTGTAACATTCTTGCATGAGTTAGAATTTATCTTTCAGGAATGAAAGAAGTTACAACAAAAAGAGAACRAAGGAAATTAAACAAAATTAAGGGACTTCCTATTTACACGCCCTCTTCCCACCCTCATTTGCCCAAATTATATCTGACTTTAATCCCACATAAACATCCTGTCAGCACTTCCCCCACAGGTAGGRTGACCTCCTCCTGGATGTGAAGAGTGACATCATCTACATGTGCTGCATCATTTGGCTTAAGTCCTTTAATTTTGAAGTAACAAAATCTGTCAGTTCTTATGCCAGAAGACCTCAAAATTTTTTGTCCTTGTACGATAGTACAAAATGTGTTTGTAAACTCTCCTGATGTTTATAAGCACTTCCTCAAATCTATTCTCTATGATTTTTGATAACCTTCTACTCTAATTTAAAACTGCAARCACAGGGAGGATAAATCTTTCCTGGCAATCATTTTTGGAGTACAATGCTGTAAGCCACAATGCTACAGCGCAGTAAGCATTTTTATTGGGTTTGATATCTACAGCAAAACAAATATGGTGTGCTCATAAAAGGAAAAGATTTGACAGCACTCTGTTTTATGCTTCGTGATACCAAATAACCACAGATATATTGGACTCCTAGTACCAGATTAATCTGATCTTTTGCTACTACTAGTGTATTGTACAGTTCTGGTAACAAGTCTCTTTTGTGCGTTTCTCGTTGTTTTGACAGGAGTCCCTCCAAACTTTGTTCTGTATTGTTTTTCCTGAGGTAGATGATTTGAGTTTCTTGGGTTTTCTTCATTTTTGTATCACRGTAATTGTGGTCACCAGAACTTTTGGTGCCAGTTCAGCAGCAGCAATGTAGTCTAATTCCCTCTTTCTCTAGAGAAGGACAAATCTGAGCCTTATTATTTTTTTAAATGTCAGTGAACTTACTTTCATGAGAAAAAGAGTGAGACCACCTAAGCCAACAGATATTTGTGTATGMTGAGTATCTGACTGAGTTAGGATATGAGAGACTCTTTTTTAAGGGCTTTTTTCATCCCTTTCTTCTTCCTCCAGCTAAACTGTTTCAAAAGTAGAAAGAAGTCCAAATGACAACACTCAACATAAACAAAARAGGGATGAAACTCAGACTTGAGATTTTCTGCATCAATCTCATCTTTGTCCATACGGTGTCATCTCTGGTGTACCATCCTCTCCATTCCTGGTTGTCTTTAGCTGGCAACATTGTTAATATCTGAAATTCARCAATCTTAAGCATGCTGACTGCCACAAATAGACCAAGTCTCCCTTGTTTTGGGCAGGGGCCTCTCATATAAAGACATTTTATGTTAAAAGCCTTTGGCTAGGTGGGCTGTAGAAAGAAGAATAAATGTGATCTGGTATGAAATGAAAAGGTGACATGGAGGGATCTGTAAGAGGAAAAGAGAACAGTATGGAGTGGCAGACGTTAGAGTTAGCTGGATAAAATAAGGCTGCAATGGGAAACTCCTTGTAAGGTGTAGTGAAGAAGCATAAGCTGGGGATGACTTATTCCAAAGGTGTTAAGAAGGAAAATAAAATACTAACTAAGCAGTGCTTAAAGGCAAAATGACTTTATCTGCACTAAGATTAAATTTTAAAAGCTGTTGCTGATGATTTTTTGAATTTAACTCATGACTGAAGGCATAGGTCTGTAGTGAGGAGAAATTCAAAACTGCACATGATATTTTATAATATTGAAAATGCTGTAAAGTATTATTTACTGGGTTTTATCTTTAGCCATATTACATGGCAGATACTGGTCCTGAAATGGTCCCAAAACATGGTGTATTTGCAGATAGGATGAAAAGGCTTTGTAAAATAGTTATGAAATAGTTCATATAATGCCTCCTTTTATTTTGTCTTCCTCCCTGCCCCCCATCACCGTTACATCCTCAAGCAAGAAAGTATAGTTCATCCTCAAGCAAGAAAGTATAGTTTTCCTGTCAATGAAAGGACGAGGCGTTGTCCCCTGCTAGCAGTTATCTAGCTTTATAGTCATTAATCTCTATTGGAGCTATCGATAATATCTATTATCTGGAGAACTGTCCAGGAGATCAGCAAATTTCTTCTAGAGCTCAGGGGAGTTTCTTACAAAGCCCGTAGAAACTCATACGCCYGCTCTACTCTAACGCATCCCCCATGCAGAAAAATTAAAACACCAGAAGGGTCTCGGGAAGAGGAATTGCCCCCGCTCCTCCGCYGAGAGGACTCTGCAGCTCCTGTGCTGTGTCACAGCGACACGCAGAGCACAGGGCAGGAGGAAGAGTCCCCTCCYGAACGTGGTTGTGCTCTGTGCCCATATCCTTCAAAAAAGAGCCGATGATAGCCTTCTTATAGCCTGTGATACCGACAGAATGGTACTGAAGTAATATGTGTATCAAAATTTCCCCAGCTAAATGCAGAATTCTATGGGTGAAGTAAGCTGAGCAACAAATTCAATTTGGTAAGTGTCTTTGTTTATTTTTTTACAAACAATTTGAGAGATTTTTTTCTTTCTCAGGAGGTTTAAGGGTTAAAAACTGTGTATGGAAACCCGTACACATGTGTGTTTGTGTCACACTTAACTTTTCGAGTCCTTCTCTCCCTTATGAACATTTCAGTTACCCGTTTGGAAGGAAAAAATACTATGTTATTCAAGTAACCAGTAGCATCAAGTAAGCAAAAAAGGCAGAAATAATCAAAGCTATAGTCATAATAGGCAATTCATGACAGACCAACAGACATAAACTGTTTGCATAAAAAAGAGAAATACCTTAGAATGAAAATCGCTTCAGAAATGCAATATCCCTATTTGTATAAAATTTGTGAATAAGAAAGAGGCTAAACTGATGAGAAAAAATGAGTTGCTGCAAGCAGTGCACACAGCTGAATTAGTTCACAGAGCTCCAATAACAATTCAAACAACTTTCAGTATCCAGAGCTTTAAAAGTATTCAGAGAAGAACAGATACATCTTTCCTGTGATATTGCTCTAGTACAAAAGATGAGATACTCTTAAAATACATATAAAACTGGAATGAAATCATTTGTAAGCAAAGCAGCTCAGAAACCTGCAAATAATATCTCAATCTTCTTATATTCTTCTTTATTCACTGCATCATAGCATGAGTAATTTTGAAACTGCAGCATTCCATTTATTGTACAATTATGTTATATTATTTTCCTATTGCCACAAAGCTTCCATGAAAACATGCTCCATATATGCCTAAGCAGTTTACCTTGTACGAATATTTGCATTAAATAAATGAAAAKTCACTTCTTTCTAAAGATATCATGCCAAGACACAAAAGTGTTCCCTGCTATTAGGAATGTGCTTGTACAGATCTAAAAATTGTAAACGAATTTGTAGATGGTTGGTCCCATTTAAGTAAAACAGACTGAGCTTGCATCTTTATGAAAATGTGTTTACTTAACCAGAAAACACAAATATTTCTATTAAATATGCTTTCAAGTTTAACTCCAAATTCCTGATTTCTCATGGATGTATGATTTTATGGAGATAAACTTTAAAACAGTATTCTAATGACAGTTTGCAGTCTCTTTCTCCAACAACATTTTAGGGTACAAGATGAGCTTTAGAAATGCAGTAGACAGTTTATATAAATCCAAGGTACAGCACTAGGACAGAGATTCAYCCATTTATTTTCCCCATACTGAACTAAACAAATCATTGATTTGCCTAAAATGTGGCATTTAGAGCTTACGTTATAATTATGCCTATTATTATGAATTTAAGAAAATCAAGTTGATTGTATATTATTTCTATTAAATTCAAAATACATACTACTGCACTTTGTTTTGATTTTAAATCGCACTACTTTTCTGAATGGCTAATGTAGAAAACGCAAAAAAAATAAAGACTGACAGTATGTGTGTGCATGTGCAATATATAATGCCTAGGGTTTTGAAAATGGAATTAAACACCAATAGGGGGGGAAAAAATCACATGAGGAGAAATGAAGCCTCAGAACAAATGTATTTTTGTGATACTGTCTGTAATTCATGCTAGATAATCATGAACCCAGCAGTTAATGACCTCTACTCTGATACATTAAGTCCAACCAAAGATAATGGTGTCCTGTGTAAATTAACAAACCCAGTGGTAAACTTGCTTCTAGTTCAGCAGGAGACAGTGTGCAAATTAGCATTGGTTCTTAATAAGATCAGTGTCCTGCAATCTACGGTTCTGTAGTGTTCGTAATGCTGTTTCCTTTCAGGTGAAAATTTTTTCTCTAGAGGACACTTGCACAATACATCCTCCTGACAGAGAATCATCCTCACCCTAATCAGTTCCCTACCTGAAAACTTTGCCTATTTCTTACACTYTCATGCTGTGAGCGCTGCTGTGAGTTGTTGGGAATGATTATTCATTTGTGAGCTTCTTTAATAACATTTCCTTTAGACGTTGAGGTGYCCAACAGAGCAAGCCAGGATTTGATTTTATAATTATAACTCTTCAGCAAAAGTAACGGTCACTCTATTGGCAATCTTTGTCCAATTTGTCCAGCGCRGGTTATTATCGCCTCAAAATTTCAAACAAGCAATTATCTGGTACACAACCCCGAGGTAAGCGAGCACCAGGGACCGGACCGTGTGAGGTGCAGAGCGCAGTGCCCACGGGCGAGCGCAGCTCTGCGCGGCGAGCTCGCCGGCCGCGCGGAGGAGTCCCGCTCAGCGCGCSCTCCCCTGTCCTGCTCTCCCCACCGCCGAGCCCTGCGCACACAAGTACATTCGCGCGGGGGGTGCTCAGGAGAAATGCAACGTCTTCTGCTTCAGAGCAGTGATGTGCTGGAGATTTAGTGATATCACGCACAGAGCTTGAAAGAATTTGTTGGGAGTTTTCTGTTCCAGGCTACAAAACCACAATTATCCAATTCATTTGAAGCCAGATACTTGGCTTTAAAAAAAAAAACACCTCCTAAAACTGGAAAATAGGATTCTAGTGAGAGCCTATGGAGTAATATTCACTAGTTTATTTGATTAATTTTTTCTATCRCTTCTTGAATAAATTATTCACAGACAATCTTTCCACTATTCAGCGAGCTCTGTAGATAATCAGGCAATACGTGCCGAATAAATAAGTCATGTATATTGTCCATCAGTAGATGAATATACTTTTTTATGAACAAAATTTTTACACTATTAGATGAGGTCTAATTAGGATATTTCAGCTATAATTTATGGGCTGCAAAAAGAGGACATTCTCTAATTTGTCTGTATATAGTGATGCACGATTATGATGTTTGGGGGAAGGGAGATGTTCCAGCACRTACTAGATGGAGATGAGAATGTGGTGTATTCTTCATGTGCTTCTAATGGGAGTTTTGTAAGAAAAAGTTTAATACACAGCTCTTGTCTGAACAAACCTCTCACTGTAAAATGTTTACCTTTAATGACACATACTATTATTTCATGATTATTTTAAAATACACTTAAAGAGTTTTACATGTTAACCAGCTACTAAGAATGCCTTAATAGAGAACTAATTTTTGTTAGAGGTGTCTCGACAATTTGAATTTTATATGCATGCATTATGTTTTCTTAAAATGGGGAAATTATGCATCTGAAGGAATCTGTCTAGAATAATGGGGTTCTATAGAGGTTACTTTAATCACGTTCACCAGCAGTTATAGCTGTTTTACATCTTATTTGCAACAAAAGGGAACTCTAATTATCTTCAAAAAGAGCATAAAATGGTGTGCTTGCTGCTGATGTAATGTTGATTCGTGAATGCTGCTGATAGGAACTGACAACTAAATACATGTCACACTTTTAAGAAATCAGTGGCAGTGACAGGATAACCCTCTTTTGTGACCTGGGGACCAGGAGATGGGGTATATATTTGCTTGCTAAGTAGAAACAATTTACAGTTTTCACTTTAAAATAAAAATAAAAATAAAAATGCTGTTATAGATGGGTTATCGATTATTTTTAACAATGCGCCACTTCCGTTATGACTTAGAAGCTGCCTTCTGTAAATTAGATTTAGTGCTTGCAATCCCCACAAAATAGTGAATAAGACTGTTTTGCATATTGGTCCCATTTTTTCACAAACTACTTACTCTTTATTTCATTTCTATATATATTTATGTAAAATATCTGTAATAGATATATATTCACTCTACGTGTAATATGGGACAATAAAGATTATGGATGTCTTTGAGCGTTGTTTCAAATGCTCACATTTCAAGCTCACATTTATAGCTGCAAATGAGAAACGTGAAGCCCACCACAAAGTGCAAAACTCATCAAACAAGATTCAGCTGTACATCAACACCCGTACCACCCATGCATAAGAAACAATTGGTTAATACTCCGTTTCAAATATAAAATTAGTCAGTGGAGATATAAAGATATCAGGCACAACCAACRTTTGCTCTATGGCACAATTTAAGATTCACATGGAAAGTTGTTAATTTACATCCCGTGTCTGACTGCTCTGCTTGTAACCTCAATATTGAAGTACCTGCCCTGTATAAAAGTTCAATTCACTGCCTTTGTTTATTTAAACGAAGGACAATAATTAAAATGTGTGTATATGCTGAATTCAGTCATATTATATGCCTGTGAATTTTCATTAGCATTAATGGATTTTAACACCTTAGTGGGTCTAACCGTGACTATAGAGGAATAAAATAGCTTTTCATTACTGTACCTGTTTTRTATAACTAATCTTCTGTGGCACTTATTGAGTAATGTTTATCATATTTGCTCAAYATTTCTTTTCATACATTTGTCGACTGTGTGCCAGTGATATTTGTACGTACGGCTGTGTATTAGCAAGCAGTCAGTCATTTGTGCAGGGTTAAATAAAGCCAAAGGTTTCGCTTTAATTAAAAAAAGTAAAGAAAAAATTGCTCCACTTAGCAAGACTGTACATGGCTGAGGGATGGCTGAAGCTGAAAATGTGTTTTATTTGGTATCTTTCTGATAGTTTTCTCTCCAGTGTACTTTCTCTGAYCCCCTGTTATAATCATTTGCCCACATAACAAATGTCAAATCAGCACACAAATATTATTTTGCCAGCACTGTCAGATGTAGATGCTGTCTGACCATTTATTTTACAACAATTTTGCAATAGTACCATGTAAATACTAGATTTGATCCAAAATCTCCTACAACTAGCTTCAGCAAATCACTGGCTTTAGAGCACAACTGGGCATATGTCTAACAAGGGATTAGTCTGCAGAGAGGAAGGATGATCTGAAAAGCTTTTTGTTTCTGGTTTCCAAGAGATTATAAGTAACATTTTTATTAGATTTTTTTTTTTTTTTTTTGCGTTTGCATTTAGAAAGTTCACATATCATAACACTTTGGCCAGAATACTATTGTACGTAGTCTTTATGTGCCTGAGAATATTTCTGTTCTACAAAATACTCGTTAAATGCCCTTTCTATTAAATGGTCCATTTTTTTCTACTTTCTATCCAAATATATTTTGTTTGAATTGTTAGTATTTCACTCAGATGAAAATAAAATGCAGTTTTATAAGTAGTTCAGGTTACTGAATGATACATTTCTAGTTAAAAAGAAATTGCAAAGTTAAAAAATGCCAAGTTGTTTTTTTATCTCTTAATTTCCTTGAAAAGCATTTCTACTCTCATCACTGCTAGGTAGAAACTTTGCTAAAGTGGAATAGAAGCAGTCATATTTGAATATTTAAGAGAATGAAAAATCTCAGTTTGTCTTATATACCCGCTACCAACTTACAATGGTATTTTTCAACTCTACTTTTTCACTAGAAATACAAAAATATTTCACTACAATATAATTAAGGGTATGTAGGATGGCTTCATGTATATTATAATTTGAAGGTGATAGCTCTTCTTTATGAAATTTAATATCTTAAATAAAGTATTTTATATTGCTTTAATTTTCAACCTGATGTGGCATTATTTGCAAGAATATTATTTGCACAGAGAATGCTTGTCTTTAACAAAAAAGGAGTCTTCAGTCAGCTGTGAGATGACACGACAAYCCGTACTGATGTCCTTTTGGACTTTTGGGGGGAATTTTTAAAGAACTTTGAGAACYATCCTGGTCCCATAGGATGGATCAATGGTTTCAYRTTTAGGTTTCTTCTACTACCATTTCTTTCAYGAGCTAAACAGCATTTGCAGATTCATGGGAGGGTGAGGCCRGCTGTTTCTAGGATGTACTCTGCTTCTCCTTCTACTCACCATAGTCCCCAGAAGTTTTTTCACACCAACAAGTGTTCCTGGATTGCTAATGGCTCAACCTATCAGGCTTTTGAGTCAGAGTAATTTTTACACGAAAAAGAATGAATATAGAGAAGGTTAAATAGCACGAGTCATATTTTTCTCAGAAACAAAAGGTTGCAGTAATTACAGCTCCAAGAGAACCTCAGGTCTTGCTATTCCTTTGCAGAAAACAGGAAAACAGTGTTTTGGCGTTATTATGCTTTGTTTAAAGTAGTGACAGKAATAATGAGGAGTTTGGCCTTTGTTTCTTTCTCCAAATTCCCTTTATCTAGAGTGTGTCCTTGTAAGGGAAAGAGAGGGAAAATTTTCAGCATTTGTCACGGCATGATCTCTCATTTCTTCTTCCTTTCTGATGTTCTCAGYAAATAATCCCATTTTCTTGGTTCCCTGAGCCCTGCACCAGCTTCTGTTCCYGTTCTCCACCAGACTGGCTCTCTTGCACACTCCTGCGCCCCATGCCCAGCCAGGCAGACCGCGAGATCTCTTCTCGAGCTCTGCCTCACATTTCACATTTCCCTCAAATTTTCACTCAAGCACATGTTCCCAATCTTTTATCAGGTCTTCTCAGTGCCCCAGCCCCGCTTCTGCTCCTTGTAGAGTCCTTTTCCCCCCTTTTCTTTTACCAGTTCTTGTCAGCAAGTCAGGAGACCAGCAGAATGATCTTTTTTTTTCCTTTTCCAGCAGGCAGATGCAGCAAGAAGCAGAGAACGTCTCCCACTGCTTGTGGAAAGTGAGGAAAGAAGCAAGCAGACCTTATCATAATCTGCTTTTTTTTTCAGCTCTCTCTTCTCTTCTTACTTCTTCTGAGAAGTGTCAGGCTGAGAAGAAAGCCCTCCCCACAGCAGGCTTCTCTGGCTCCTTTCCTCGGGAAGCAGGCAAGCACGAGAGGTAGGCAATATGAAAGGTTTTCCCTGTGACAGAGCCAGCATTTTTCAGAGGCCTGGAGGTTCCCATGTCATCGTGCGATCTCAGCCAAAATCCCGTTACTCATCACTAACTCATGGGACTTGGCATTCCTACGTGTTACTCATTAGCTTTGTTGCAACTGTGGGTGGGAGCTCACAGCAGACATTTTGCTTTCCAGGCCCAGTGCACACAAGCTGGCCCCTTTTGCGAGAAGTATTATTTTTAAATGTCAAATACGTATTAAGCGAGGACTCAGGGGACTAACAAATCAAAGCTCAAATCAGAGGCACTCTTCTAYCTAACGAACGTCGAGCTAAGGATGATATCTATTTGATTAAAYTCTCAGGAATGCTCTGAATCTGGGTCTGACACCAGGTACTCCGTTAGCCTATCTGCTGCTGAAGCACCCTACTCAAGGTGTTGAAGCACCCTTGAACAGGTGCCTCCACAGCCAACAACGCCAAGGGTGGGGAGCGGCAACAAAGAAGTCAAACTTCAAGTGCCGAGAGAGCTCTTGGCACCTGAAGAGCCGCACAAAGCAAAAGCACACTGCTCATTTACAAGTTGTTTTTTTTTTTTTTTCTTATTACTTAAGAACCTGGGACCCAAAATATGTGACTGTGGGTCCTGATCAAAGCCCGTTATTTTCTAAAGGACTCTTGGCACTGACTTTGATAAGCCGTGAATCAGGCCCATCCCAAAGTAGAACATGTGGGTCTCCTGCACAACCTATTTCTATTCATATTTTGCATCTTTTTTTATTTATTTCATACATTATTCACAGTTTGTGATGGCAGAAAGACAGTTTATATCCTTGACACAAAGAAAACAAAGAAAGAAATACAGCATATGTGTTGTCATTATTATGAAAACTAAGGCATATTGGGCACAATGCATTTCATTTTCATTATATTACAGGATTCTAATAAGCCTCAATGATAGCTAAGTCACTTCTCCTTAGCACAAGTAAAGAAGAAAGAAATGAGAACTTTTCAAGTTGTTTTTGAAAATCTTGTATACTGTCTAGGCATTTTAGGCACAAATTTAATTTCACTTCAACATCACAGGTTCCTTTGATGACAAAGTCACGTATCTTTAGTCCCAAACACAAAAGTAAATAAGACATTTAGATAGTTTTCCTTTACTTTGAAGCCAGTTTTATATTGGAAAATGTGAGTGCATAAATCAGGCACATTGAATTTTCTGGTTCAGTCCAGCTCTGGGCTTAGCAAGGGCAACTATTTAACACCTGCTAAAACACAGTCCTGTCTATCTAAAGGTTTGCAGAAACATATGAAATCTTTAAGTAAATATAATTTAGGACGGAAAGGCAGAGCTGAACTGCGTCTTGACCAGGAGCCTGGGCCCAACCCCCGTGCAGCTATGTGCAGAGTAGTAGCCAAGCTGCCATATTAGTGCAACCTAAGTTATAACTTAGTGTCTCAGAAAACTWGGGAATGTCAAGGCTTCACTAAATRTTTGTTTATCCAAACTTTTGGTTAATGCAATTTGTTATGTAACACCTGTCAAGGYTTGCGTTACTCAAACACCCAAATATTTTCCTCACACATTGCCTGCGTTTGCTCTCCAGTTAGATCCATTTTTTGTACAGATTACAAATTAATGTCTGATTGCCAGGAGGAAAGAGTGGTTGTGAACTCTTAATCCACAGTAGCAACATTTTAAAGAAATCAAAAAAACAACTGGGAAAAGTGAATAGCATCCCTAGGCCAACACTGTAATGTCTTTCTTGAAAACTCTGACCAGTATGTTTTCCTGTTGGGATGTGTCAATGGAATTTCTAGCAGCACTGAGCATTTAAGGAAGAGCATTCTAAATGAAAATAGTCTTTTGTGGTGATTTTCCTTTTTTTGGCCAGAAGAAAATGAATGGATTTGATTTTAATGTGAGTCAGTAGTGAATGTTTTCTGCATATGCCACTGCTGAGCTTCCTGTTGGTCGTAGCAGACACAAGTGGGAGGAGAGGATGGTTGTCTGGGAGAAGATCACAGCATTAAAAAAAAAAATCCTCAATCCTATTTCATGGTTTCAGTGAACCAAGAGAATTCTATTTAAAACTTCAAGATATGTTCTCAGATTTTCACACCAAACTGCAGTTCACCCCCTGCCAGTGCAATAAGGTCACATTTRTGTCCATTTTATTTTGCAAAAAAATGCTCATTCATCAGCTTTGGCCTTGTGTCCTATTAATCTGCACACATGTGCTCTCTAATAGATTAAAAAAAAATAATTCTTATGAAAACGATCAGACAGAGTGCTCTTCTATACATAGTTCTCCACTGAGTAATACATAAACAGCTGTAACCATCTGAACAATTTTGATCACTTGGTTATATGGACAAGCTATTTAGAGTTTAAAGCTATTTAAAAGCTTAGGATTTGCTGAGTTGTCACGCTGTAATATAAAAGGGACAAAAAAGAAACTCTCTTCTTTGCCTGAAAAAATTTTTTGATTTTGTTTTTCCTTTTCTGCTCTAGGGTTAGGGCTAATTGTAGTCATATGCAAATAAGCAGTCTCCTTGGTCAGAAGGATCCTGGAATAGCAAATCAGTTCTGCTAAAGGAGGCCCATGGCCCTGCTGACTACTTTGCCATTGCTGGAAAGGATTGAAATGGGCTTCTCAAGTAGTGTTTCATCGAAACTTTTCGTACCTTATTTATTTCTCAACACAGATGACCTCACAAGGGAACCACTGGGGTGAATAAGGTGGTAGCTGCTGCTAAAGTGGTGGTGGTGGTAACACCTCGTACTGTTGCTGGAGCTGAGTCTGCTCCTGGACCTCAGTGGCAACAAGGAGCAGCCCTGCATGKGCCAGGTTCTCCGGGCTCTTTCCTTGCCCAGGTCTCCTTCCCCACCACTTCCTTCTCTGCCGCGCTCTCCTGCACACAGCAGTTTGCACAGGAAGAACTACGGGGAGTGGAAGGAAGGTGGGCACAGACGGGTGCAGGAGGCAGCTGGTCTTTCCAGCTCCCTCTTATTTCCTCCAAAATCCTCCCGACCTTTTGAGACYGTTATCCATTCTCTCCTCCCTTTACATTTCCCCAAGACACCTTTGCTGATTCTCAGTCCTCATTCTTAAGCACCCTGGGAGTGTGTCTCTTTTGCTGCTGTGGTTTTGAAATTTCCCTTTCAAGGAATGAGAAAGAAATAAACCATTTTGTCCTCTTCCTCAGAGAAGGCAAATTTCCACTCTGTGTAKTCTGCGAGGGATCTCTGAGCCTGCTCTGATCAAGATAAAAGTGAAGTTTTCAAAGTTTTTCTAAAAGACAAAAAGGAGTAGCAAAGAATGTGACAGTAAAAAGGAAACATAATAGCTCAGAAGAATTCGCGAAAACAATGTGCAAGTTTCTAGAGTCAATGTCTGTCTAGTTGTGAACAAAWAGTTAATCTAAAATTTCAAGTCTCTTACTTGGAAGGTTTGTCTGATCATTTGTTCACTCAGAAAAAAGTTTTATTTCCAATAAGCCTAGAAGGAAATATCAATATACTCAAAGTAGAGGGCAACTGTAGAGATTCTACCTAGCTTTTTTTAGTTAAAGCAACCAAGCAACCAGTCTGTGCTATATACTCTTTCAACTATAGTTCAGATATGACTTTTTGCTAATGTTATTGTGATCACTTTCTTTCCGGAGTCCATGTAAGGAATGGGATTTGTTTAATCTCCTCTATAACCAAACCTGTTTGTCATCCTGAGTTCTAACTTAAAAAAAAAAAAAAAAAAAAACCTTAATATGGCTAGTTGTCTGACAGTATTTGACTTCTTCTAGATCAGGGTGTTTTTAATGTCTTTTATAAAAGCAAGATATTTTAAGAGTAGCTCAGAAGTCACTGAAAAAATATTAGTATTACTGACTTTGCAGATAAGATATATTTTGTTCTGCGGAGCAACGGGGAAATATGTTTGCATCAAAAAAATATTTAACCAGACCAAAACCAACAAAGAGAACAAAAGTCAAGAACTCAAAAACCGAGAAACAGACATTTAAAGAATGTCAGCATTTCTCTTATATCTTGACTCCTACATCCAATCAAAAATTTTCTGATTTGTAAAGAYATATTTACAGTAGAGAMTAATTTATWGCATAATAGCTTTCATTATGTAATGGTTTTGAATTTTGTTTTCTTTTAATGCCATTTCACATGACTGTAATTCCTGAAACTCATAATTCTGGTTTACATGTTCCAAAGTCTTTACAAATCTTTAGCTGTATCATGCATGCAGGTGAGGCTTACTGGTTCATTTGCTTCAGTATCTTGGCATCAGCAGGATACTAATTTAAATGGCAGTGTTATTCATGCTTAAATCAGTTTATCTAATGAAAGCAGAAGTTTCTAGTTAAATTCCTCTTTAAAAGCTTCAAAAGATAGTAAATTAGCTAAAATATCAGACAAGAAATCAGTTGATTTACATACATRTATAATGACAGTCTTTTAGAAAAAGTCTCAATAAGCATAAAATATTAGAACATTGTTTTAACCAGAGCCTATTCCAGATGCCTAGCAAAATCAAATGTGTCTCAAAAGAATACCCAGATAGTCTAGGTACCTCTTACAATTTCAGAGATGCATTCTCAAGATGTCTTTCATTATAAAAAGGAACATTAAATAAAAGCTACRTTAAATAATGTAGCATTATCCTATGATTCTTATATAGGGGCCTTTAACTCTTGGCATTAATTCACTTCATGGGCTGAACAGCATAGGCACTTACTCACTTCAGCACTTCAGTGTTTCTCGATTCACAATACTGTCAATTCGAGAGGTGAGTAAATCAATTATTGCTCATGACCATGGTTTTATGAGGTTACAAACAGTGGCTCTAAATCAATCAAGCTCAAATTCTGATTCAAACAAGTAACCAACTGTTTATGCCATTAGGCATGAATTGCTGCTTCATTAATTATTAGCTGGGCACTGTGTCCAAGGGTGATGACAGAAGACTATAGCACGCGCGTATCTTCATGTGAGTTCCACCAGAGCTGGAGTATCATCATTAAAATAATGCTTGTTGTCAGTCATTAGGGCTTTTTTCCAAGTTCTGTTTATGGTTATATACTCATCATGCCTCTTCTTGTTTTTGTAACTCAGTGTTACATGGTAAGTTCTAAATCTGGATTGCTTGTTCGAGGCCTGGGTTGTTGGCTCCTTCCCTTACAGTGCTCTGAGCAAAATCAACATTTTTCTCATTCATTCTACTCCCTTGCTTTTCAGGGGCAGAGCATTGGCTGAGGATGATTTGCAAACTTGGTAGCACATCAAAACACAAGATAGATCAACACGGCTCTGCAAGCAAAAGCTGTCTTGCATGAATTTTCAGCATACAGCTTCAGGAAAGCAACCACACTTCCTCTACATATGCAGAGTTTACAGATAATCTTCTGTACTCCATTGGGTGTGATATAACGTATTGCCTTAGAAGCTGAGTAATGTTTTGTGCCAAAGGTATGACTATGTATTTGCTAAATAAATGTTGCATTTTGTAGAAGGAGTGCATTTTTCAGTGSAAAAAGAGGCATACAAAGAAAGATCTATATGTGATTGCTCAAGTTGCATTTAAATCTCCTGGCATTTTAAGACACAAAACTGTAAATCTTGTAACAGAAAACATCTGCATACTTTGTATAATTGTTCTCTATCATCATAAACAGAATCTTCACTTGGGGTTTTATTACATAAATTCTCTAAGCATAATGGGGCTTTTTTGGGCAAATTTTCTGAAGTTGTCTGGTAACAACTAGCAAAGTTTCTATAGGGAAAACCTTTTTTTTYCCCCACCTTTTTTTAACAACAGAAGCAATGATGTTATAAATTTGTTTAGGAACTGTTARTATGTCCGGGAGCTCATCAGTTATGAAGCCAGTGATGTTCCATTTATTCCTCATTATTGGTCCTTACTCTCTCACACAACACTGACAATTTTCCTGTTTTTTAATCAGGCGTGCAATGCTTACACACTCTTCCCTCCAGGCACCTCCCAAGGCTTGCTTACCCTCAAGCAACTCAGTTTCCGGTCAAGGGCCTCTTCAGCAATCTGTGCTAAGATACGAGTTCATAAACTGCCCCTGATCTGTCTGAATTACCAAAATAATAATAGTAGCTTTCATCTTGAATCGGTTAGAGACATAAGTTACTACAATATTTTGAGATATCACAAATTTTAAATCTAGGTAATTCACCAACTACTATCACAGGTTTCCTAGAAATTTCAAGAACAAGAGAGGTTGACAAGTGGTGATGAGGAGGAACACAACTGGTGAAAGCGTGTATTAGCCAGGGTCACTCTGGCAGAAGGTAGGAACGATAACTTTCTCCAGGTTTCCTGTGGTCCCTTCTTTGCAGTTTCCACAGCAAGACTCCTTTAAGTCTAGCTTCCACGTTTATGGCAATGGAAGCATGACAAGACCTGAAGCGATAAACGAGTCCTAACAAAAATTAGTAATGGAATAACAGCAAACCCGTGGCCTGAAGACAGAGGCACCTGATGAGTGAGTCAAGAAGACGTTAGTGATACTCTTCGTTCCTTTTCAGGCAGTAGCACTGAAAAAGTGATTCCAAAGAGGTAATGGCTGAAGGGAGCCGCGGCGGCGGCAGTGGTCAGCCGTTTCGGGGCTGCGGGTTTGTCTCGCRGCCCTGCTTGAGCCAGCGGTTACCGCTGATGACGCCAAGCAAGGCCACCAGACCAGACCGACTTTTGCCTTTGGCCTCTTGTCATCCGCTGTGATTGACAGCTTGATTTGCCTTGGCCATAAGTGAGAAGAGCAAACTATCGGCAAGTGTCCTGAGACAACTCCGTTATCTTYGCTTGGTAAATTTGCCAGCTGGATTTCAGTTTTTTATTTATCTGCAGAGCTCCACTGCAGACCAACAGGAGAATGTGCATGTCAGCTTTGTCAGGTGTAGAGGTGTCCTCTCAGAGTAAGTAGCTTTTCAGTTTAATACATTTGGGGTAATAATATCATTACTATGATAATGATATAATATGTGTCACTTTTGGGAAAAAGAAATTACGCATAATTTCTATTTGCTTCATTCCTGTTTCTATAGTAACAAGTCTAGTAATTCTCATTAATGACTAGGTTGTTAGCATTGTTATTTTTGGTAATTCCAGGTTATTAATGTCCTTAGTTCTTCTGCATATTATTGATGACATAATCTGAGTGGCTGTTAAATAAAAAAATGGGCCCACTTTACTGAAACCATCTTTCACAAAAATCAGAGAGTATTCTTTGAAGCTAGTTTTAAAATTAGTGCAGAATTAAGTCAAGAGAATGAAATCATTAAATTGTTTGGACTAGAGGCAAAATTCAGGCTAGCTGGTAAACACAATTATTAACACAAACCACACAACTCTGATGAAAGTGCTGACATTATCATTTAACATTTCAGTTTGCCAAGTTCATCTTTCCACTAGAAAAGATATTTCCCTCCCAGAGTAAGAGCAGTTAAGCAATTTCAGGCAGAGTGGTTATCATCAGCTCATTTACCACTGGGATTAGAGGTTAAAGGTTGTACCTAGGTGCCACAAGGTCATTATTATCTCATGTTGATAACTATATCTTCTGTTTTATTTTATTATCTGTAAGGGCACACAGCACTCTATGTGCTAAAGAATTTAAAATATATTCTTCAAATTATACTTCACATTAAAAATGCATTTGTAATATTTTCCGTCTAAAAAGTTATACAGATGCAACAAAGTAATTCCTGAACAATTTAACCCATTTTATTTTCTTGGAGGAACTTTATAGTATGCTTGTAGCAATGTGCTCCTTGGCGCTTTTTCCCTATAAACACTTATGCTTGTGCATACTTTTGCCCATTGAATGTTCACTTTAATAAAGTCACATGCTGGAGGGTGTGCAGAAGCAAGCACAGTTTAACTTGTTTTAACTCATTTTCTTAAGARGACCTTTATAATATTGCTTCTTGAAAATGCTTTAGTCAGGTGGTTAATGCCTTATAATATCTCTTATAAAGTGTTATTAGAGTACACAGTGACACCTTGCAGTTGTTTAGTAAATATTAATAAAGCATTTATTACTTTTCTCAGTTTAACAGTTACCGTTATCTTCCTAGCCAATACCAACCAGCAGGTTAGTGATTTAGTCAGTGATTTAGAAGTTAGTGACTCCTGCAGCTTCCTTGTGGGTTTGGCTTTGGATTAAAAAAATAAGTTAAAGCTAGACTTCAGGATAAAGAAAAAAGAAAAAGAAAGAAAAGAAAKAAAAACAGAGGACTTGGAAAAAACAAAAGAAAAAATGAAAGCAAAATTTCCTTATTCGTTATTAAAAAGTTTACCTTGATTCCCATTATTAAAAAGTTTACCTATGTTTATCTATGCACAGATGCATAACATTTTAGACTGTGTCTTACAGCTGTGATGATAAAAAAACAGTTAATTCTCTGCTTGAATAAGTATCTTGATCCTGCAAGCAGGTGAGCAAAAACYACTCTGAGGGCAATGAGAATTTTCTTACAAGACACCGCTGGAACTGAGCTATACAGTGTATCCTGCTTCTATTCAGACTCTATTAGCACAGCTGTAACTTTCAATTTCATCAAACTTTTCATATCATCTGCCTTATCTGATACATATATTTACATACACAAAGAAAAAAAATTTATCTCAATACCTGCTATATGAAGAAATCCACCTAATTACTTCCATACATTACAAATCAACTCAGAGCTTACTTTTACTGCAGGCTACTCTATGAAATTTATGGAGCTGAAAAGGGTAATTTATTTCAATTAATCATTTCCCATCCTAAATATTATTCATGTTAAACATCTTTTCTTCTTGTATTAAAATATATGTYTTAATATTTAAAATTACTATTTAAAATAATGCTTTAAACTGAGAATGGATTCTGAGGCCTTTTGTCCTTCCTTTGGACAAAGGAGACAAACTATAAACTCTCTCTAGCAAGACGAGYTGTTGGAAACAGAAAAGATTGTGGCAGTATGCACAATGCTACAGCTGTAGCTAGTTGCCAAATGACACTGTGGGTCAACAGCCATTTAGCATATATTGAAGCAATGCGTAGGCTGCTGCAATCCATGCCAAGACCAATGAATAACTCGTGCTTGGAAAAGGGAGCTTGGCTCATCTGCAGCTCTTTTCAACCTACTGTGCTTATGGATTTCTATCACATCCTAGGAATGCACTTACAGTCTTCCTAAGAATGTGTTTTCAGATTCTTTACTGTAAAAAGAGAATCAACTTTAAGGAGCCATTTAAGAGATGGAGCAGTGAAAACTTAAATCATCATTAATTTTTCAGCTGTAGATTTTTACACACAAAATCGGATAAGGCAGGCTAATTCAATTTATTTGAAAATATCTAATGTTTTGGCTGAAAATTCCATCAGGTACACACCTTACACTCTGCAGAGTATAAGAATTTTCAAACCACATTTTGGCAAATTTTAAGCATCTGAAACAGAGGAATATAATGGGAATACTCAGCACGAACAGTTCCCTTCAGTAAAGCCTAACAAATGAACGTTAGCGCTAGTCAGACATTTTCTGACGAAGTAAATTGCAACTAGGCTCTGTCAAAACTGAGACTTTTGGCGGGCGAGTTTTGAGCAAGATGAAATTTCTGATCAAAACTAGAGTTAGCCTGCTATCAAAGGAGGCCACTGCTTATGGCGCACTAAGGAAACTTCAGCTTCCCTGTTAACGTCACCAGACCCTGGGCACTTATTTGAAATTTGCTAGAGATGAACAACCTGGCAGCAATAACACACTGATGACCAGAAAATCAAGATCCTCTGCAGTGGCAGAACCCTTTCCCTCAAAAGCAGGAGTTTGTCTCAAGATGAGGCCAACTTGACAGATTTTATGGAACTGAAAGATTATCTCTTTACCATCTTTAGCTCTGCTTTCTTATTTCATTTGTACAAGTATATAAACTTGTAAAGCTTCTGAATTCATGACATCAGCTCAAACAGTAGGAAGATCAAATTTATTATCTTTCTTCTCTGGCCCAGCTCCTGTTCAGGAGAATAAACTGGAGATCAGGGGAGAGGGGAGAAGAGTGACTTCATTGTATAGAGGAAATACACATTGAAATCACTGCTCTTTCTACAGGTTTTACATTAAAATCACCATTTCATTCAGTGGTAAAACCTCACAAACCTCAGTAGCTGCCCTAACAGCAAAATATTATATAATTCTAACAAATAATATATATTCTGCATAGTTTTCTGGAGTTTTCTGTTTTGTCTTTTGGGTGTTTTTAGCATCTAATTAATTTTCTGTTTTAAAACAATAGGTGGAAAGCCTTCGTATCAAAATATTTTTCATAGTAATCTGTTCCTCCTTACTTTAGCAAGCACCGTCCTAACACTTTGAAAATCTTTCCAGCTTCAGTTCAGATATCTTAATCTCAGTCCAATTATTATTTTTGATATATCCTTTTACACTGCTTAAGCAATTTGGCTAACAGTGATAGACACACAAAATACATTTTACCCTTTCAATAAATTCGATGGGCTTTGGCTTATACCCTGTTCATATAATTTAAGCTGCAATATTACAATTTTGCAGTGACTGCTAGCTTTAATCTTAGTATTACTAACGTTAACCATGCTTCATTTCAAGTCTAGCCTTTTATGCTGATATTTAAATATTTTATACGATCAGCATTTTAAGAGAACTTGCCAGTGTTGTTAGTTTGGTTGCTAAGCTTGCTTTCTATTTACTCGTGTGGGCAAAAGATATATTTAAGCCTCTCTTTCTTTGGTTAAAAAAGTGCTAATGGGGGAGGTATTACATTCCTTCAAGATGAACACAGTAGTTCTAATTTTTGGCACACAACATTCGTCTCCCAGTGTTGTGTCACTTGTCAGGCCTTGAGATCTTCCATGGCCAAAACTGACATAATATGTCAAACATTTAAAAAACTGCATTTTCCAAGTGCTTTTACAATGAATGATGTAGCACCATTCATACAGCAACAGCAGATACCATGAAATATCCTACACAGGCAGGTTCTCCAAAATGAGGCAGTTATTGGGAAACTGTCATGATACTTAAATTCTTTATATGAGCTTTTAGTAAAGTTTCATGTTACTTTTGAAATTTTCTACTGATTTTAGACTCATGAAGGAATAATGCTTCCACAGCATTTTCCTTGCAGTTCTGTGTTTCCAAAGCACACAGCACAATAAGGTCCTGTTCATGCTTGGACATAAGTGCTATAGCAAGGGAAATCAAGGATGAATTACAAAATGCTGTTTCCGATGTTGTGATCTGCATGAGTGTTTTTATCACCTCTATTTCTGTATATTTTAAAGAATGGTTTCTATTTTCTTTAGCATTTTAATATGTGCTATTAGCCATTTTTARAAATAGTAAACTACATGGTGCAAGCTTATGTATTTAATCACGTTAATCACATTAATTCTACTGCTGGTAATTGATCAGTATTGTAGTAGCTTTTTAACAAAGAATTGACTTTGAAGCTGGAACCATGAACTATGCGATTTCATAGCAAAAGCTGTCTTCAGGAAACACAGAGAGTCTGAACATGTTTTGYAGAAGCTCTGAATTCATAGGCATTTTTATGAAATAAAACATCAATTCCACAATTTTTAAGGTTCCTCTGCTCTACAATGTAAAATGTAGCAGGGTTTTTTTGCACATCAACAATAATAATGCTACGAAAGTCTAGCCCAAAATGCTGACATGATGTAAATTAGCATACCTTTGTTAAAGTTAATAAAGCACCAAAGGCAACCAGGAGTCACTGAGCATCAAATCCTCTGTTCTTTTTTTTGTAATGTTTTATTTGTCAGATATCAGACATTTCAAACTATGAATGCCCTAAATATATTGTTGCTTTTCGAAGTTTTTTTTATCATAAACTRTACTTCACTACCAACAGCTCTTCATCACCAAATGCACAACAAGCTGGTTTACTTTTTTCACATTATACTGTCTTCAGTAAATACATTCCATTCCTGTATTAGGTGATATTTCTTTCTTATCTATTGAACGTCTTTTAAAATCACAGAATCATAGAAAAATAGGACTAGAAGTGACTTCAGGAGGTCACCTTGTCCATCCCCTGCCCAAGGCAAGATGAACTGTATCTCTGTTATTCCCAACAGATGCTTGTCTAACTTGTTTTTATAAACATGACAAAATGATGGAGATTCCTGAAATCTCAGACTATCTGCTCCAGAGCTTCTCTATGTTTAATATTAGAAAATTTTCTACAAAATCTAACTCGATTTTTCTTCCCGCTAACTCTCATCCTATCCACAAAAGACAGTGAAAATAGATTCTTTTTTTTTTAACCCCTGTGGCAACCTCTAAAGTACTTGAAGACTCTTAGTGGGTGAAGCATGTCCATTCTCTAATGTTTCCACAGGTCATATTTCCAAGAGTTATGATCACTACTGTTGTTATCTAGCTTCTCTCTAGTCAGTGTGAATCTTGATGTGCAGTCTTTAGTCTTCTGAGACCATACTAGTGCTGAAAAGAGGGGAAGGATTAATGTGTACGGTACTGGTATTAAAATATATAAAAGACACTGGAGCTCCTTGCACGGACCCTGAGGTGGAGTTAAAGGCAGTTTGCACTCACAAGAACAAATTCAGTAATTTATATTGCTAGTTTAGTGTGGTGGCGTTCTCCAGACTGAAATTGGCAACAAAATCTTCCAAGGAATTTAGTAGTGAAAAAATCATGTCATCTGGCAGGAAATAGGTAACCTAGACAGATGTTTTTGAAAAAGCCAGGAGCTCTTCTTAGGACCYGATTCATTTCACTTTTACACAGAAGGATACTTTTGTATTTAAGCTAGACTTAATGGACAATAAGAGCAAGCACTCTTTGCTATCCATGAGCAACTCAGCCAAGTTTACTATGCAGAAGTTCTCTTGCTTGATAACTTTTTTAKCCTTAAACATATTTCTATATTTCTAAGATTTCTATAGCTTGTTCTTTTAGTGGAAATGTGTTGCCGAGTCAGGGCTCTGGATACAGGCACAGACATGGATGTGATGCAGCTGCCAAGTAGGTCAGAAGGGACGCAGAGGTGAGAGTTTTAGGTTCCCAAAGGGAGGAAGAGCAGACCTTCACCAAGACTTTTTCCAGCTTTCTTCACAAGAGCTCTTCTCAGCTGATGTTTAATATCATCAGTTAAAGTAGCAGGACTGGCATGTCCAGCTCATCTGTGACTAAASCAACCCATTTGCCATTTCCCAACATCAGCATTCAGCACACAAGTTTGAACAAGTGGCAAGAGCTTCATTGGTGCTATGCTGCACAGAAGGGAGGATTCCTCCTTACTTTGTGTATATGGATCTCATGTATAACCTAGCTGCATTAGTTATGGGTCCTAGGGCTTAGCCTTCAAAGGATGCAAGAACGCCAAACTGGCTTTTTCAGAGGTTGGCTCTACMGAATTACGCAAAAAGAGGATGTGGTTTGTGGGATTGCTTGCATGGAAAATGTCAACATCCTGTACTCCACATTTTTCAATGTTCAGGTGAACCTGTTCAGGTGAAAATGCAGAGGTAGTGCCATTTGCAAGTAGGTCAARCAGCTTTAAAAAATCCAAGAGTTTAATACTGTGCAAGTGAAAAGATGTTACGTTAAACCTTCATACAAATARAAAACATACTGGGCAAAATCCGGACCCTATTGAAGTCTACAGCAAATCCTTCACAGTGCCAGAATTTCTCACTGATTTTTTTTATTTTTTTTTATGTATTAGGAGATTGAACTGCCAGACCAGTCATGTTAGAACATAAAGCTGAAATCAAAGTCAAGATCACAGGGATAAGTAATATGGCCTTTTCACATAGAGAATTTAGTGAATATCTGATTGAATGACAAGCCATTTTTCAGAGGACTGTATTCTGCCCCTTTAAGCATATCTATCTATCATATTTTTCTTAACATATATTTCTTACTAGTGGAACATGCTCTGTTTTTAAGTTGCATTACCACTGTTTATCTATCCCTGGTCCCTCCTGTCCTAAAATTCTCAAGTGCTGAGGAGAGAGCGTTTGGTGTTTGCGTAACAGAAGCTGAGGCGCTCCTTGAGATGTGCTCTGCATGTACATTCTTTTTGTACAGAATGTGATAATAGAAAGAGTGTGTGTTACGGAGCCAATTCTTTCATACAAGACAACCTGTCATACAGACTGTCCCTCATCAGTGGATTATATTACAACTAATAAAGTGTTTAGGCTTCTTTTGATGCTTTGATTTCTGCCCACAGGTAATGTTGTGYAAGTAGCAAGGAGACCACATTACACGATGTGAAAACATTTTTAAAAACACTTCTCAGGGACAGAGTTCATTACACATCACTGTGACTCTCAGAACAAATTATACATGTGTTATGTAGTTCAAGTTGCTATGGTAAATATTTTCTTCTTTAATAGTTAATAAAGTGACATAGACAAAAGAACATATGTAAAACGTGTTTTGAAGGAAAAGAACACTGTCTTAAGCATCATGAACTGTGGCAGTGTTTCCAAGGTTTTTAATAAATAAACCTCAATACTTCGTTCCATTAAATCAAAACAAAAAATTCTATAGACTTTCTCAAATACGAAAATTCCTCAAGTGCAATGTAGTTGAAATGGCCAAAAGAGTGTTATGTTAAGAGCACAGAAGAAATATATAATTCCTCATACAAGCACTAGTTTCACTCWGCTAACACAGAGGCTGGAATTTCAGTGTTCACCCTTTAAAATAAAAAATTGAAAGAATAGCGTCATGGGGTTCCATACTTTTCCCTTCATTATTCACACTTCCACTCTTATAACACACATTCACAGTCAGGCTAGGGACCCAGCTTAGGATCTTAAAGTCCACTGTTTTATTCCTTCTGCTTGCATTGCTGCTGGCAGTAATGCATCATCTGCCTCTGCCTTGTTATGGCTCCCGAAAGCAGTGCCTGCSACTTAGCACGAGTGCAGACTCGGGGAACTGGCCAGTAATCTTGCAGTTCAGCCCAAACAAGTCACCGCTCTAGGAGAAGCAGCACTCACGCATTGCTTCAGAGAAGAATTACCCTGTCTCGGCCCGCTCTGGCGCTGGCCCAGCCCAGAGCCTTGAGGACTGCCTGGCACGCTGGGAGGTGGAACCTTTTCTCCCTTTCTCTTCTGTGAAGGCTAAAAGAGAAACGCTGCCTACCTCATCCATTTCCAGCAAAGCAAGCYGCTTAGGCAGGCGTAGAAAGAAACTGTGTGGTGCCCAGACGTAGAATGGAGATGCTCCTCCCAATTTTGGTGAAGGCAATGGCTTTGGAGACAAGACTCGGGTAGAGCTTTGCAGTCTGAATATAGTAATTATGGCAGAAGATTCTTGCCAACATCATCCCAGGCATCAGGAGACAACTTCCAAATAAAAGTATGGTTTCAGAACATTGCATCTGAATGTTTTGGGAAACAGAGTAAGCTATTCAGGGTTTTGTACTAGTATTAGCCAATATTACCAGCTTGTGGTACRGGCAAGTAGAGCACACTTCAAGGATGGTTCAGGTCGGTTGCTTTACGTCTGCTGCTTCYGCTGGCTTTGAATAAAATGTAAACAAAGGTCCTGACTGTGAGGGTTTTCTGTCACTCTGTGACTTACCTATCCCTGGGTATTTTTCATGTGTTTATTACTTTGCCTACAAGAGGCTGTAATTTGTATATTTTTATTGTGAATCCACTTAAGCCTTCTTCAGTAATTTTGTATGACTAATACTCCTTATTTCCTGTYGTAAACTGCTGTGGAGTGCTGTTTTATACTGCTGGTAGTCACCGTTTCCACCCATGAAAGTAGCTGGACTTCAACAAGGCATACAGCTATACCTTGCAGAAACAGTGCCTTGTTTTGTTTTGTGTCCTTTTGGCTGGAAAATGTAAATTCACTATCCTCATTACCATTGTATTCAAGTTTATGTTAATGAGGTGTTAATGTCTCTAGTTGGTAAGAATGATCCACAGAGGGAATTTTCATGTATATGGTGGAGTCAAGGGAAAGCTTTTGCAGCAATTATTATTACATTGTGAGATCTTAAAAATATTCTTTAGTTCATCATCCCCAAATAAGACTTTTTYCAGCTTAACCAGCTTATTTTCACTGCATTCCCTAAGTTTGAGAAAGGAGGGGTTATCAACCAATCCAGAGAATATCCTGAAATGTTGCAGTCACTTMAGTCTTTCACAGTAAACTTAAAGTCTAAACAATAAAAACAGATAAATAGAGGAAATGTCAAACTGAATTCTGGGTAATGATCAGATCAGCATGCTTTTATACAATTTCCATCACTTTGAATTTTAAATCACCTTTTAAAGGGCACTAAAGCATTCTTGCAAATTAGTCTGCCCTCCAATTAATGCACCCAACATGACAATACGACCAGTTTCAGCTTGGCTAAGCAGACCAGTCAACCAGGAGGATGTGACTTGAGGACTTGGAGAGCCTGTGCCTCCACCTTTTTTTCCCTCTCTCTTCACAGCAGCTTACATCCAATTAGGCCAGTTAATCTGCCTAAAACCAGTGGAAAGGAAGGATTTCTCTAATAAAGATGAAGCATAGTTTGGAAGGACATACAAAATAAGGCTACTCTTTACAAAAGACAAAAAGTTCCAAGATTTCCCTCAGCCATATATCTTAAAGAGGTATTTCACTTGGTCAAGACCGAACTATTTTTCTCCACAGGGATTTTAACTTTAACAGACCTTTTTGTGACATTTGTTAGCATGTAAAGGATTTCTCTTTTGTCTATTTATTTTTCATACTGTGCTCATTTCTGACATCCATTAAATTTTATAAGAGTAGACTGCAAGCAGCAGTGATGAGAAATGCCACGTCGCATTACAAGAAAATGTACGTAAACAGAAATGACTTTGTGTTTTTCAATCAAGAAGTAAATAATACTCGCATGAATATATAGGTTTTTGAGCAGGCTAATCTGCAGTTTTGGGAAGGAAAATCAAAGAACAAATTATAAATATATGCTGATATGTGGAACACATTTTAACAACTTAATACAGAAAACTCTTGCAGAATGGCTGAACCATTTTATGCAGTATTTAGTTCACTCAATTTAGAAAAAAACTAATGTTAAACTGTCTCAGTTCTCTTTATCATTATCACTGGCGCATGGCAACTACATTGTGTACTTATACTCACAGCACAGCGTTAAGACTTTCTCATTTCTACTGTGCTTCACCTACCTTATTTGATTCAATTTTCTAKGTAAAGTTCTAAGATGTCATATTTCAGCAAAATCAGATGAGAAACATTCAATCRGATGCAAAAAAAATATATATGATAGGCTTTGGAATTGCTTCTATTTCTCCTCGCAGAGCTCACGATTCTCCTTGACTGCTACTGTCTTTTTATATATATATATGTATATTGTGAACCAAGAATTTGAGGAGGGCTTCAACGCCTGTTGCTCACCAAGGGCACCCAACGCAGTGGCAGCCAAAGGTATTAGTTTGTGTTGCTGTGGCAAAATATTGGAGTGTTCAGAGCTGATTGGCAGAGCTAGCCAGCAGTGTTACAAAATAAAAATCATAGAAAAGGCTGAAACTTTTTTTGGAATAAAAAAATAATGTGATATAAAAGTTTAATGATGCTGAACAGAACTTAATGTAAACACATAGAATTTTATAAGTCAGAATTAATACTATCTCATTCCTACATAGCAAATCTTACTCATCTTTTCTCAACGAGTGAAAGCCTTTTTAAAAGGTCTGTCTTTTAATACCCATTCTGTGGGCAATTTTCCCCTCCTTTTCCAACAAATAAATTATTTAAAAAGTCAAAATGATTCATCTAAACCTTATATTTTTGACCTTGTTCTATTGTACTGTCATATACTTCAAAATATTATCTTCTGGAATCAGCAAAACAATATAGTAAAAATATAATGTTTCTACTTCACAGAAATGTAATGTTTCTACAACTTCCCACTGAAAAGTTTAAAAGAATCTCAAGATTCTGCAAAACATTGTCATTTTGTGCAAAACTGTTCCACTGGAAATTATCCACACAGTTCTAGCAAAGCCTTGAGTTATGCACGTAATTCAAATGCATAGAGCTGGAAGTTTATAACAGTTTGAGCGTCAACAAGTCAGTAGTAATGCTTACTCAAGTAAGAGGTACTATTCTTCTTGACAATCCTAGCTAAGCTGAGTTACAGGAAACCTATATTTAGCCAGTAATAAAAGAAAGAAAAAACTGTCAGCACTTAATTTCTTTTCAGTGCTGTCAAATTAAAATATTTTCAAGCAAAAAAATAAATACTAATTCTCCGCATACTCTAAGAGAAAAAAAAATAGATATTTTTCTTATTCCACGGATGGAGATGCTATGGTGTGGAGAGTTAAGTGCTTTGCACAGGGCTACTTAACATGGCACGAAACAGCTAGAATCAGATTTTTCCTCCCTTGGGAACAAAACCTTGTCCTACTTCTTTCACAAGCCATTGTTAGGAAATTTCAAATAACTTTTCTTGGAGTCTTTGGCTTTGAATTAATTTGTTCAGAAACCTGTAAAAATTTCTTCTTTTTCAGCATCTGTGTTCTAAGGAAAAACACYGTGTTCACCATAAAACTGAAGATTTTACTGTTCTTTTGTCCAAGACAAAAGCCATCAAAGCAAAGAGATTTGTAATGGGTTATTTATTTAGCCATCTTACATAGTACGTGTTCTGTTGATATTCCACCCCACCTCTCTGAAGAAGCAGAGAGCCAGAAGATTACGAGTTGGGCACAGCTTGGTTTTGCCTCCCAAGTAGACGTCTAAGAGGCAAACCTTCTCCATCTCTTCAAGGAAAGTATCTTCCTTAACAAAAATGGAATTTTCAAGAGTTTCCAGTCCCAGACTCTGCCAAGCTCTCTAGACATGGCCCGATGTCAGGAGGCAATTCTGGGCATTTTAATAGATTAACCACTTTTGATGGATYGGTTAGGCAACCACCAATTTCACCACAGTTCAACTTGATCTGTCCACTCCCTCCCTCCCAAGGTTGCTACTTCTTTGAGTCATATGGAAAAACCAGTTTCTCTAGTTATTATTGGAACTAGCTGTWTACTCAGCTGCCCCAAAATAGTATTCACTCATACTGATTTAAGCTTWATCTAAATACTTGAACTGAAAGGAGAGACCAGTAGCATTGGTAAGTTATTTTTCATCAGCCCAGGTGCACCTTGGCAGCAACTTTCTTACTTCATTTAACTTAGCTGATAAGAGAAATTAGTGCAGTACTGTTGATTTGCATAATGTGTAATACCTGCAGAGCTTATATTCTAAAAAATATTAAGACAAGCCAGRCCCTATAAAGCTCCACATACCTCCAATTACCAAGGGGCATTAATTACTAAGCCCTGGGATCTCTCCATCCTACTGTGCCAGTTATGGCAGTTTTGTTTCTTCATTTATGGATTCAGCTGAATGTGCTSCAGTTTTTTTCATCCCACTTTTCTTGCACACCTTATTCAACAAACAGCTTTGTTTGAAAGGATGGTGAGTGTGGAGAGCAAAAGTAAGCTTTACTTCTTTGCAGAAAGTATTTCTATATTATTAGTAATATTACTGGTAATACCGTATATCTCATTAACCCCTAGACTGCCAAAACTTTRCTTCTCAAATTTTTTAGTTCCTTCCTTCTCAGTCACTTCCACTGCTGTAGGACAACATGTGAAGTGGCATCCTGCTCAATAGAGTAGGCATATTATAATGTCAGCCTAAGGGTTAATCTCTAAATTATCTTTTTTTGGTTGGTTTTCATTCTCTAATAAGTCTTCTTTATGAGCTGATCTTCCCTCARCAGGTTTTATTTAAAACACTAAAAAAGAAGTAAAAGGAATAGTACAGCCTAAACTGTATTATTGCAATCAGTGACATTGGTCTTTGTTCCCAATTCAGAAGCAGAGATATAACTATGTTAAATTAAACTACACATTAATCTATCACAAACAAGAAGGGAATAATTAAAATAATCAAAGGCCAAGTTGCTGAAACACTTCATGGATGACTGGGAAAATCAGATATATGTGTGCAGTTCCCTGAGGTTATTGTTACCAGAATCTGAGCAAAGAACCTACTGTACAATACATGATGATGTAACAGAAAATTTGCTTTAAAAATGAATGAAAGCACATGAAAGAAAAACTTAGCAACTGCTATACATATACCTAATTGCAAATAGAAACCATTGCATGAAATGCAATTAAACTTTTTGATAGATCAAAGCATACTTCTGCAGTAAAAAAGGAAACATTCTACTCTATATTTAAATAACATAACCAAAAGGTACTAGGGAAGAGWAAGATTACTATAAAACAAAATGGAAATTATACAAGACATGTTATAGAGTTTGCTTTGTGTAACAGCTAGCACAAGCATGATGCACAGATGCAATTATCTGTGCAGATCAACTAATAAAGAAAGCTATCTACATGGCAAAGGAAACTAAATATCATCTAAAAACTTAAAATGATAACTGACATCTAATATTTTGCATATATATTCACTAAGCTCTAATGTGTACACTTATGAATAAAATGAGTGTCATCAAGTACTGATTCCCAGTCAGAGAGATTCCTACATTTCTCTTTATGAGAATTCCTTCTGCAGTGTTTCATGCCAGGAAGCAAGGAGGTCGGGGCAAAGACCTTGGAGCCAGGAGATCACTAGTTCTAGTTCAGGCTGAGCTACTGGTTTGCTAGGCACCACAGGTAAATCGTCTGGCCTCTCTATGCTTCGTGTGGTCTAGCTGGAAAATCTTGAAAAGCAAGAAAACAAATACCCGCTCAGAGCTTCAGTTAAAAAATCAAAAGTAACATTTGAGCTAAGCATTGCTGAAGAGGTCTATTTTATATTTATTTAAAAAACCCTAAGAATTCAATTAAAGGGTACTTTCTGCAGAAACAGTTAGAGGATTTTGATAAAATAGCATTCAGTATATAAATTTATGACGTGCAGGAATGCTGGATGCAAAAAAGACAGGATGATACCAGTTACATGCTTGCAGAACTAAAATCACGCTGCTGAATAAAACTAAGAGGAAAACTGCCATCTCACTTAAATCTGAGACATACATCAAGAAGGTTAAATTACCTCCTATCAAGAGGTTTAAAGGGAGAATCTGTGCAAAAATCGAATCTATAAGCAAAAGGTTGATAACATACAACACATTTAAAGTAGAAGAGAATTTTTATATGTTTGCATATAAATAAAAGGGCTGTATTGTTCACATTCTCTCTATATCGTACCTATAGTTTAATATTTGCTAAATTACATGCTGTTGTAGATTTATAAAGTGAAGAAATTCTGAATAACTTATCACAAAAGGATTAGTAATGTTTGAGAAAGAATCCTACTCTAAACAACATTTTTCATTCTTAACCCGAACAGACTCACGTTTAGGGTAGGCCACACCAGTAGTGAAAGACTATTTGGGTTACGTGATTAGGAAATTACAGTAACTGCTACAGCATAATGGAATGAGATAAATAATAAATAATTTTGGTTTAAAGTGAAAAATACTTTGCAAGTAATTATTCTCCGCTTGTAGATGGTGTCTTTCTATAACCAACCAAGCATATAACAAGAAGATGAAGAYGAGGTTTATTTTCACTTCATTTCACTTCTTTGTAATTGACAAGCTCTCACTGGGTGTCAACTTTAAAAGATGACAAATCCTAAATCTTACAGGACTCAATTCAATAGTTCACCTCTCTAAACTGTTTGCAAATTAATCTACATTTTCTAATGGATCAGACATGAAGTATAAGGTGACATCTATATTACAAAAATATTAATTTCCTTGTCTTTTTCCAGAATTCAAAGATAAAGGTAGAGTTAAAATATTCAGTTTGTTAAAAGAATGCATAGAAATGTATAAATGCACAACATACCCTATTTCAGTTTACCTTTGTGTTTTCCTGTTTTGTTCCAGTATGCATTAGTGTCCTTTCTCAAAAATACGCCTATTTTGTATTTTATACGGCATGGTAATTATACTTGAACTACTTTAAATGCCATACACCAAAACACAAAAAGACAGRCTAGACCAAAACCAAGAAATTTGGACTTACATTTTCTTGTTTCCCCAAAATGTCTTGGAACTACTCCAAATGCAGACAGATTCTGAGAATATTTAAAGCATTAGGAAAGTGGACAAAGGAACCACCCTTTATTTTCTAGCTGTATTCTTCCTTTTCTATTACTTTTGGCCACTTAACCGTCTTCAGGGCACAACTTTCTCTCTTTTCTAACTGAAAATCTGTAAAAGCAAATTTCTTCATAAATTTAGACTTGTTTTTTTTCTTCATCATCTCCATACACAAATGTATATTAATTAAATGCAAGCAAGTCCTTTCAGTCAAGAAGGAGCAGTCGCAGAGCTGTTTAAAACTAGAAGATGCCCGAATTAGGCATTTCAATAAAGTAGATCAAAAATTAGCTCAGCACTCTCTCGGGAAGTCACTACACTGCCACTGTGCAACAGAGCTTCACGGTGTGTATGGAGTTTTTACATTCCCAACTCACTGCATCTCTTTTCAAAACAGGTTCTGCACTGGTTGTGCTGTTTCTTCAWCTGCAAAGGAATACTCCTGTTTCTTGCTTAGGGACCAGTTTGCTTAGCAGTATCCTCTGTTCTCTGTTTACTTAATTAAATGGTAACAATCAGCCCATCATTTTGAGTTAGAACATTTTTGCCACTTAATATTTAAAAATAGATACAAATAAAAACAATTTATTCAAAGAAAATATTGCAAAGCTTTGTATTTTTGAGGAAAGAAAGGATAGGAAGAGAAGATAGGAAACAAATTTTGTGACAAATTTTGGAAAATATTCCAAAATCCCTAGCAGAAAACAGAAAAAGCTTACCAATTTACATTTAAGTCTTCTYATTAGAGAATATGGGTATTCCATACCAGTAAACTATACTTTTCTTCTTTACAGTGGAGTATTTTTGTTTATGCCCATAATGCACATGTTATATAAAAACTAAAATGTATATCAGAACTTCACACAGCATTCTGGAAATAAAGAACATATGATGACAYGGAAAGCCTTCATCATGTATACTGTTTGATTATTACTTCAGCCTYTCCATACAGTGAGCCACTCCATCTATAAATTCTGTCTCAAAAATTGCTTCAGTAAATTTTATTGCAGTTGAGAGCTGTTATAGCTGGTACCTGTTTGTTAAATATTGTAGCTACTTCCCTTAGCAAATGGAAGTTGATGAAAGGCAAATATATTCGATGCAAAAGAGAGTGTGAACAAGTACAGAGAAATAACACTACAGAAAACTGAAGTCAAAAATCTTTTACACTCTGACCTCTCTCTTCCATTAAAAATAACAACAAGAAGGTATGGTGCACAGGACTTCTTAGTATTTAACAATTAAATCTGATTTATGTAGGCATATTCATACCCTGAATTTTCCCTTTTCAACAAGAGAATGTCTTACGAGCCCTGTTCCCAACAGACATCTTTCCTCCAGCAGGTACTTAAAATCATCTGTTCCCTCCAACRACCACTTCCGTGCGTAGCAGGACTCCTAACAAAGTTAAACACAGTTACGGACAGATATACAGAGAGCAATTTTTGCAGGTGTCTCTGAATTCCAAATGTCCATCTTGTCTACAATGATCTTCCATAAAGTAGTCTTCACCACCTTCTCTGTGTGAGAATATATGAAGAGGACAGCTCTTTTCCTCTCCCACCCCTCTGCTTTTTCTGTCCCCCTCCTTCACAGGCTGGTTCATTCCTCCTCCTTTTAATGTTTACGATCCCTTTGGAATTCATTTATATCTAYGGCTTTTGTGCATCTTCTTGCATGTTTTAGTGTGGTATATCAACAGGACTGAGTCTGAGAGATTTCAGAGGCATTCTATTGGTCACCTYGTCATCAGATGCTTGCTGACGCTGTATCTGGTCTTCGGTGTACAAGTATCAAAAGCCATCTTGACGTCCAAGCAGATTATGTTTGTGGCTTCACCCCTGTCAGCTCTCATTGTCACCTCCTCAAACAAGTTAATAACATTTGACAAGCATGGCTTCCCCTTTATAAACGTCCTGGTTGTCTTTGACCAGTCTGCACCTGTCCAAGTATTCTCCCATTTTGTCCCTAATCAATGACCCTAGAATTTCTCCCGGTTGCCCATAGTGTTTATACACTGCAATTTTTTRGTTCAAGTCTCCTACTTGAGARTCTTGCTCTAAAATGTCAGGATACATGYTACTTTGAGTAAAACACCTCTAACRTGAATGTGCATATGTATTTATAGCAACCATTGCCAATAACTCTTCACAATACAAAAAGAGCTTATTTCATGTGAAAGGGAGAAATATTGTATACCAGTTTTCCAGAAAAGAAACAGAGCTGCTCTATAAAGGAGACAGCAAATCACATCTTTTTATGCCCAAACCACTGAACTGTCCTGTCATTGGAAATCCTTGTCATTTGGACAAGGGGGAAAGGATAACTTTGAAGATGTTCCCTGRTTGCTGGTGTGAAAAGCTGTGGACAACTCTGCTAGTCAAACAAGATATCCTATGTCCAAAATACATCTATTTAAAGGAGTAATGAATAATTCTGAATTTGTCCCTATTTACTAGTTTATCAGGCTTTGAGAGATCTTGTAGAAATATATTTTATGCATGTTAACAAGCCTCAGGTTCCCTGTCTTTCCCAAGGGCTATCTCATTAGCATTGTATGAAATTAATCTTTCAGGTAGAACAATGAAATTAACAGCAAATTTCTAAATTGCAGCATGGAGGATGAGCCATAATAAAGAAGTTCTCCAAACCAAAATTTCAGTACAAGCTATGCCAGCGTCATTCTCATACTGTTACACTCAATGYGGACAGATACGAGACTGATAAACATTCACCTCGTTTCACTGATAACAAGTCGCTACTTTTCCCTTTTTAAGTTGTGCTGCATTTATAGTTACACAATTAAAATTTCTGTAGAAATGGCATCTGAAGGTTGTTTGTGCTGATTTTAAATGATCAAATAAATTCTTAATTGTTATTCTTTTCAAACGTGGCTAAAATTTCTTGCTAGTCACTCTGGAARAACGAAACCAGAAATGAATTCAATATTTCTTTCATGGAACATATGAAGAATGTAAAAAGGAATATTTCCCTTCCTTGCCTCTTTCAGGCAGCACTGAGCCCTAAAAGATTTCTCACTACGATCATGTTTCTTAAATAAAAGTTTGCATCCATTAATAACATTTTTGAACATCCCTTTAGCTCTATATTTCCTCTATCCCTCTGTCTTTTCATCCATGATCCAAGAAGTTAAGAGTTTTTTTGAAATAACCTGTCAAGGATTTGCACACTGTATCACTTAAAGAGCCAGTGATAGTCAATGTAATAGAAAGCCTGTCATTTTGAGAAAGAGCAAAAGGGAAAGAGCAGCTGCCCTAGTCTGAAGTAGGCTACCTGAAAACAACTACTTTCTGTTCCTTTTATAGAGACCACTAGTTCACTTTCTGATTTAATTTTCCCTAATCCATTTTAATACAATAAAAATGCTTAAATATGCTATGATTTCGTGTGTAAGATGAACTGCAGCCATCTTTTYCTCTTGTCCTCCTTGTATTTCACCCCCTACCTCCAGCTGGATAGCTAGCTATGTGCTGGCCAGTTAGACTARAATGTCGAGTCTATATGAGACAGATCTCAAGAACAGAAATGTTTTTGAGACATTTAATGTAAAATGTTTCGAGTGATGCATTTTTTTCATTATTTAGAATAAAGTCTCTTGTTTTCAGAGTACAAAGAGCAAAATCAAGGAGGAATGGTTATAGGAATGTCAGTTGACTTCAGGGAAGTATGGAGAAAAGTCCCAAGTAGGATTTTTGGATCCTAGCACTACCATCTTCTCAGCTCATAGTTCTGTGGCAACTTTTATTAGTCTTCTGAACTGCAACTATTTCTCCAATATATAAATACTCTGAAAGAAATTCTCAAGAGATGTATACCATATATCCATTGAGATGCAAAATGTGAAGATTTAGTCAACACTATTACCCTCAAAGAAAATGCGTCATCCCAAAGAACACTGGACAATGAAAGAGCCTATATGTAATAGCTGGATTAAGTGGCTAAAAGATATTCTTGAAGATTCACATGCATTTGTTCACCAATATATTTTCTGCAATTCCACATTTAGGGAAGAAAGTGAAGTTTGTGTCATGCTGGTGTCTCTGGCGCCTCTGAGCACAAAGAGAAACAGAACTGAAAGTTGGGAGCTCTTGCAAATAAYGGCTCTGAAGCCCACCAAAGACTGCAGAAAGGCTTGGAGGTGGGCTCTTAGGCCTACAAAGGCAGCTTAATAATATGTTTTTCTTATACAACACCTTCTAAATATTAGTCAGGAAGACCTGTTTCAATTAGTCTACTTCCTAAAAGAATTTAAATGACAACCTAAAAGATGCTGTAAACTGCATATGTGATTAGAAGGTAGCTAATCTGATTCTCAGTGTAATAACTCCCTTYCTTCCTGTGAAACGGAAGGCACTACACCGCATCGTCTATGAAGCAAAAGGACATTCATGTTTAAAAATTGCAGAGTTAGAGCAATGAAGGCTGTCTTATTCCCTCACAATGCAGCCATTCTTCTAGACATTTTGATTTTTTTTCTATTTCTACCAAAAATCTTTTRTTTCTGATAAGAAAAAATATTATCCAATATTTCAGTTGTATTTCAAAGAAAGATTCAAAATTAACTTTCAGGGCTCAAGGTTGTCCAGATTCCATTCAGAGAGACTAGTGTCCCTAAAGGTAAACCAGCTCAGGGCTTCAAGAAACAAGTCAGGCAGTAAAAATTACATATATGTATTTTGACCAAGCTTAGAGCTAACATCAAAGGCCACAGATCTYGCAGAAGTAGCTGCAGTTCCTCAGAGTTGCTCTGCTATGTCTGGAAACCAACTGAATTGTGAGATTTTGTCTAAGGCAGTGACCAGCTGAAAAGGCTTGCACAAAGTGAAGTTACAGAAGTACTGAGACAAGTACTTTGTGTAAAACAAGGTACTCTGGCGACAGAGTGATTATCTTCTTCTCTGTGACAAGAGCCATTCATTATATAAATTAATAAACCAGCCAATATGCTTTTAACATTGGCCAAAACCTAGCAAATGTTTAATCCAGTACTGTCTGTGGAGCATTTTTCAGAAAATATTTAACTGAACTACTCAAAGAAAAAATCTAACACTGTCTTCTAATGCCAATTAGTAGTAGTCTGCAAAAATATATTTCTCTTTAAAGGTTAGCTTTACTGATAAGTAATGTTCAATAAACCCTCCTATCACGTTGTCAGAGATCCAGCCCTAGTCATATGAACAACTTTGAACTGATTCTGACCATTGGTGAAAACCAGAAGKGATTATTTATCCGTGAAATTAGAATAAAGATTACTATAAATAAAATACATGAAGCCCTACAAATTTTATATGATCTTAACAACTRTAGACAGAGTACCAGGAACTAAGTAAAATCAATAATTTTGCAAGTACGTGTTTTATCCTAGCTGAATATGCCGATGGAATTTAGTAGGGTTTATATATTTACAGACAGGTTCAAAACACCATTATATTAAAAACTTACCATACTTGTTATGGTGAAAACACAGAGGAAGCAATGAATATTGCSTAATGGGTTAAATTTGAAAGTTTGAATTCGAGACTTTAAATTTGGGAAAATTTAAATGTGGAAAGAGAAATTTAAGTAAGAACAAAAAACACAAAAATATGAGCTGTTGTAACCTTTTTCATAAAATGTAGAGGGTATGACCTATGTGCACCAAGAAAAACAAAACTATTTTGTAAGATATATCACTCTGAGMGCTTAAAATATGACACTAATATTCATTGCAGTTTRTGAAACACCTAAAATGAATTTGTTCTTTGTCGTTCTTTGAGAAACAGGGTTGGTAAATAATCCTGTATCACTTTTATTGCTAATAATTTGAATCTTGCTTTTGCTAATTCTCATTTTAGGAATTAACGGGTATATACTATTCATGATACAATTAATGAAGCAGTGTTGACAYGCAGTGTATCCAAGGCTTACATAAACTAAAAGTTCCAGTTGCATAAATTCAATTCATAAGAAGAACTCCCTGGTGTTGTGCAAAACCAATTAAAATCTCTTAAGTTTCCTGTGGGATCAAGGACTCGATTRACTTTGTGCAGGTTCAGAATCTAAGTACTCCTAGATTTCCAGGAAATTTGAAGCACTTTACATTTGACTTTTACACAGAAGAGTGCAAACAAGTTGAGGCAGGAGGGATAGGGACATGCAACCTTTATAACGTGAGTTATAAGTCCTTTCTCCTAATATTTGATTGCATTTCACGAACAGGTATCATTTAAAAATATAGAAGACAGCAAAATCGTTTTACTGGATGAGCAACATTAAGACAGTTTCTGCGACAGTCGATTTTTAGCAAATTTTTACAAAAGCTGATTTAAAATATGGGATTTTCTTTCTGCTGTTTCTGTGGGTGATTTCTGCAGAGCATCTACTGATTTTCTTTCAAAATGTTATTGAACCACCAGGGTTATTTGTTATGTTTTCATTTACTATAGTGTCATTTTATTTCAGCGTTGTCATGTGAATAATAGGCAATCAGGGCTGAAACTTTTCAAAATTGCAGCCCTCTAGATGTTACAATTAAATCAATTACAAACCCAGAATAAACARTTTTTAATCACATCAAACATTTCTGCTGCATTATACTATTCAGTTCTGTTATGATGGAAATCTGAAGTCCATAGAGTACTTCAAGAAAAAAATACTGCTATTTGCACAAAACTCCCGCTTAGCCTGATTAATAAACTGAAGCTCGGAAAATGATGTGCGTGGAAACAGCTGTGCTTACCAATAACGACATTTTATTYTCAATTTTAGTGCTAACGCTGTGTCAATCTAAACAATACTTAAGTCCATTGTGCGAGTGTAACAACGGGGGCGCGACACAAAACAAAATGCACCGCTTTCGGGAAGGAGCAGCGGTAACGGCGCCGAGAGGAAGGCAGCGGCAGCTGCGCGGCGGCTGGCGGCGAGCGCTTGCCGCCGCGGGGAGGAACGCGAGGCGCGGGAGAACCGCGCTGTGCCACAGCGCAGCGCCGGGGCGCCCGCCGCCTGCGGCGTGCCGTTTCCAGCCAGCGGCGCTACCCGTGCCTGCCTGCTGCCCGGTCGCGCGGAGCTCCACACGCGTCACGCTCGCGATCGCGCCTTCTTGTTTTTCTACTTAATACGTTATACATAAAGATGGCACCCATGACWAGCACTTGTACCAGGCAGCAGTGAAGTGGTCGAAATAATTCCTTTTTTTATTTAAGGATCACGGTGAACACTGGGATTTCCGGTTTGTGAAACGTTCCAAAACACACCGGCAAACGGAGACCCTTCACGTACCTACAAAGCAGATTGTGCCTCCCGTATAAAAGTGCGTGTGCGAGCAGAACTCAGGCAAAATAAACAGGATATTGTTTGCGTAGCCTTTGGGTCCGAAAGCTTGTTCAAGAGACATTGGCAGTTGTTAGAGACAAAGAAAAATTCATGTCGCCAGGAAGTGCGTAGCAGGTGACCAGGGAAAGCAGCTTTAGCTGTGTACTTGTCAAACCTAAGGAGAGTCTGTGTTGTCTGCTCATGAGTACACCCACGAGTGATCGCAGAGGAGAGACTCAAAGAAGGAGCAATCAACTGTGGTCATATATCTAGATAGTTTGTTCAGATCGTGCTGATCCAAAACTGAAGCCTGCAGAGACACAGAAAAGGTTGTAGGACTGCCAAACTCCACTCTCTCGTTCACTCCACTACAGCTCAAGTTATAATTGCAATTTACCTAAACCATGATAAATAGCGACAAATGAGTACTGCTGTCATGTGCCTCTTCACACCTTCAGAAATTTAAAAGACAAGAATAGGAGAGAATGCGTTCGAATAAATGCATTCAAATAAAAAATCTACAGATCAGGCACCAATAATAACATTTTCTGAACAAAGCCACCATCCTGATGGACTTCACGTGAATCAATATTTTAGGCTATAAAATATCTCATGTGTGAAATTAAATAAGTTATTTGGGGTTTGAGAGCAAGAGCCACCAATGGACTGGTGAACAAGTGCTTACATAATCTTCTTCTCCCAGGTATCTCACGCTTTGATACTTCCTTTTAGATGCGCTTTGGATTTTCATTTTCATATTTTGTAGTTATTTCRTACTTTATTTTTGAGCAACGAATATTTCCTATCAGATTTTTCATGCTTATTTTATTTCTTTAACCAAGGTACTCTTATGAAATCCTGAATTATGAGTTATTTTTCAAGAACTTTGTTGCATTTTTCTCTGTCTTGGAGTTTCGAGAGAGATACAAATGAATATTCTTCAATATCCAAGGTTTTGGTTGCCTTACACCTTAGCATAAAAAAGCTTTTTAATTATTTCACTGATTTTTTAATTATTTAAATCCACTTTATTACCCAAACAGATTTCTAGAGGTAATTATGGCATGTCTTAGATGGACTTTTATATACCGTATTGATGGGTAGGAYTAGAATACTGTAAAACAGAACATAGAGCATAAAACTGTAGATYTAAATTGCAGAAGTTATTTCACAGACCAAGGGAAGGTGACTGCTCTTAGAGATRTAGCTAGCCTATACTTTCTTAATAAGTGAGAGGACTGATACTGAAATATTACCATGTTGTTTCCAGAACAAATGGGTACACTGATCATACAGTGTGCAAGATATATTTAATCTTGCCAATTATTTTGCTCCCTTAAAAAAAAAAAAAAA
>NW_028186363.1:445826-476452 GCF_003343005.1 Rhea americana | reverse complement strand
AAAGAAAAAAAAAGGAAAGAAAAACCTCTTCCAAGGGAAAAAAAGGAATTTCCAGCTCTGTCATTTTCTACATTGCCCTAGGCCAAAAAAATTATTATATTTAACAGTGCCCTGCAGCTTAACATGTTTGTCCCTGCCAGGATGCCACTCTTCTGAATGAAATATACCTTTTAAAAGCTCTTTTGGCTACCTGAATCTCCTCTTCTCTTATTCTTCTTATTAAAAGCAAAAGCGTAAGAACARTTGTGCCTGGCTTCAGAGGCAGTTTGGTTTGGAATTCCCAGCGAAATTTGACACACTCCTTTTCTTGCCTTTCTACATCCTCATCTCCCAACAGCCAATAAAGTTAAAAAAAAAAAAAGGAAAAATGCAAGAAGGTGACATACTTGTAATTAATGTTAAAACTCCCAATAACTTATACATATGTTTTGAAAGTCACAAAGTCAGCTTTGGCATTCAGAGAGGTATAATATCAAGAAAAAATGATAATTATGAAAAGCTTTCTATTTACAAGACCATTCTTCTATTAGCAAGACCAAAATGAAACACAACTGCCAAAGAACTACTAGATTTTGAACAGAAAAAGGACTCGTAATATAGTGATAAAATACAAATAGTCCTAAGCTAAGTTTTCCCCTTAGATACTGTACAAATCCTGTACAAAATCCAATGGGAATGGGATATATGTATGTGAGCAAAGAATTTAGCCCCTTTGCTTGTACAATAGAAAATCAAAATGGTTAAAAATGGCACCCAAAAGATGAATGAATTTCTAAGGAAATAAATTAGGTTTGAAATTACTATCGGATCATATGCATTATACAAAAGATCATGAAATCCATTTCATCTGACATATTGTACAATRAGCTACAAGAACATTTGCAACTGATAGAAACGTGTAAGATCTCATGTATTATTCTTACAATAAAGATTATACCACGGAAGCCAGCTCTTACACTTCCTATTGTGCACTACCAACCTGAAGGTCAGGAACCAGTGATACGGCTTGAGCACCTTGGTCAAGGTTTTGTGCTGTGCAGCATGTCATGGGGCTTAAGAGGTTATTTCATATCCTCTGCATGTTTCCTTACCTGCAACTACTTTGTCATATAAAGTATAATGAAGAAAAGGAATTACAGCGCACATTTGCAACAACTGAGGAAGAAAAATATACCGTACAAAGCAGAAGTCTTCTTCTACAGTGATTTTATGACTKCAGGGATAAAAAAGTCCAGATTTAAATGACTGTATGTTTTCTTTAAGATTCCAAAGGAAAGCAACATATGGATGCTCTATGTTTAACATAATGAAAAACAAACGCTCAAACCCCACAAAATTCCATTTAAAAAAGCTGAAAACTGCACTCAGAATCAAATGCAATATGTCCAGGAAAATACAGTCACATCACAAGCATGCTCTTCTATCCAGAATTATTAAACCTACATGATAAAATCAACCTTTAGAACACATTTCAAATGCAGAGAAAAATACTACAGATTCATTTTCACATTTTTTGCAGGAAGCATGAGCATGAAAAGASTAGTTTGCATTTCACTGTGAGAAAGAGAAAACACACATGAAAACAAGATAAAGGTTGCATGGGTCATAACCTCGCTGAATATCCGCAAACTCTTTGTACAATACATATTATTAGTTCAAATTTAGAAATGAATCACAGCTGCCCTGTTTGCTTCCCTTCGACTGCATTCGATCAGAATGTTGTAACGTTAGAAGCAGTGAGTTTCTTCAGACATGGTGAAGACTGGTACCATGATTTTTCAACAACGCTGAGCAGACACAAAACCGTGCAGCCTGAGGAAGAGGCCATTCCTGCTGGGGACTCTACAGCCATCCCAGTAGGACAGTCTTTGCACTTTGTATTGACAAACTCTATCAGCTATCACTTTTCCAGATAATTGGTTTCCAATGCATATCATATTTGTTCAGCCCTTAAAAGTCAGCATTCTTATTAGACTGGATGGTCAAACAGCTGAAACTAAGCAAGCTCAAAAAACGCACGAAAACATCTAGCTGCCATCTCAGGAAAACATCAGACTTAGGCTTAAATCTATTCCCATTCAAAAGAAAATTCATTCTGAGGGATTTATGTACATATCTAAAGTTAAATATGAAATGAAGTACTTTGTAAAATGGGTATTGCCGCTTTGGGACTGGGGCTCCTAATAGGCTTTTATACAGCTTAAAGCAGACAGGAGTGTAGCCACYGTAAGAGCAGCATGGTACAATATTTTATGCAGAGAGGCACCAAAGTGCAACTTGGTATCTGTACTCAAAAGCTGCCTTCAGGGTCAGGTCCTGCGCGAGAAGCTATATTGATCCTCTGCTAAGTTGCAATGCTCTACATATATCTACAATTTCTTCATGTTCATARAAGGAAAGATTAGAAAATATTTTTACACGTAGGCATCTCAGTTACTCTAATGGAGCAGAGGGTGCATTTAAAAATGTCTTTGCAGTCTCCTCTGAACCAGGAATATTCAGTGGGAAAAATCGTGTTTTCTCATTACTGAATGTCTACGTAGGGTAAAAACAGATGGACTTCACAATTTTAAAAAATTCAATGCTCTAGTATTAGCATAYTGCTCTGGTAAAATCATAAGAAGCATGGATGTCAGATTGCTTGATTTTGGTGATATGTTAAAGCAAGATAATTATTGAATTCTAAAAGAAATCATGTGATATTAGTGTAATACTAGGCTCTCAGAAACCATGATGGTGAGGATTTTATAAAAAACATCYGAAGAAATAAAATGTAATGTAAAAAAGCAAATAGAGTACTAAAATATTATTTTTGTACATTATGACTGTGATAAAGAATTGATAATACTTTGTCGGAATTCATATTACAGACAGAAATTTCACAAAGTTCTGCTCAATATGGTGTAAAACTGCTATGCTCCATATAAATATGGAGCAGGTAGTGCAAGCGAGAAGATTAGAAGGTATCGGGAGAGAACAGGCACAYTTCAGTGGCTAATTTTCACAGAAATTTCTAGTGTAAATCTATAGCTAAAAGACCAAGTGCCTTTATGTAAACATAACACCGTTTTGGTGGTGTCAGYGAAGTGTCTGATGCACACCCCAGTAAAAAGAGCAGCTCTTCCATCCTCCGGGTTAGGGGACGGGCAASGGCGGCTTCCCGCACGGCCCAGCCTTTTAGAACCAGCTTTACGCGATCCACTCTAGCAATGAGAAATCTGCTATCATACTGGGCTTCACATACATGCARGTAATATATATAAAGTACCTCTCCACTAGGAAATGGACTAGCATATACATTTCGTATAGATTGATTACCGAACAGCCGTCAGATGGTAATGWCTTTCAGATAGTACCAACTCGCAGTCAGATTTGAGTAAGTGAGCGGGAGGTAAAATGCTGCGTATCGGCCGTACCAGTCCTGGGCTAGTCAACCGCTCTTACGTAATAAATCTTACGTCAGTAACGTGCACAATTTATGGCAAACAAATGAGGGATTTCACATGCTGCTCGGATTTGTGTATACACCAAGAAAGAACATGGCCCATAAATAAGACTGTTTGGAAAACATTTACTGCTGTCATACTGATAATGCATTCTAAATCYTGGGGTTATCAAAAAAGTGGATTTTTTTTCCCTATATTGTTTGACAGCTGAAATTAAACAAATCCTATTGAAGTACAAAGCTAATAGAAGGTTTACTACGTGTGTCATTAGCACCATCCATATAAGGAAACAGAAAATATGAGGTGTGGATCCTTAAAATATGATAAAATGAGAGCACTGTTAGATGCATATGAAGGTGTGACTTCAGGCTAGACATTTTCTTATTAGAATCAAAGTGTCTCTATCTTACATTAGTAAATAATCACTGTTGTGTGATTCAGGTTGACATCTTTCAAATTATTTTTCATACCAAAAATATATATTGCATCTGAAATACGTTTTAGTAGTTATTCCATCTCAATAAAATATATGGCATAAAATGATTGCCTAACAATATGCTGCTAAACTCCTTTATGCTCAAGCACAGTGAACCTTAAAGGATCAACTTAATTTATATGCTATGATATTTTTTTAGCCCATGCTTTAATTTAGCATTCCATTATTTATATGGACAATCTAAAAGTTCACAGACTAGAATGTTTAAATCTTGTATCAGTGCTTGAGTTCAACACAAACATTCCACAGTATTTCCGTTTACTTTCCTTTTAAAATAAAGAAGTGAAATCCAGTAACATCAAAGAGATTACCTATTTCTGTTCCAAAAGCACAAGAAACCATAATCACCACATAATTTCTAAATAAGGCTTGCATGACTGTGTTTTGAAAACTTGATGTAATATAATTACCTGAGATTGTTGTTATCTCAGGTAAGTGGATGAATGTGCTATAATTTTAATCAGAAATACAAAACTTTGAAAGCGACAAAAGACTGTGATTTCTTCATTTAGATATGCAATATTTACATACCCTTAAGATTGCCATTTATGAAAGGAGAGTATTTTTGGAGTGCTGAATTTGGAATATTAAAGTTAACTTCAAATTAAGGCTTAAATCTGACAAATTGTTAATACAATTATGTGAGCAAAGTTACAGACAAGTTCACTGACAAAATCATATATAAAATTTAACATAAAAGTAATACAGTATTTTTTCTAAAGATTGAAGTATAAAGGTCAGCATGGGGCATAGACAAATTTGGCCCATATTTTGAGGTGATTTGTTTTTAATGAGCTCCTACGATACAGATATTATTCCATTTTCTAGAGTTTATTATGTGCTTTAATGTATGCCTTTCTCAAATACACATTACTATTCCCTTGCATTCCTTGTCAGTTTATATGATTTTATCTTAGATTGATTTTTTTGTGTGTGCATGTGTGCGTTTCGCCCATGATATCTTCCATTTGTTAGTTTTTGTGAGAGAGCTGCCAGGCCAGAAATACTTCTCATCTACATAAAGGGAATGGAAAAATGCTTATTTCTTATGGCTAAACTCCCTCACATCTCCAACTTCTTTTTCTACATTTCTGAGAAGCAAATGCTCAAGGCAGAATATGTATGCTGCTTGTGCTGATGCAATCCTTATGAGAAAAGTGCAAATATTTTATAGCTAGCTACCTTGGCAGACATGTTTACATTCAAAATTCTCCAGCCTAGTCTTGAACCCACTTACTTTAATGGTCTGGAATTAAGAACACCAAAGGGTTAACATTTGCTCTTAACTTTTACTTTCTTAAAGTAGTACAGCCCTGTAGTGTATTAAGGGATGCCAAATACAGTTACTTGCAATATATGAACATACTACATACATATTTTCAAGAGATCTTTTCTTTCAGTTGGGTTTTCCATGTGGAAAACAACTAACTTCCCTCTCAGAAAGTATAGATTCTCCAACTTTCTGAAAGCTGCACAGGAAAGAAACTCTTAGTAAAGTAAAACTATCTCTAATCTTGGGGAAAACTGAATGATGTGATTGGCAACCTGCATTCTGTTACTTTTCTTTTACGTTTGTGTACACTTCTATGCCTGAAGCACATAAATACCGTTGGTTAAACTTCTGTTGTTATGGCAAGTGGAAGTCACTGCAAAAAAATGCAGGCATGGCAGGCAGTGACTGAAYAAAAGTAGCCACACATATTTTTCAAAACAAGTCTTTAGAAAGCAACTGGTCTACGTCTCTACCAATCGATGTCATCATATTTTTCACAATATTCAAAGAAGCTTTCGCTTCCTCCTTGAACTACACTATTTCTAAATTAATTAGGTCTAAGCTAAATTTCTGTTGATATTATTGATATGAAAATGAAATAAACAGAAAGCTATCATTTTTGTTGTTTTCACTTTAGGTGCAAAGAAACATCTAAAATAAATAAAGAGGAAAATGCCTATCTCATGGATATCAAAAATAAACTCTTCACAAACTATAAAAACCCTCAGCAGTATCATTTCAAAGGTTCTAATAGTGTTTGTAAATGATTGTTGGTGAAATCTAAAAGATTAGGTTTCTTAGGATCTAATGATTCTAAGACATTTAGAAGAGACGCACAGTCAAACTAAAGATCCGTCTATCCAGCCAGTATTCTGACAGTAGCCTAAAGTAGATGTCAAAGACACAGTACAAGAAGATACACAAAGAGCARCGATATATAGGCTATTTCCCTAGAAAACTATCCCAGGTATTGACTGCTTATGACTCAGAGACTCCCTGAGCCAGAAATGTCCAGTCTTGTCCTGACCCCCCACACACTCGTAGCGTCCCGTCCTAAGCACTTGCGCAGCCGCAGTACGCGCTGGGCAATATTTCCCTTCTCCTTATTCTGAACCTGACGCCTGTTAGGTCCATTTGGTGCCCGTTTTGTATGCGGGAGGAGAGCGAGAGCGCGCCACCATTCCCACCTGCCCCTCCACGATACTCTATATCACAGTCGCGTTCGGTCTGTATCATTTATTCCTTCATTCCGTCTTCCTTACTGAAGAGTGTGAGACTACCAAGAAGTTTCTTCGTGGGGAAGCTCTTCCACACCTTTGATCACCCGCCCAGCTCTTCCTTGACTCTCTTCCTTTCTACCCTCTATACCATCATGAGGTAGAAGAGATGGCAGATACCTGCCAGGATACAGGTACACCAYGGATTTCCACAGTTTTGTTCTCTATTTTCCTCTTAATAATTCCTAATATTAAATTTCAATCTTGAGCACAAAACTACAGTCTTGGGGTTATGTCTACCTGTTATAACCTTCAGATCTTGTTCTTGAGTGGCAATTGCCAGACTGAGCCCATCAATTTTATTTGTTAAGATTGTTTTTTTCCCGCAAACATCACTTTACATTTACTAACACTGAATTTAATTTGCCATTTTATTAGCCAGTCACTTAGTCTTAGGAATTTTTTCGCAATTCTTCAGTCAGTCCGAGTATTTACTGCTAATGACCTAGTATCATCAACAAAATTCCCACCACATAATTCATCCCCTTTCCTAAATTCTCTATGATTATACTGCTCAGAACAGGTCTCAGTGCAGATCCCAGCTGAACTCCATGGTAACTTCCCATTTGCTCTTTCCCCCATTTTTTTATCTTTTTAAGAAGAAAATATTAATGATGCGATGTACCTGTTTGAAATTTAGCAGATTAACTTCCCAAAAACTCAATTAAATTCTGAGGTTTGTGTATTCAGATTCAAGAATTTTCCCYCCTGAACCTTCTCTAGAGCCTGTTTCTGGTTTAGTAATGATTTCAAGGATATCATTCCCAAGGATATCATCCTGTTAACTGTGTTACCTTTAGAGTCATCATATAAAAAGAAGATGTTCTAAACACTAAAGAAATTGTCAATATAGAACAATGTCATGCTATCAGTTAAGGATCAGCGTGGAATTCATACAATTTTCTTAAACTGCTGGAAGTGGTGCTACAGCATTGCTAATGCAAGCGCATGTATAATTCCTCTGCAAAAGCACTTCCTGCGGCTGATATCACAAACCCAACTGACCATAGGTAAGAATATAGGTCCATAGGTAAGAATATAGGTCCATAGGTAAGAACTTTTGTAATATTTTTGTCACTGAAGTACTCTTGCATGTGTCTAAGTTTAAATAGGTAACTATTGGGACTATTGCTCTAGTGAAGTACCTACCAAATGCCACTGCTTGTTACTTAGCATCCTAAACGTACGGCGTGAATTCAGACATCGAGACATCAGTTCTGACTGTTGKAATGTAACTGTGGGGCTGACTGTAACTGAGACTGTTGTGGTCAGCAAACAGCAACCATGTCAGATGCATCAAAAGACAGTAAGCTGCCTCCTGGCCATGCCTGTAGGATCTTGTCTTGGATGAAGTTGCCCTTTGGATCTCGTATGAAGAGAATTTACAATGCAGGACAGAAAGAGATTTATTTTTTTTAACTTCTGCCCACAAAAGTTGGTACTTCAAAATATTTTAGAGGTTTCACAGTTTTTCTTCTGTTGGCCTTTTTATGTTCTACTTGTCTTTCTTCCACAGTGGAATACATACTATAGCTTGCGTATGATTTCAAGACAGGAAGATAATACTAGCATTATATATTTAATACTAGCACATRTATAACACTGCATCTAATTTCTTGACCACGGCAATAATGAAAGTCTAAATAAGCAGTTCTTATTTGTCAGAAAAAAAAATGTTTTTTCCAGTTCAAATTGTTGAAGATCCTCAAAAATTTAAAAGAGGAAAGAAAAGAATTTATTATGAAGCAACTAGATATGGGTAAAGAAAAAAGTTTAATTACATCTAAGTATATTTGCAGTGATTCATGATGGCTATTTACATCAAATGATTTTTTAAATATTAAATATTAAGTCCATTTAAATGTAATAACTTGTATGGCAAATTTTCATCTTTATTTCAGAGCCCTGCTATTTTAAAATTTGTCATTAGAGCTAATAAGAAATGATATTGAAACTACTCTGTACATTTAAATGAAGCATAAATCAATTATTGAAGCAAGGAATTTTTTCATCATTGTAATGATTATTGGAATAAATTTAGTCTTGAGATGTTTCATAATGATATCTGCAATAGTAAAAAAAATTACATAGACTTAATTTTTACTATGTGCTGTTTAAATGTGTTTCTCATTGGCAAAACACTTAAGGAAATACACACAAAACCACAAAATTTCCTGGATATTGAAATATAAAACCTAGGTTAAGTTGCTCTAACATGCTGGAATCCTGTATCTCACTTTTAATCAAAAGGCTGTATTGATTACTTCATTCTCTGTCCTGCAGCCTTCAGAAAGAAGTGCAGAGAACCAGAGTGGCTATAATCAGATTTTCTGATTTGAACAGATAAAAGTGCACAAAGCTTGGAAAAATAATAAAAAAAAATGTAAAACACACTGATCTGCAACTTTTTTAGCAGAACATGAGAGTAGCTGTGTCATGACAGCAACAATGTCTGACCAGCGTCTTGCTGTGCAAAGCGCAGTCTGCTGGGCGCAAAAGGGGTGCCCAGTGATCCTTCACCACCTTCAGCTCCTTGTAACCACCCAGGAGGAGCTGTTGTGTCGGGAGGGTTAAGAGACGTATTTTGAGAAACACTGAGAAAAGGGCCAACGCAGACGTAAGCGTCCCCAGGTGCGTCGAGGAGGCTGCGATTGCACCGTCCCTCAYCAGCTCTGCTCCCCTAACCGCCTGCGATATCTATAACCTGCTGAAACGTCTCTGCACCTTCCTCCGCGTGGGCAGAGACCACGCTCCCCAAACGGGGTAAGCCCACAACCTTCCTGCCTTTCAGAGCTCCTCYCACACACCGTATCGCTGAGGAACCYGCCAACTGTTYGTAGCRTTGCTTCAGAGGAGGACGGGGGCAGCTGGCAGGTACKCTGTCCATCTATGTTGCAAAGGCATGCACACGTTTCTGCTCAAGACTACAGAAGCCCAAGTATTTCAGATTGCTACATATGTTAATTCATATATCTTATTCAGAAGGTGAAAGGCAATTCAGAACCGGTTTTAATAACGGGAGTTCTTTGTTTTGTTGTTTTACTCTGAAGAAAACACTTTCCTGCTATAGGTATGCCCTTATGCAGAACACCTGACTTCTTCCAACCCTTTTTTTTTCTTGATAAAGTACAATATTTCTAKATGGTATAGCCATATACGCACAAAAGAACATGAAGATACATATGTTCAGAAATTATTTATTTAATGATAAATGCTAGAAGGCAGTCACTCATTCTCTATAAATAGAATCCTGTAGAATAGAATTATCGTTTCTTTAAAAAGCAGTACTTAGTGGTTTTTTTGTGAATGCATCATTCTTCACTGTATTGTCAACATATTTTGTAAATATGCATATAAAACTACAATAGCAAGATACAAACAAACTGCAAATGAATGTTCATAGCCATCTTGGCTCTACTTTTAATGAAAAGTCCACAAAAGCACGATGATGGAATGAGGAAACTGAAATCTTTTCTACTGAATGCTCATATATTGTGGAAGATAGACTCCAGGAGACTGATTCTGTGGTCTTCACACAGGGAAAATTCCTGTTCTTATTGGGGAATTATTTGCATGAAGAAATTTTTGAGGACTAAGCCTTAGGCTACAGCAAAACTTTTTTCAACTTCTATGGAACCAACATCTATCTACTACTATCTCACATTTCTTAATTTCTTCTATCTCACAAGAAAAGCACTTTATAATTTTACAGTTTCAATCTAGTTTCCTTAAGAAATAAGGGTTATGTGACCATCTTTTGTATCAATGTTTGCCTCTCTTAACCTTGTATGATTTTTAAGTTAGTTTCATCAAGTTTGAAACAAATTTGACAAATGTTGTGTAAATAGCTAGCCAGGTAAAGCACCTTGCCTGAGGGAAACCTAATATATTCACTCTTGACAGATGAAAGAAACAGAAAATGAAGCCACTGCAAACCRGCTTCATCATTTCTCTGCCATCAGAATTACATAATTTTTTGAGAGGTGTAAATCAATTAGATTTAGCAGTGCTAGAGAATCGTTAAGACATGATTTCTAAATTAGACTATAATCATTTGATCTATGATGCAAGAAACTTCTCTACTTCAAATCTATTTTCATCCCTTTAAATTAAAAAATAAGAAGACAGTTGTACCTAGAGGACTGGTCTCTTCCTTACACTGGCTTATATGCTGATTATCAGGTTTATTWAAAAAAAAAAAAGGCTGGAGAGTGGATTGTCTGCCCCACTTCTCTACTTGTGTAGTTAAATCCTTTTAGTTTATCCAGTATACTCCCAGTTTATCCAGTGCACTAATGCTGAATTATTTCTGGCAACTTCGCAAAGATCATGATTTACATTCTTTCAAATGCTCAGTTGGTTAGAGCATGGYGCTGCTAATGCCAGGGTCATGGGTTCAATCCCTGTATGGGGCTATGCTGGGGGTTGRACTAGATGATCTCCAGAGGTCCCTTCCAACCTCACCATTCTATGGTTCTATGAAATGCTGTGGGCAACGGTGTTTCCACTTCTTTCTTTTTYTTATTGCACTATTTGCCCTGTTTTCATCTTACTAACACTATGTTGAAGGAAGTAAAAGCAAGGCAAAGTATAGACACCCCATGTAAGCAGTCCTACATGCACCAGTAAAATAAGGGGAGCACTGAATTCCAACAAGTGTCTTTTAGCTTTGCTTTTGTAATTCTTTGTTTAAAGACAGAATGCTTTTTTTCTCCCCCATAGGGCAAATGTGTTCTAGAAGACAACAGAAAGAACCTGAAGGATAATGTTGCCAACAGTATGTCAGAGATGATTACTGCAAAAGAAAAGAGAACCTCCTGTTTTGACATTGGGCAGCCAGTAAAGGAGAACAGCAAAAAGCTACAAAAAAGTACCTACGTATATGACTCAAATCCAAACTACATAACTGCTAGCCAGTTTTCTTCTCTTCTTTGAAAGCATGCTTAAAAAAGGAAAAAAAATCACTCTTTTGACTAAATCTTGTCCAGTACAAGACAGACTGGTACATGAACATGACAAATTGAAAGATGGGTACAAATGGTTACACCAAATATGTCTGTGTTGTATATAGGTTACCCGCTCGGAAGAGTTGTTATTGTATTTCTGWTGGTTCTGGGCACTGTCACTGATCCAAGCATTTTTCAATTTACAGTTAAAATTTARTATTAATAAGACTGTATATTAATAAAAATTGATTGTCTGCATAGTAGAAAAGACATTCTTGGGCCAAAAGAGGAAAAATACTTGAATGAGTAAGAGCMTGGGAAATACTTCATTTAATAATTAAAATCTCTAAGAGAAATAAAAAGGTAAGTCTTTTTACTCTACATAAGAATTTTCATTTTCATCTTGCAGAACTCTCTCACTCGTGTTTGTGACAAGTTCAGGCAAAAATTTGAAGCATGCCCCAAGCTTACCAAAGAGCTTACCAAACCTATGAGTTTAGCTCTCCAATTTGCCACGCAGTTACCATGAMATTTCTTTAAAAAGATTAAAGAAAGCATCTTCACAGATACTTCTCTACATGACTACATAATACTTCTCTATATAACAAGGATGTTATCCTTTCAATCACAGACATCATTTCTAACATATGCCTAACGAATTCTAAAACCAATCTTGATCATTGTGTAACACAAGCTGGGACTAATTAGCCAACATAAAAACAAATGGACAGTTGTGGTATAGAAAGATTAAGTCTCATATTTTCATAACTGRTACCTAACTTCTGGCTACATTTACATTATAATCAAATGTATGGCAGCAGAATGCTCAAGGAGGTTTTGACTGCTATTAATTTATTTAGATAAAAATAGATAAGTTATTCTTTCCTCATRTTTACACCTTATTTGTATACACTGAAGCGCCTGTTTTCACATCTCTGCTACTTTATTAGCAGAACAGGTCAGCTGCTCCTCTTGCTGCTCCCACTGGAGTGGTCGTACAAAGCAGCCCGTGAGGGCACCGTGGGCTCAGCTTCAGCCAACGCAAGCCTGACCTTCAGAGGTGCCAGTTACTCTTAGCGAGTGGATGTGGACTTTGGCTGCAGAGGCTTCCTCGGCAGCAGGTGTAGAGCTGCAGCCCCACGAACCTGGGAGGACTCCTTCTGCTCTGCTAGCCCTTGCTTGCCGGCAAAGTCAGCAGAGGTGAGATCCTCCAGCTACAACATCATTTGACTTTAGGGAACTTTACGAAATGCCTTTTCCCTACTCCCTGACTTCCCTACAACCACCTAATCTCTACGCTTCAGATTAGTTTCAGAAAGCCAGATATTCACAGGCATTACATTGTTAACAAGTAGTTTCCTAAATCTTTGCTGCTAGGTGTTACAACCTTTCCTCTGCTATTCCCTGAAAGATATGTTTATGATGTGCCACTGTCTCCTGTGAAGAGGAAGCATTTCTCTGCAGCATAACAATTGCAATTAATGGGGCTATCTTAATTGTGTCATCTTTTCTATGAAGTTTATGACAACATGATTAAAGGAAAAATAAAGACCGATGGAAAATTTATCAATATAAGAGGTAAAGAAGGAGGATGTGGAAGTAATGATCTGATTTGCAGTCCTTATTCAAACAGAACGGTCAGTGAAGTGAGCAGGAGCTTTACCTCATCCAGGAAAGCGGGCCTCCARACTGGACATATTCATGGCTGCAGCATATCAACCAGTTTATCAARTTATGTGAACCAACTATCTCATTACTGTAAGTTGCAAAACACTTAATTTATTCATATAAAATTGAGAGTGTTCTATTTTACAATGCATTAATCCAGAGGGATCAGAAAATGATTCTAATAGTGAAACATTTAAGGATTAAGTACTGTGTATTTTATTGATTTACATGACAGGTGAAAATATATCTCAGTTGTAAGGCTGTCAGAATAAAAGAACCTCCCACAATTTCAAAATAATATACGTTTAGGGGTGAAGAGGTTGATATTCAGGCGAAGATGAGCATTTTAACCTCTGAACGTTACGTCTTTCCCTAACTTTCAGAAACTGGTTCACTGACTTATCTCTTTATTCCTGTAAAGACTGGAAAACGACTAAGTAGAAAGGACATAAAGAACTTAAAATGGAGTCAAGCCTGGACCCAATTTATAATTTTTTAAGAGTTAGAGTACATAGTTAGAAACACAGTTAACATCATGTTTTCTGCTCTTGGAGAAAGTCAGTCTAACAGGTAATAAAATCGTTTCTCCTTCTATTCTAGTCATTAGCACTAAACCAGGGTCCCAGCTAGTTCTCTTTCCATGAAAGCTGATTCTGAGTTTTGCAACTAAATTCTTCATTGTAAGATCCTTTGAAAGGATTTATATACCTTTATAAATACCAATATTTATACAAACATAAATGAATATATATCATGGACATTACATTGTAATAYGTAAATAATGTATGCATGTAAATATTTGTCATGCTTTTGTAATTACAAACATAAAATACATTACTGTACATTTATAGGACTGTACTGGTTTCATTTATATTGACAATTTGAGACGGTTCTAAACTTCTGGATGRTGTCTCCTGGCAAAATGAGGCTCATCTCAAAACCCCCAAATGCCATAATAACCAAGGCATCTCCTYTGGCCTGGAGCACAACGGTAAATCTACTGCCTGAACCCTTAGCTGTTTTTGTGGGTTTGGTCCCTGTTTCCATGACTTCTCCCAGAAATACTTCAAAAGGCCTTGGTTTTGGCTGGAACAGGCAAACTTTGGAAATCGTTTCCTCGACCAGCTCTGCTACTCATGTGAACGGGGAGGGCAGCTTAACCGAACGMAATGCTCCCTCTCCTTTTTGCCTTCTGCAGTCAGTTCCTTATCATTTATCTGTGCAGGAAACCCAGGAAACCCAGGAAAGTTAGATAAGGGAGAGCTAGACTATATAAGATATCACCAGCAGAAAGAAAGGTACAGCTAGATATGTACAAATTCATTAAAAAAWWYCMAWWAWTTWRKTTYCYKKTTTTAATCTGAAATTTTCTATTAYATWTTTCTGACAAATGGTTTTATCTGGCAAGAAGAATTTCCATTTTATCCTCTATTTTACCACTAATAAAAAGAAAAGGTAAAAATAAAATAGAAAAAATAAGGGAGAAAACCTTCTGTATGTTATTTTTTATACCAATTTTACCCACTTAACCACTAAAATTTGGCTGAGGGATTCAGTTTCTTATTTCTTTAGGGGGAAAAAAAAACCTTGTACACACTTAGACCAAGTAATTTTCTAGGTAATAGGACTCAAACGTCATCTTCTGACYATCTACAGGATTTTATGTTTGAAAAAGTCTCACAGCCTGAAGAAGAAGTTTTCAACTTTCCTCTAATATGAAGCAAAAAACCATAATTTTTTAGAGTCAAATTTCAGATCAAGGTTAAATAACTGTAACCCTGTTTCTTTATCATAGACATCTATTTATGTTGCAGTCAGATGYAAGGTAATATCAAGGCAGGTTACACCCCCTTCGCTTTGGTAAATTCTTCTCTAGTAAAATAACTGAAATAACCCTTTTGGGTAGACTCACTGAAAAAAATTCAAATAAACCTAATCTGTACCCAAACAAGAACATTATTACCAAATCTACCCATTTCCAGACAGTACTGTAAAACCTAACCTTTGTCTCATTTCCATACAACATCCCAGTATCCTTAACAAACGAGGAACTACCAGATGCACCATTATCAGCAGACATCTGGATCTATTCTACAGAATTTTGTTTAGTTCCAGAAACAGGTATATTAACTATCTGAGATGAAGAGGAATATGAAATGGATCTAAAAGCTTAAAAAAGGATGACAAGAAGAGCTACTTCTCTTGACAGTTCCCCAAATCTGTAGTGAAAATCCTAACACTAAGGACCTGATCCCAGTCAGGCAGATTTCATTGCCTTCACTAGGCTTCGGAYGACAGTGAGATCTGCTTAAGTATAGTATTATATATTTATAAATTTATACATATGCATTTGTTATTATAACATATTTTATAAATTAATATATRTAAACTATATTATTATATATTTATTACCATATTTAAGGCAATGTAACTGCACTCTGTTACTAGGGTCAGGGAAATAATTTTCCCAGAGTCTTTGCATAAAGGCAAAATATCTTAGGCAAAGACCTGACGTTAGGTCATTTGTGTACATAATTTTGCATTCATTATGAAGGAGCAGTCACTTAAAACGTGATACGTTACTGAAATGCTACAATGCTTTTTGAAGTTTTACTGAGGTACTCTGAGATGTGCAAGGTTTAAAATGTTTCRCATCGTGCTGACCTAACTCCAAACAGGACAACGTGCTCCACGTCTTTCGAGCTATCTCGTATGACATAGTCCTGCGTCCTCCCCTTCCCCCAGTTCTGGCGAGGGCACCCGCTCGCTTTACACAGACACTGTAATGCAGTAAAGTGGTCCCATACTGGAAGTAATGAATCAGAAATATACAGAGCATGCACTGCTCCTGCTCTGGTTTGTGAATACTTACAAATTAGAAACAAAATCAAATCCCTTAGTGAACAATCCAGACACTGAAAAAATACTGAAATTCGTCAGCTAAAGTTTTTTTTTCATTCAAGTAGTTCACCCAGCTCTATTTAAAGCTGCTGGAGAAATCTCTTAGAAGAGACCCATTAAGCACTTCAAGTGTGTTATTTTCGCTCTGGGCTTAGAGAGTCTTTTTCTGTGTCATTGCACTGGTCCCACTCAGATGAAACAAGCAAATATAGAAATATTGGCAGCTTTCATACTTGCTTTTTGTCCCAAGCCCAGCGGGTGAACAGCACTGAATTTCCTTGTTTGTAAGCTTTCCCAAGAGAGCCTAAAGGGGTTTGCTCATCAAGGTTGAAATATCTGGCAAAGAGTAACAGCTCTAGATCGTAGCTTATAATTAGAATCAGTTGAGCCAGCTCAAAAATAGCGAATCAAGCCAGGACCTACTCCACCGATGAGCCYGTCCATTTCAAATAAGATCCCTTTACTTTAGAGAGGTCTCTCTTTTCTAACAAAGTATTACTCAAAACAGAAAACTTGGCTAGGTAGAATTTTCTTTCTAAATCWTAAAACCTAGATCTTCCCCACTCCTCTCACAAATGATAGTTTATTTGGGGTCATTTGTGAAAAAGACGGCTTTTCTGGAGAAGTAAGGTGAGAATATTACCTGGGCTTCACAGACCTTGTGCATCTCGTATGCCAGATAGGAAAACTGGGCTGGATAGAGTAGAAATGGGATTAAAGGAAAAAGAGRAATAAGACAATCATGCTGCATCCACTGAGTTTGAATCAAGGAAATAAGAGAAGAATTATTGCATTTAGAAATAAATAAACAGATTTAGGAATATTAATTAAGGTGAAGGACGGTGGCAAAAATGATGGAGGAGCTGCAGAGACTTGGGAGTGGAAGCAAGATTTTAGGAAGAAAGCCATCAAAAAAGATTTGATTCAGTTTGTCTTGAAACATTATTTTTGACTGCCAAGTTCTGACAAGCAAAACTTCTGCAGAACTGTTGGGATTAGAATCATCTCCCATCTGGTCATCCAAGTTCAGTTCAGTGCAAATGATTTCAAATGTTTAAACTAATATATTTTAGCCTTAAATTTTGCTCCCTGAGATTGTTCCACCAAAAGTGAAAACATAAGCATACACATTACCCCCCGCTTTCGCTATTATATCAAGACAGATACTCTGGGGGCAAAAACGTCTCTCTATCCTAACAAAGCTAAATAGTCAAAGTGTGCAACTCAGCTGCAACAACATCCTCAAATAGGCTACGTRGATCAAACATTGAAGAGAAATATGCAACCCGCAAATATAGAGGTAATCAAAATCTCCCAGTGACTGAAATATAATCATAGGATCACAGAATCACAGACTCAGTAAGGTTGGAAGGGACCTCTGGAGATCATCTAGTCCAACCCCCCTGCTCAGCAGGGTCACCGACAGCATGGTAGACAGGGTTGCATCCAGGCGAGCCTTGAAGATCTCCAGAGAAGGAGACTCCACAACCTCTCTGGGCAACCTGGTCCAGGGCTCCGTCACTCTCACAGGGAAGAAATTCCCCCTCACATTCAGGCGGAACTGCCTGTGCTTCAGTTTCTGCCCATTGCCTCTTGTCCTGTCACACGGGACAACTGAAAAGAGTTTGYCCCCATCCCCTTGACACCCTCCCTTCAGGTACTTGTAGACGTTGATCAGATCCCCCCTCAGACTTCTCTTTCCCAGGCTGAAGAGGCCCAGCTCTCGCAGCCGTTCCTCGTAGGGCAGGTGCTCCAGCCCTCTGATCATCTTCACAGCCCTATGCTGGACTCTCTCCAGTAGCTCCATGTCTCTCTTGTCCTGGGGAGCCCAGAAGTGGACACAGTACTTGAGATGAGGCCTCCCCAGGGCTGAGTAGAGGGGCAGGATCACCTCCCTCGACCTGCTGGCAACACTCTTTCCAATACACCCAGGAGACCATTGGCCTTCTAGGCCACAAGGGCACATTAGTGGCTCATGGTCAATCTGTCATCCACCAGCACTCCCAGGTCCTTCTYTGCAGAGCTGCTCTCCAGCAGGTCAGCCCCCAGCTTGTACTGGTGCCTRGDGTTATTTYTCCCTAGGTGCAGGACTCTGCACTTGCCCTTGTTGAACCTCATGATGTTCCTCTCCACCCAGCTCTCCAGCCTGTCCAGTTCTCTCTGTGCTTATTTGTGTCTGGTTCCTTTAGACCTGCAAATTCCAAATATTTTGATGAGATTCCTTGTACTACACTGCTTTCACCTGAACTGGAAATGCTGTTTTTGCTATGTTTTGTACCATTTGCTTACAGCATGATTTTGGAAGTAGAAATACACAAAAATATACAGATAACAGATAATAGACAGAATGAAATTAACATTTCAGGCTTCAAAAATTAGATCTCTCCCCATCACTTTTTGTTTTATTGAGACCTGTTCATTTATTGGTATAGAATTTGAGGTTTGTTTCTGGAGTAAATGAATATACAAAGATTCACTCAAGGCAGACTGCTTAATCACATTATCATGGTCAATAATGAAATATCTCAATGTGTATTAATTCTTCATTTGCCTTTTTGCTACACAATCTTCATAAAATTTCTGTCAGCCCTAAATACTTTCCCCTGTACTTGAGAGACTGGGAAAGAAAAAAGATTGATTTGCATTTATATTTTTCATGCTAACTCATTAAGTAACTGTAATACTTCATATACTTTGCTAACAGGCAGCTAGCTCACATGGACTGTTTTCAAATCAGGAGAAAAAAAAAGGGTTCCAAAAAGCAACACGGATGCAACAAGCAACAAGGTCCATATTATCTAGAGTGAAATTCATTAACATTAGATATCTGAAATTATTAGAGCACACAAAGATCTTGGTAGCATTTGTTTAGAATTGATRCTGTATTTTCTATGCATATTCCAGTGCCTCATTCACCCTTGTAAGATGCTTTGTGAATTCTCTTTAGGGTCTGCTGGGCTTATTTCCAGAGATGTGCTTGTAATCATCTCTAGCCAGCTCAGGGAAGAAGACAGAGGATATTGTCATGAAGAATTACGTCCAATTTGATGGCATGCCTGTTGCTTTATTTACAGGAATACCTGTTAGTAAACTGCAATGCATGCATTTAGGGACTGCACGGCTCAGTGTACTTTTAATACAGGGGAAAAATGGAGAAAGAGAGATTTCCACTTCTAGGCAACAGAAATGGTACAGATGAGTAACACTAACAGTTGAAACCAACACAGATGTTCAGTAGCACATGGAATTGGTCTGGTCATTTCCTGCAAAACATTTTCCCAAAATGCCGAATGCATCCTTCATTAAAAAATAATAATAATAATTCAGCATGAAAGATCCTAAACCTCTTACTGAAATCTAAGGGACTGAGCCTTTAAAAGTCTCACAGCACTTTTGAAAATGCAGTAGATGCCTAAAACTCTGCAGAATTAAGTAAAAGTTTATTGTGAAAGACCACTGCAATAGCTGCAGCACCTCAAGTGGGCACCTTAGCTGGGATATGGACTACAAAAATCAAGCCATGAATGTATGGGAAAAACTAGAAAGCTTTCCAATTCCCAAAGATTATTTTTTGTATTAGTGATAGTGGCTTTTAGGGGGGAACAATTCAGGGAAATCTCATGTTATTTCTGTGTCAGGTACATCTCTTTTTAGGTCAGTAGTTTTCTGGACAGTTTGTACTCTTGGATAAAAAATAAACAGGACAATCCCCAGTCGCCTGGACTGCAACCCCTTGTTGGTGCATGTTGTCTTTCCTAATTCATTCTGAGGTGAATGGAGAATAAATACTCAGTTCCTCTTCTTGGACTGAGAGTTGCATTTCTCATTAGCTGTATAATATATGAGAGCTCTAATTTTTATTCTGCAAATTCATGCACATCTGCCGTTGCAGATGATATTTAAACATAGCAAGACTTTCACTGAGTTTCACCTTTTATTTCAGTTGAGCTGTAAAATGAGCCTCCAGCKCACTGGGACTTATTTTTCACTTGTTCTATTGGAAAATATCTGCCCATAACAATGTCTCAATGGCAACAATTTATATGTCCCACTCAAAGAAGTCCAGCAGTGAATATAGTTAGAATGGAATTAATAAATACAATCAAAGTTTGGCAGTTGTCCAAGTATAGCATATTATACTTGCTGCTGTTGGTGGCACACACAATAAAATGTTGGAAACAAAGTTTAATATGTATAAAACAGAGATGGAAGCTACTTGCTATTATACATCTCTTACAATACACYAGGTAACATGAGCTCTTTAAAACCTCTAAATGAATTCTTTAAAAGACTGGTTTGGTTTTTGATAATGTGTAATAGTAAAAGTAATAGTAATACTTATCACATCATGCAAAGATCTCAAGGTGCTTTACAAAAGAAAATAAGTATCATTATCCCCATGCTGAATGGAGAAACTGAGGTACAGACAGGACGTGTTAATAGCCYGTGGCGACAAACAAGTCAGTAGCACAGGCATATAAACTGTGCCTCCTAGGCTTTATCTCCATCTTCTTGTCACTGAGTAACATTGCCTCTAAAGATTTTTCTAAGAAATCCACGATTTCTTAACACATTATTTAGCCACAGTAAGTATTTGCAAAATACTATTTGACCACTGGCCAGTCACTAGCTATTTGCAGCCTCTGTCCTAATCCCCGTGTAATCCCTTCAACCATGACTTCCTCTTCGAAAGTATCGTATTCACAAGCTACTGAAAATAATATTATAGAAGTATAGACCTGTAAAAGACATCATACTGTGAATCTGCTATTACCATGAAATCATGGAACTTTTCACATGAAACAAAAGCTCATGATGATTCCTACAGTTAGTAGAGTGGTTTCTCATTGATGATGTTGAATGGAAGGACATCTGAGGTGGCACAAAGCATAGAGGGATAATTTATACAGGAGCAATGCAGAAACTCTCATAACACAATCACAGTGATTAGCTTTTTCAAAAATAATACTAATCACCAAATTATACAGAGAAACGCTTTGTTAGCACCTCCACGGAAGGAGAAACATTTAAACTTTCATCTGAAAAAGATTTTCCTCCTTTTGAAAATCTGAACCTATCTTTCCTGGAAAACTCAGGCAAATAGTAACAGTCCTGTCACTGACAGTACCATAAGCAAAGACAGGAGAAAGAATCATTTGACTTTGTGCTAGCTAACACACAAACCTTCTGGTCTGTGGTCTTGTCAGTTCTGAATTCTACAGAGAAAYAATAACCATGAATTAGCTTCTAATTGTAGTAGATAAATTCCTCTCTAATTCAGATAGGAGATGTCTCTGCACAATTACATAGAGCTTTAACACCACTTGGAATATTGTTCCTTATTAGGAAAGCGAGTATAGCACCTTTTACTCACTTTTCCATAAGATTCAGGGCCAAAGAAATTACTAGAGTTGCCACTTCCAATCACAAAAAAGAGTCAGAGGAGGTGCCAAAGCTGTAGATCTTGAAAGGTCTGGGTTTTTTTCTTTCTCAAAATCTATCTCCCTGTAGTTTTTTGAACATTCTAATTAGATTTGGAACATGTCAAATTTCAAGTTATGAGCACCATTTCATGCTTTCTTTTAAAGAGAGTTCCCATTTAGATGGTTTAATCAGTAAATATGCACTTTGCAGGTATAACAACTTAAAGCAGGACTTGTTTATCTGATACTTTGACAATGTCAGTGACTGTGAAAAATTAAAGCTCTTAAATAATTTTATAGCTAATCTAATGGTCTAATTTTCCTTTTTCAAATTATTTAGRTCACTACAACCAGCTGGTGGTCACACCAGCATGCAAGTTATTTCATGATCTCAGATGTAATGAGCTCTTTTTCGGAGTTTCCAAATGAAGTGCCCAAGCAGCAAACTGTTGGAGTCTGAAAGAGTGCTTTAGGGATGTGTCACCACATGCTTGTCCTGCTTTTGTGCTTTTAACTATGCACCTACCTTTGGTCACTGCCTTAGAAGGATGCTAGGATGAACAGTTCTTGGTATCATCTGAGGTAGCYGTACTGATTAGAGCCTGTTGTATTGGAGTGAACAAACTGTTAAGCAACATCAACAGTGGTCTCTTGATGATACCAAGAACTGAACAGAAGAGAACTGAGCTGCAAGAAGTTTGTTCTCTATATATATGTCTTGAAACATACTGGTAGGAGAGGTAGTTAACATATGCTCTACCATTATCAACACTTTTCTTGTCCTGTGAAAAAAAAGCAAGCTTTCAAACTGTCATTTTGCAAGAACATCAAATGCATGCACTTTCACACTGAAGAGGGAAATTTCAGTAGAAGTACTTGGAATTAGTCCTTTTGTGAGACTGTTTGCGTGCACATACAGTAACTAGAGCTTTGCAATGTTGTAAGCAAATGGCTCAATATAAAATAATAAACATTCCTGAAGCAGAAGCATCAAGCTACTTTGAAAACAACACTACAGAGAAAAAGTAACTAGACAGGCCAGCAATGCACCCCAAAAGTCAATGAAGTCAACACGTGCCCTAGTATTGAAAAAAAACAAAAAAATCAGAGATAGAGGGAGTATCCTCTTCATCAGCCCTACATCTACAAATACAAAGACAGCTCCAGCARCTCAAACACCCCCAGCTTTTGGCCTAAAGTCTGAGAAAAGTTGGTTCCTTCCTAAGGAAGACCCAGGACTGGAACTACAAAAGTGTTCTGAGCTGGAGTACAGGTCCAGTGGCAATGCTGTGAGGAGCACCTGCAGAATCCTCTGTCATTACTCCACAAAATGACAAGGTTTTGGCATCATAATTTAACATTGCAATGTGGTCTCAATCATTTTTATAACATTGTTTTACCATTGTCTTGACATAGTAAAGTGGTCTCCATAGACTTGCATTGGCATAATTTTGCCATCGTCTTGACACTGTAATATGGTCTCTATAGACTTGAAATGAAATTTTGTCGTTGCCTTGAAATTGTAATGTCCTCTTCCCAGGCTTGTCTTCTATGCACATCTCACCATGTACTTGTATTATCATCATCATTCTGAAACCACTGGGCACTTTTATTTCCTATTCAACACTGAAAAAGGTATTATTTGAAAGCTAAACCTTGCATGTAATCACTRACTGTTTTAAAACTCCTGCATCTCATTGCATTACAGGATTTAAAAGAATTCCTCAAATCAGAAGTTATTCCAAGAAATTCCAAACACAGGTAAAATGCTAAAAGTATATGCAGATCTACTCGGAATGTATATCTTTTATGTATAAAATTACTTGGCTTTTAAGAGCATCATAGTTAGGTCAGATCATAGTGGGTTTTATCCTGTATTCTCTATGATACGGAACCGGAAAGAAGACTGGATAAAATGGCATAAGATAGTTAATGTAAGYGCACTTAAGGAAAACATAGTGAAGCAGAATCTTTGAGCTGAAAATCACTTCAGGCCTATGTTTAGTACAAATGAGTCACCAAGCGTGTTGCATCTCATGTTGGACAAACCTCTTCAGGACGCTTTCTATTTGGGGACTGTTATTACTTGTCCTTCTTCTTGATTAAAAAAAAATAATGCTCAACACACACAGCCATTCAACTGCATTTCTTTAATAAAAAAGAGAAAGAAATAGAAAGTATTTTCCTTCCCTCATGAAGATGACAGTAACATTGGATATGTAAGCTTGCTGAATTTTCCACTCATTTTGACAAATGCCATTATAGTGCTGTTTCTTAAAGTATGAAACGTATAGTAAAAAAAACACTTTAAAGTATAACTAGAACTCAACATTTGCAGAATGTTTACAGGTAAATGATGCTTACTAGTAAATTAGGAAACTCTTGGTTTGTTTCAGTGACATAAGGGATGATTTCTAAAGGAACTGAGCATTTTCTTTGCACTGCTTATGGGAACATTAACYATACTGGTTGGGCAATTTAGAGAAATTCATTTGTAATAAGTTAGTTGTCTCTTGGTCAACATATTTGTAAGTACGTCTTCCTCATTGTGCCCTAAAAATAGTCCTTAGAGAAATGTTCAGTGTTTGTTACAGGACTCCAGCTGAAACACGCATCTTCAACATTATGAACTGTAACACTTTTAGGAACATTAATTTCAACATAATACTTATATAATGTTTTCCTTAAAACACTTTGCAAATACAGGTGAAACTGCTCTTGCTTTTACCAGTAACAAATCGGATGCGTAGAAGAGTGAAGTTAATTTTAGTTATGTATGAAATGTTTGATGTCATTAGAAATAAAGAGACTATGACTGMAAATTTGGAATACAGAAATAATAGAATACTGAACTTCACAAGCTGAGAGTGTATCTTAATTAGAATAAAAGAAATAATAAGGTGGCACTTCTGTGATGTAGAGGGTAAGGTTCAGGAGCCTAAACATAGCGGCTTGCTGCCACTTAGACACGCTCCAGTGCCCTGCCTGTCCTAGCACTGCAGACGGGTGCAGACTTCCTGTAGGTCCTGCGTTACATCTGTCAGCTCTTGCAGATGCTGTGTATATCCCAGGGCATTTCATATGGCCTTAGGTACCTGCGTTTCTGCAGCTGAATCACATCCTCAAATCTAAATTAAATTTAGAACTTATTTGGGCTTTCACTGCCTCATGTCAGTGGAGCGAAAGCAGCAGGAGTAATGTTAATGGGCTTTTGATAACACGTAAATGCTGCTTATGGCAAGCACAGTTTATACAATTTGCCTACTAAGGGTGGTGAAGGATTTTTTTTAAATAACTTAAGAATAAAGGTCAATAAAAGCAAATAATTGGAAATGATAAAAGAGAATGCATGGCAGAACTTACAAAAAAAGCACTGAGGACAACTTTAATAACAGTTTTTATGTTCTTTTTAAAACCTCAATAGTATGGCAATAATCTGACCTAAAAACTGCTCTTTCTTTCAGAATTTAACATTCACATTGTATTGTATCAAAATAATATTTGTCGTAATGAGATGCAAAATGACTGAATGCCATGCAACACAACATGACACAGTACAGTTAACAGAATACATTTAAAGAACAACACTCTTATTCTCAAACAGATAGCCACAGTCTCTGCAGAAAACAGGTATCTAATTATAAGTATGTGTGTGGACTCACACAGAGCAGACAATGAGATGTCTTGGCTACTTACAAACCAGCAGATACTGTGGTTCACTGACTATCTGGATCATTTGAAGGCAGTTTGTCACATCTCTAGTTATTTCTTTAATGAATTCTTTTTGTATTTACCAGGCTCGATGTTCATTGTTTGGTAAAAATCCTATTTGTTCAAGTCTAGTATAATATTGTTAGGCTTTTCTGGTAAAAGCTAACCAGCTTTGGGGGGAAAATGTGTAAATATATAATTTAGCTTTGCAAAGATTTTCTATGGACAAATTAGGCCAATAGCAGTAAACTTATGGTGTTGAATTGACACATCATAACAAGAAAGATGACCGGAATTACCCACTTAGTTCAAGTAGTGGCAAAATAGGACACCAGAGAGAAATTTATGGTAGTTTCTGCAATACCTATTATCCTATTTAGGTCCTGATCCTATAATTGGGTTTGCCCGAGTGGATCTGATTGCAGGACGAGGGCCATATATTGTAGGCTCTTCAGGGTACAGGCAATTTTTTTTGTGGTTTCTGTTGTTTCGGGGGAGGGGGGAGCCTGAATTGTAAGTGAAGACTAGCACAAAGTGGATGCTACTGCAATAAGAGATAAAAGATTGAAATAAGTCAATGAAAAAAAAGATTTTCTTCCTTTTACTGCATGTGAAATGTGCGGAAAAGTGGTCTGTAGATATTTTATCAACACGGACTATGCAAATAAGGCATTGAGAGATCTACAGTGTAATCCACTGTATTTCACGCTATATGTGAATTCTGAGTTCCAAAGAGTTTGGGACTTTATTTCTGTCCATGATAGAAGTAGAGAAATTATTGTCTTCTTAATAATAAGCACAGTTTAACACTGACTTTTTGGAGCATCTCTGAAATTTCAACAGAGGCAGGCCAGAATCTCTGACTGTAAATAGTACTTAATATCTCACACTTCTATATGACTTTTCGACCAAGGATGTTAAACTGCTTTACAAATATTAATTAAGGCTTAATTAAGCGATTAATCAACTGTATCATATTACTTTATAATTATGATTTATATTACTCCCAGTGTGTGGTAGACAATTCACAGATATGTGAATGAATCTTGTCCTGAAATGTAGAAATTTAGATAATGTGGTCTTTCCTTGTTAATCATGACCTGCAGATATCAAATATTTCTCTCTCCTCTTCATCTTCTACCTCTATAGTATCACCATCATAAATCAATGGTAGACATCTAGCTAATTCTGTGTGGGGCAAGATCCTATCCGTGAAGACCTTCATATGGAGGTCCCTTTCAACTAGGAGAAAGACACAGATTTCCGATATTTCACCTTTTCTCCTCTCCGAGCTGACATCATATACTACTATGGCTGAAGCCAGAGTGAGGCAGAGTACCTGTGATTAAGCAGTCCAGTCTTTTCTGGGATCTCTTTGTTTCTTGAAGCCTTAAGAAATGCTCTAGGGGATGTTGTGCACCACAAGCATAACTCAGAACGTGTCCCAAGACCTGCAGCATGACTGGCTCTGCCCAGGAGACATCTACCGTACATGGGTGCAAACTCACTATCCGTACAAAAGGATACCCACCAAATCCAGCAGCACTCTGTTGGATATTTGCATATCTGTGGAAAGGATTTCCAAGGAATTCTTGATAAGGAATGCCTGTCCACAGCTTCCTTCTTTAGCAACCGTTGAGGAATATAGCAGGCTTCATTTTTTCTAAATTGGTGAGTCAGTTGCACAAACGCTAGCACAAAACACTCCTCAAATACAAATTGATTCAGTCTACGGTTGATTAAATAACACAAATCAAAACACTCTCATGAACGCACTGCTTGTGATGAAAGAACGGAAGTTAGTCCTATACAAAATTCACAGCAAACAATTTAGTGAGTTCTAGTCACAAGTAGTCTTTTTCGAAGAGCTGGCAGAGCCCTTCATTCCCCCTGACCGGCACAAGCACAGAATGACTCAGAGTGGCTGCTCAAAGGTCTAGAAATGCACAGTTCCCCGCGCGCATGCCCACAGGTTTAACCCATCAGGCAGGTCGCTGCCGAACTAATAACACGACAGGGGTCTTGCAAGGGCTTCCCACCACTGAAGGCTGACAATGTTTTTAATTATTACTGCTTAGTATTTTTATTTGCAGCTGTCACTAACTTACCTTTTGTCTTAGCTTAGTATTTATCAAAATGCAGCCCTGCATACCCACCTGCCAGGATGCTGCGAGAACAGAATCCATTTATGATCGTGAAGCCTTTCCCTGTTAACATAGTGCTACCTGAGCGAAATAAATTAAAAGGCTATTTCTCCCGCTCAGTATGTGCTTTTACCACTTGCTATTACCATTTTTTCATTTACAATACAAATAATCTAGAATGTTTATCATTTGACTTAAATCTAATGCAGAAAAAATTTGTATTTTAAGATAAGCTAATTTTATTATGTGAATTAGATTTGGATGTGGTCAACTCACAATCTAGTAAAGCTTTGTTTTATTTTAGACATTGGCAAGCACTTGAATAAAAACAATCCTAGATATTATGCACTAGAACTTGTAATGGTATCAGTTTGCTAATAAAGGGCATATGCATTGGTGCCTTGATTATGTTTTGGACCKTTAGGCATTAATCTCTTATTAAAATAATAAATAGAACGTAAAGTTTTTAAATAAAGTTCTTAGAAGTGAATCCCCTGAATACGCACAGTCCTTGGTGTTTGCACTAGGAAATTTGTATGCACATTTGAAGAAATAAACAGACTCACTGGAATTAATAGGTTTGAACAGGGGCCTTAGGAAGGCATTTTGAGGCACCCCTCAGTGGTGATCCAAAGAGGAAAAAGAATAAATAGAGCAAGACCTGTYACAAAGCTCAACCAGCATTCTGTGTCACCCCTAAAAAATTCTTTCAAATGGGGGATTGCACCTGATGAACGAGATGCACTAACCAGGTCATTTGTGGCTACTTCCGATACCTACAAGAAGACTTCTATAGGCACTATTCTTCCCTCTCTTTTATGATCAGCAAAACRCTATGTACTTTAAATTCCAGGGTTTACATTTAAGGAGAAAGATGATTGACTGAATTAACAGAGAATGAATATGTCTAAAATTTCTAGAAAAATTCATACATATATAATTTTACATGTAATGTATTTTTACTTCTATTCCAAAGTGAAAATAATTACTTCTAAACTATTCCTGTGCAGTTACCAGGATATCGTGATGGGCCTGGAAAAATTAAAGGTGAAAGCCCCAAAAGCGTATCATGAACGTCAGGACRCAGAGAAGGCTGTCTAACAGGTTACCACAGCTGCCCTGATAAAACACGGTTGTACGTTGCCATGTCTGTATGCAGCCTATTAGCGTCCACAGGTATCTAATCTGGCCAACTAGCACACAGAAAAAGGAAGAAAAATGAGTTTAAAGTGTAAAATAAGATTTTACTAATTCTCCCAGCTCTCGCTGGGAAGCATTCCTTCTTGCCAGCTCCAGCTGCAGATAAACAGGTCAGAAATCGGCCTTTTGTTTTGTTTTTCTTTAAAGATTTCAAAAGCTCTGAATTATGACAAAATGGAAAGGACATGTGTTGGTACAAAACCTAGTCTAATATAAACACTCAAATATGAAGCAATCGTTCCAAAATATTTTTTGCTTTTTTTTCTAAAGGAAATAAGCAATTGTCACCATTATAAGACTTATCAGTCATAGACATACAAAAGCAAAAACGTTTTAAATATTCAAAATTCCTGCCAAATATATGCTTCGAGACAGAATGCATTTGAAATTTTTGTTTCATTCTAATCTTTGGAGGTTTCAGCAAAGTTATAGCACAGAATATCATCTCTCCTAGAAGATCGCTATTTATTACTGTAGCTGCTCTTTATCTTTTTACACTGTGGTAGCCACTGTACGTCAGCAGCTTTTCTGGCACTGCATTGTCTAGAAGGGCTAAGGAAGATGTCTGTTCACTAAGAAACTGTCTAGCACATTATTTTGATATGCTCCATAAGTTAGCAGATCAATAGTTAAAAAAAAAAATCTTTGCTTTCTGATATTGTATGTCCTTTGTTGCTTCAACCATTAACATTTGTGAGCTGCCGTCAGTAATTTCTTTAATGAGATTGTTGTGGTTTTCTTTTGGAAATGTAACTGTCAGGCATTTTACATTTGTCCCTACTAATAATTCCCCAGGCCTTTATTAAAGAGATTTACAGATTTCTTAAATCCACAGTCCTGCATCACTCAGATACACAGTTCTAATAAAATGATAAATTAGATTTTATTCTTTGCCTTATCCTTACGAATGAACAAATTAGGAAAATGTTTACTGAGCAATCTAGCAGAAGGTAACAAATTAAACACTACTCTTCTCCAGTCCTTTCGATAGAAGCAATATACATATGCACTAAGCAATGAACAATCTTACATTTTAAACATGTTTTTAAAATCAAACTGAAAACTTCACAACAGAAGAGGAAACATTGACTATAAAGATGATTTTTAGCCAAGGCATACGAAGGTGTAAGGCTAATACATTATTTTCTTGCAGCTGTGTTTTCTGGAGTGTTATTTTTTCTTAAGAAAATGTGCTAAATAGTTAATGGTTGGTTTGCACAGCGCTTACATTCAGTTTATTTTAGCAGATACATTCAAGATAAAGAACTGAAGATCAATAATGCTAAAATATTATCGTAAATCTAAAACTTCAACCACAAAATAATCAAGTGAAATATTAAGCTACTTTGGRGTATTCTGGAGAATAGCAAATATGGAGACCCGGATTATTTTAACTCTCTGTGCTTTCCTTTCTACCTGGGTCCTTTCCACTTTCTCTCCATAATGCCATGTTGGAGTACATCCTGCTTAGCCTCCAATCAACATTTCAAGCACTGGGATCATGTTTGATATTGTCAGATGGCCTGGAAAATTAAAAACCCAATTAAAGGCTCAGCACGCGGGTCAGCTCTTCTGCATATCAAAAGGCCTCCTCTGGCTATTCTGCTCAAATTGTATCTGTTAACAGCTCACTTTGCAGAGAGTGAAATAGCACAGCGTTTATGAGTAATAAGTACCTTCCAGCTGATACATTTCAAACACAAACCACTTTCATGGCCCCGGCAAAAAGTACAAGTCATAATCAAATTGTCAATTTTTTCCTGCGAGATGCATAGATCCATTGTAACTGTGATTGTTAAAGAAGGAAATGCATTTTATTCACACGTTGGAAAAAAAGATGCACATTTTCCCTACAATTAAAGATTTTTTGTCACTTTTTTACATTGCCTTTCCTTTACATTTCTAAATAGTTACTATAATTGATTTTCGGGTTGCATTCAATTTTTTTTTTTTTTTTTTTTTTTTTTTGTAGGAGAATCATTTATAGTTTTTATGTAGTGGAAGAAATGGTTGAAGTGAATAGCATTTTTGTTTAGCTGGGGTATTAATGTTCACCCAAATGTTTATAATGTGAATGTGCAAAGCACTAAAAGCTTTCGAGCTAAATGCAAATTAGTGGAGCACTCAAATGACATTTTTAG
>NW_028186363.1:338326-440826 GCF_003343005.1 Rhea americana | reverse complement strand
TACATTTCTCCCACTCACTGAGCTTCTACCACACGGCTTGCATTTTTCTCACATCAATAGACATCTTTTTAAACATTATATTCATGTCTGTCTCTCTTGATGGCAAATAAAATTCAATAAATAAAATACTTTATGATAAATATGTTAGATTTAAGAAGCAGTTGTGATAAAGTGTGCAGGTTTTCAAAAATGATTTGTTAAAAACAAATAAATTTAACAAGACATGTACACAAGCTCAAAGTATATTAATATATTGTAGATGATGCACAATAACATAATGACCCAAAAAAGCATTTGCCCAGTTTTTCACACTGCTTAACTTACTGCCAAGTAAGACAAATATTCAACAGAACTTGCACCCACTGCCTCTGTAGATCAGATCAACATGTGACTGCTGCAACAGCTTGACTTGCTGGGGCCTTTCAAACCAGCTCCAGTTATGGATAGCTGCTATACAGCAGGAGACACGTCCCCACCATAAAACCATCGGCAGGTAGTGTCATTTAAGATACTGTTATAGATCGCTAAATATTTCTATCAATACTATCAGGCACAGCACACTATTTTGCATACACCCAACCAGACTGGTGTATGTGGCAAACCGATACTTTATAATATAAAATATTGCTATTTACTACTACACAAAACATAGCTAGTAATTTAAAGGTCTTACTGTGCTCCTGGCAATCATCTCCTTCAGGYAATTTGGAATTGCACCGTGGATGTATATCATCTTAGAGTAAAACAAATACCTGACGTCTGGCACACTACCACTTCTTCAGGTTCTGGTTTTGCTTCTGTGTTTTGCAGTATATCTCTATTTCTCAAATATTGTTCCTAAGTTTCATTTATTTAACTTTTAAAATAGTAAAGCGTGTAAAAAGTAAAGACTTCTGCTGTATTACTTCATTGTTCTTACCTGATTTTCTACTTATTAGTTTTCAACTTTTTTCTTAGTAACTACTTTAACAGACTGATGGTAGTGTTCTATTACTATTTTCATACTGGAACTGCCAAGAAAGTCTAACAGATAATATGTCCCTTGGGGTTATTAGAAACATGAAATAGGAAACAGTCCCTTGCAGATCCAAAGAGCTCAGAATACAGACAAGACAATCAAAGGGTCAGAGAAAAAGAGCATTATTATTTACTTTTTATTGATGAAAACTAAGGCACAGAATGAGAAAGTTGTTCCTATAATGTCTCATAGAAGACTAAAGYGAACCCAGACCTCCCAATTCTCAGTCCAATGCCTTAACCACATGCCAGCCTTCTGGTAATTTTGAGGATATGTATCCTACTCCCCAAAACTTGAGATTCATATATACGCTTTCATCTCTACATGTTTTAATCAGTGGGAATATGCTTCATATGGAGCCTGAAACAATTAACGTAGGGTTCCTACATCAGTTTTATATTTAAATGTTGARTTTAAGACTTACTGAATGTATCCAAATATCCATTTGATCATGTAAATATGCAGTGAGTTTCATAAGCATTCGCCACCCAAACTCTTCACTTTCTTCCAGGCAGGCAAGACGAGACCGCAGAGTGAACATGGCTAATTTCAGGTCAGACCAAGTTGGCATGTTGAAACAGGCAGACAGGAGGAGGAGGAGCAGGCTGAAGACAGAATGTAAGCACAGGGAAATATCGAAGGCTGACACCACCGCCTGTTTCTCCTCCTGCTGTAATGCCAGCCTTTTTCAGTAGGCAAGATCCTTTGCTGCAGTAAACTTGTTCCTCCTACCTACTGGAGAGTAACAAAGGCTKTCCAAAGCCCCAGAGAAGCGTTCCCTGTTTGAAGTGAAGATGCCACCATGTCTCTCAACTTCCTCCACAAATTTCAGGCAGTGTGCTTTAGGAGCTCGTGAAGGCAGCCACCCCCAATGCCTCGCGCTCGTCTGTGTGCTTCCGAATTACATATCGCTCAAGGGCCAGTCGTCCGCGGGACTCTTCGGTATTATCCCCTCTAAGAGTTAGTTCTACCTGTTCCAAATGTGCTGCTTGATCTACTGGTATTCACGGGCACGTGAGATGGAATATTTTAAACTTTGAAAATACAAAATCCTTCTATCACAGACACTTCTCTATTACAYGTCATTTCATACAAAGTTTATCGCATATCATGAGATCCACTACAAAACCACAGTTTGGGAGCAGTGCTCCTGCAAGAACTGTATCTAACAGGTTGCTCTGAAACTCAGAGATCTGCCTGACACTTTAAAAAAATGAAAAAAATACTGACAATTATATCAAAGCTCTATATATGTGCCAGACATCTATAATACTGAAAGAACATAACTTCAGGATAGGCTGTGAAGGAATGGAAAACACCATCAGGGCAGGAAGAAAGGAGCACCACCAGGAGGAGACATTTTGATCCTTGCAGAAAGCTAAATTAAAAACAAATGAACAAAAAACTCCTATGTGCAACAGTTATATTTTAAACTATAATAATCTATTTTAAAATATTTATTCCTCAAAACCCCCAAACTAGTGTTTTTGTTTGGATCTAAATGACAAAAATATATATATWTTTTTAATTACGCTACTTCATTTATTAGGCTGTATACAGACAACCTGCTTTGGAAATATGCTTTTTTTCCCTAGTTAAAAAAAAAAATGTAATAATTACAACACAAGCTTTGGTGGTGAAGTTCAAAGGTATGGCCCAAACTTACAAATTATAAAGTAAATTTCAGCTCAATATATTTCTACATTTTTTTTAATGCTATAAAAACTTCATATGCTTCAAAACTGAAAATAGATATTGCTTTTACATTTAGAAATAGCTCTGCGTATAGTTAGCAATCATTTCCTAATTTCACAGACAAACTTGCAATAGAATCTCTATTCCTTATGAGTTATCCAACCAGGCCAACTACCTACATTCCTTTTAAGTCATATTTTTCTGACCCCCCCCCCAATTGCTCTCTTCTGACACTCTATATGCTCTTTGTGCTATCATATGCATTTAATGGAACCAGCCTCCACTAAGACAAGGATTTCTGATCAGAAACCGGTTTCTTTATCCTTGCGCTTGCAGAACGCTGCTGAACAGACCAAGCCCTCTTGGTCTACTCAAACTCTARGAACAGTTATAGTAGAAGACATTCCCAGAAAAGCTTGAGTTTAGCTAGGATGCATTAAGATTAGGCAGTAAAATACTAATACAATCCACCAACAAATATCTTGTTTACAGAAATCTGTATCTTTRMAAAAAAAAAAAAAAAAGGTATGCAGACTGCCTAATGGACAAGCCTAAAGAAAAACASAAGTGCTGAAGTCTTGGTCCAGCTGAAGCTAGTCAAAATTCCCAGTTTTCCAGTGGGACTGAGGTATGAACTGAGAATTTGAGATTTATAAGTTTTTTGTCAGGTTTCTTTTGGTTCATTTGCCTAATGAAATTAAATGCCATCTTTCCCTTTAACACTGTGTGAAAAGGAATGAGCAAAAAAATTAATAAACATTTGCAGTAAGACATAGCAGACTTTATGACTTTTTTGAGTCCTCAGAAATATGACAACTTACAGTCATACAGCCTACAATTCGGGAGACTTCAGCTTCAGTCCTCCACAGTGCCAAAGACACTTTATTTCAGATCCACATAAATATTCCCACATAGTAAAAGTAAGGGCTTTTTTATCTTGAAGAATCTCTAAGTCGATCCAGCAGAAGGACTTCATGGGAATGTGTTGCTCACTCCTGCTGGCTCTGTGAATCTSATATTTCTTTCCAAACAGTGGCTCAGTTTCTTCAGGAGAAGTTAGAGAATATCCTAGAATGTTGTCTCTGGCCTTGTCTCCTTTTCCTCCTGACTGGAGCCTCTGGTTGGACCTTGGACCTGGTGTATCCTCCTGCYGTGCCTGGGGCTGTTGATGGGCCCCATTGCCAGCACCCAGCTCTGCCCACCATGTCCCAACCCRTGGGATGGCACCGTTGGTGAGGGCATGGCCAGCACTGGGACGCCCTTGGCTCCCAGTCCTGAGGGAGCAGCTGGCACCGACACCAGCTGTGCTCAGGGAAACAAGTTTTGAGAGGAGGAGGGAGGACAGGCAGATGAGAGCTGGCAAAAGYGAGAGCATGGGGCTCAGCAGAGCCCAGGATGGAAAGACTTTTCCTGGAGAGCCAGAGAGACCAAAAAGCTGGATGAGGAGTCATGCAGAAGGAGAGACACTCCAAGTCTTGCCACTGTGGGTAGGGGGAAGATTTCTTTACAGGCTCATATCATTTCTATTCTGTCTCATTCTGAATTTTCCTTAAGAAGTTTGACCTTCTACTTTACATTCAAGTAAATTCTAGCTTTTTTTTTTTTTTTTTTAAGCAGCCGTTTTGTGGCCCTTCGGGATGTTAGCAGAAATCTCCAGCAGACTTGGAATCCTGCTGCACCTTTCAGCTAGGAGCTATGCCAGGACCCAAAGTGCTGGGTCTTCATTCAACCAGCTCCCTTCCTACACAGCACAGAATGAATGGTGCTGGATCACTTTGCATCTCTACCAMCTACAGCCGTGCTCAGCTCCTCCTTCCACTACACACAGTGCTGTGTAAGGGGCCTTTGCAGCTGGCCAAGTGAAGTTGCTTACATTTCATCTCCTAAATGAAGAAAAGTTTGTTTTTATGGTGAAATAACAATGTGATTCAATAGGATACATTTTAAGAACCACTTCAAAATCTGTTTTGGTCATGAAAACAAGAAAATGTGATGGTGTCATCCAGCAGTTATGACTCTCCAGTGATGTCAATGAAGAGCTTTACCTGCATAAGGACTCTTGGATCTGCATCTTTATACAGACTTAATAACCCCTAATTTGTGAGAACATTTTCAAATTACAAAAAAGTCACAATACTGGCACAAACATCTTCATGTTCATATTCATAAGGTCATATTAAAATATTTTGCACTTTCTTGCAAACACAATTAATAGCATTAGAAGTCTCTGACAATTTCTTTGAGACAAAGAGATTGCCAGAAAAGCTTTCTACCCCTTGGATTGTTATGCAAATAGTTAAAATATTGAAATGAATTTAAGGAGTTATACTCTAACACATCAGTCCTGTTATAATTTGGAGACAATGAATAATATATTCCAGACAAAGTGAAGGCAGCTATAGAAGTAAACTAAAATAGGAAAATTACGCCCACCAGGCATTTAAATTTAGGAGCTGAATAAATTATCCATACATTAAAAGGTTCATATATTTCAAAGAAAGCATAAAAAAGTTTAAAAAATAACTGAAAAAATGCAAAAAGCAGAATAATTCCAAATGCGATCAAARCTGGTGGGGAAACCTATTAAATGGATATCCTTATTGCACAAAATTTATACAATACTCTTTTCACAGGTCTATTCTTTTAACAGATATTCATCTAGAATCTCTGCTGTTTTGTGAAATGAGTTTTAATCTAGTACACTGAAAAAAACATTAAAACTAAGATTTTTATCCATTCAAATTTCTACGTCATTTTTTTATTCTTTTGGTGCAATGGACATTTATTGTTTTTAATCAAGTGTACTCTTTTATCTGGTATTTTTCCAAAAGAACTTCCATATATTCTTGTATGATTCAGTTCAGTGCACAGACAGTATGTTATTCTTACAAATCTATTCATTAAAAAGCCACTTAGAGTATTTGATGAAAACCAAAAACACTTAAACGATTTCCTCACACTGAAAAGCCAGTTCTCGGAACATTCATCCAAGTCCTAGCTATAACTTCTTACATTACACAGCACTTTCGAAMAGTCACCGCTGACACAGAGCACCTGAACTGTTACTGCTGGGATCTTATAGTAGAGTTCATTAAAAATATCCAAGCATAACTTCRTGTTTTCTCATTAAGGCAGCTGCAGAATTAGGAGTACAGGAGGTACTTTTGTTCGTGTTAGGACTAAAGAAGAACTCTGCTAKCAGGAGATTTTTCAAGATCCAGGAAGCTGAACTAACGATATATACTTTCCAGTAGGAAACAGACACATCGCTATTCAATATTGCTATTAAACAGAGATAGCAGTACGTTTTCCAGCTTCAAAGAGATGCGCTTGCTTTTACCTCATCCTGAGAGACTGAATGACTTCAGGTGAATCCGGCCAAACAGCCAACACTAGCGCAACTGCTGCAGTAACTTGGTCCGATAGTTTACTTCTGTGGTTAGCAGTGGTTGCAGAGGAATGCCTGATGGACCGCAAGCCTGGCTACTCACGTAAAACTGGATTTCTTCCTAGCGCCTGGACTGAATTGAGACGAGTATGAAAGTATTTTAACATCTTACAGAGTTAGACCGGACAGGACTAGACATTGGCAGTATCTGGTTCACTATAGATCCTTGACTCCTGAGAAACTCATATGTCCAAGCACCGCTGCAGCGTTTGAATCTGGTTGCTTCTCAGCGATSGCTCTTGGTCATATTTAACTGTATGATTCCAAATAAATGAAGATGGTATCCATTCARTCATGTGTATATTAGAAGACAATTCATACTAAGAAAAGTTCAGGTAATGGACACATGAGATTTCTCTTGAAAAACATAGGTTTTTCACAATACCAGAAGCTTTTCTATTKTTGTTTGTCATACAGCACAGATTTATTGCTCTAAGTTTAACCAATATACTTCTAAAGCACTCACTGACCACTTGTCCATGAAGGGAAAATATATAACAACGCAGCAGYTACCCTGCAATAATTCTGTGCACTCACTCTGTGTAAGCGTGCCTTTGTGTGCGGTGACTTATTCCAGTTGGAAAGCGGTGCAGATTACGTGGCATTTAGAGTGCATTAAGAACCCCTCCAAAGGGACTTAATGCATACTAGTTTGCATGCTGTAAATTCAAGCTTCCCGTACTGCATACGCATTCCACATACACAGACCACAGTAAGGCCACAATTGATGTAGAAGGGTCAAATTCTTGTTGAAAATCATTAGAGGTTCATCAATATGATGTGGCCCATTATTTATAACATAAGGCATATTAGCTAAAAATCGTTCGAATACCATTTGCACAAAATTTAGTTAACATATTTAAAGCTTTCTGAGCTCAGCAGCACCATCACTTGTGGTGGGATAGCTCTGAGATATGCCAGTATGCCTCACTGATAAGGAATATACGGATAGAATAAGGATGTTTCAAAGGGCTATGTTCTTTCTGGGGAAGAATGAGCACAGACTGTACTCACTATTAAGTTGRTTTTATGGTATACAGTCCAGACAAGATTGACATATAATTCAGCAGTTTATGTTTCTTAATTTTAGCTGATCTTGTTTCATGGAAACCTGTGTTTTTGTTCTAAAATGACGTAGCTAAGGAGCTAAATAGTAGTAACTCACCAAAAAAAATCTGCCTTTCTGCATGACACTTCTTGAATATGCCTTCATGTTTCTTGGTCTTTATGTGGTTCAGTCACCAATATGATATTTGTAACATGCATCGCTGTGACTCGTCAAATTCAGGCACTTAATTTTGTAAGAGGTGCAGCAGTGTAATTATGCTGAGTGTAGATCTTTTTCTCCCGCTAATTTAACTTTGAAATCTTTTCCAGGCAGTTAAAAAAAAAAAAAAAAAAAAAAAAAAAAGCTGTGGCCTTAGAAGGGCCCTTTCTTTGGTGTTTTGGCAGGCTAACAGGGATAAAAATCATCCATTATTCCTTTGGGGAAAAAGGTAGAGAAACTTTAGGCCTCCAGACTTACCCTCCTGCTCCAGTACGAGGCTTTGCAAGTGCAGAGCCATGGGGATGTGGCCAGTGGCTACAGGCAGAGGGCTACTGCCTCTGGTCCATATGCGGCAGCTGTCCTTAGCCACCTCGAGTTACAGGGCACCGCGGATTTATGCCTAGGTTAGCTGAGATTTAGGACAGATCCTAGCGCTTTTCTGAACTGTGACTGCAAGAACATGCTACATCAAGAGGGTGGCAGGAACCTTCCAGGCTTTCACCAGTGAGTTACCAAAGATCAGAAAAAAGGGTGGTCTATAATTTCCTGTCTAAGGAATCAGGCTGGATACTTGAATCGTTCAGAGCAAAGGACTCTATATGGCTGGCCAGAGAAGTTTTGTATTTTGACTAATATTAGAGTTCCTGTCTGGGAACATACTGAGTCCTAGGAATAGTCTACAGGTCAAGCAGACTCAGGAGACTGTCATTGCATTTCATCAGACAAGACAGTTTCAGAATCACAACCTGTACTATCAGAGTTATTGGTGGATAATTCAGAGATGTTAATGAAGTTGTAACGTGATCAAACCATACCCTTTTGCATCTAGTATTTTTCTGCATGATCAGYGTAGCTTATTCTCCACTTTCTGATGTGCGTGAACAGATAAATAGAATAAATCATCATTTTACTGATCTAAATGAATCTTCAMTAGATAGCTTTCACTGTTTTAACCACATAATACATATACTACAGCTTAATCMCAGTGGATAATTGAATTAAAGACAGTTTTTAGAAAGATATGCAAAGGTGGATTTTAATTTTTACTGAAGAAAGATGATGGGTAAGTTCTGCATATCAAGGAGCTGAATACTCAGGATACTTACTTTGCATCTTATTTTCAGCTAAGTCTAGAAATAAGAGGAATGTTTCATTTTTYTTTTCTTTTTTAAGAAAGGAAGTTAAAAGYCTCCCTTTTCCCCCACAGTTATGATTTTTGTTTCCCCGTGGCTTTTTTCCTCAAAGATTTTTGTTAAGCTACTTGACTGATTTTCAGTGCCATATCTAAAAATCTTAYAGTCAATTTGCAATTTTATGTCCCATTCTATATATATGAGAAAAATAGCAATTGTTTCAAGCATAGGGATTTTTTTTTAATTTCCTTTTTTTTAATGGCTTAATCCAAATCCAAGCTTTCCAAATTTGGCAATACACTACATTTTTAGATGACTTGGAGTTAAACCGTTCTGATTTCATTTTGTCCTGAAATCAACCACTTGGAGAAATTAGTGGCTCCTGATTTGCCTTTCTGAATTTATTTTTCACAGTTGCAAAGTTCCGGTCAAACAAATTAAATTACTGCAGCAGTATGTAACTAATTTTATGTAAATTAAGGTGTTAATGTTCTGAAACACATTCCTGAAAATGGTCTGTTTTCTCTTGCAGCTTTTCTTCATTAATGTCTCTATGAATAGGGAAATCTAAAAATTAATTTATACAAGACTAAGTGTTGCTCCCTGATCTCTAAAAGAATTAAAACTATAGTTTTTATGGTCAGCTGATACTTGTCAGTAGCCCACCCAAATAAATCAAGACCCTTGCCCTCATGGAAACAGAATTAGCTAACATGAACTCACTTTTTATACACCAGATGCTCTATGCCAGTTATAGTCATGCTGCGAGGTAAATAATTATTGTAACATTTTAACCTCTGTTTGTGACAGTCCCCAAACAGAAGCAAAGCTGATGCTTCGGATCATCAAGTAAATACAAGAAAAGAATGAAAATAAGCCCACTGTGAACCCACAGAAACACAAAGTCAGAAATAGCCTTGCTGTTTGACTAGAACAGTTAAGGTGTCAAAAAATGCAGACAAACATACGGAAGAAGCAAATCTGAAAAACTGTGCAGGTGGCTTAGTCCTCAATTTCCAGTTGCCACCCTCCTCATCTTCTTCCTCATCATCTCAGATTAGACTGGGAGAGGCCACGATTGGTTTTTGTGCTGTTCTTTCAGTTAGATCCGGATTGGTTCTGTTTTAATTGCTTTGAGACATATAATAAATGATCGTCTGCAGCGTTAAAATAAACTGGATCACTTTCTTCAGACACTGAACAAGAAATTATATTGGATTAGCGACACACGGTATTTATCTACTGCTACAGCCTTTCTGCATATACCTAAGCTTTACACAACGAGAACATGCGTACACAGGAGGGTAATTTTTCTGACTTCCTCCATCAGTCTAATGCACACTCCTTGCTTCATCCCTGCAAAGGATGAAGCGATGAGAAGAGACACTTGCTTTGTATTTATAAAAGTGAGGTTTTCAAAGAATTTTTCCTAACCTAGTTACTTCACCTACACAGGACTTGTTCCTCCATATGTGAAAGTCAATGAAAAAGGGTTGACTTCAGTGAAAAATTCTATGCTTTAAGCCCAGCCACAAACCTCTGAGAATCTTACAGGTCTATACAGTAAGTGCTGCTAGCTCTTAGAAAAAATTGGTGTCTTCCTAAAAGCCCTCAAACTCACACTAATGTRTGAGAATCTAATTCATTTTTAAAAATAAACTTCTGGTCTTCATATTCACAGAGAAAACAATGTCAATATAAAAACTAAAAACCCAAACTGACAATACAAAGAATCTTGATGGATTTTAAAAGAATTSGAAACAACTTCTTACATCTCAGAATATTTTTGCCTGCTTAAGTGTGATTAATAATATTATTTATATTTTACATCCAGGTTAAAAAGCAGAAAATATGAAATAGTGATTGACAGTTGAGCTTGCTGGAATTTCTAAACATCTATACCTACCATTTTTCCAGCAAAATATCAACAAACAGGTCTAAAATTCTCTGAAACTGGTCATCTCATGAAACTGGCCGTAACTTAGGAGTGGCTTAAGTCAATACCTAACAGTAACAGTGATGTTTCTGAGCCCTGTAGGTTAATGAGTTGCTATGCATCAGCTGAGCTGTGGTGGCTATTTATTCACTCTCGGTTTGTGTCAAATACAAGGTAAAACACACAAGGTTAAACTTTAATTAAAGAATGCTCTACTAATGCACTTTATTTTGGATTTGCCACAGGCTAGGAGCTCACACAGTACTTCTTAAAGCAATGGTAACTTGATCGTGTGGCTGAACCCTAAATATAGACATTAGAACAGAGTCCAGCCACCCTGATTTCTGGTTCCCTGTTGTAATCATTAAACCTAATTCAGATTCATAGATTTCAAGCTAGTATTTATTTATGCAAGGAATTACGTTGTCAAAAAACTGAATAGCAATGAGTTTCATTCTATCTGTAAGTATAGTGAATAATCACTCTCTTCCCTGCTTGTATTATTTCTTTAGAAATCAAGAGCTAGGCCTCTATCTACCTTCACATGTGTGTCTAGACTTTAAAGAAAAATAAACTTCTTCCAAAAGCTAGGGCAATTGAGCCTTGTGTATACAAGCCGCTGGAATGGAGGCAGCACTTGTTCCAAGGTGGTATGTGAAAAAGCATGGCTGGAAAGGCAAAAATAAAATAAACTGGAGAGCAGCCATGAACAAAAATTCCCCTTTCAAAGTTATCAGCAGAGTTACTGAGAAACAGAAGATGATCAGATTAAAACTGCTCCAGGACTGACAAGAATTCTGGAGAGCAAATACAGTTCTTGCCAATGTAGAACTGTATATATCCTTGAACAAGGAGGAAGGGATATAAAAGTTCACAAATTCATAAGCTTTCTGTTAAAAATCCAAGAATTTCCAAAGGAAAATTATTGATCTGAAAAATTGCAAATGTCATTGAGCTTGGCCTCATTTAGCAAATACTCTACTAGGTGGTTTAATTTGAAATGCCTTTATTTTTTCATCTACTTTTGGGGAAAGCTGACATTTTGTAAAACAATAGTTTCTATATATAAAAAGGCTTCACAAAATCCACTGCTGGATTTCAAGTCTACCTCATTTACTCGTACTATCCCATAAGTCAAGAAGCCAACTTGTCCACTATTCTGTTAGTGCTTCAAACCTTTGCCTTAGGCACATGATTGTGAAAAGTCAAAAACAAATCAACATGAAAAGTCAAGTTCTGCCTCCTAGTTTCTGATTCAGTAGGTTTCTTGTACAGTTGAAGATATGTAAGGTATTCTCAGCCAGGCCTTTCTCTTACTAGCACTGCAAGTCTTCTTCCAGATCATTTTCCTTGCCCAGGATTTCTTACAAATACCTTTCCCTGCATCCCACTGTCTCAATGTCCACCTAAAGGAAAGATGAGGCAAGCAAAGGGTGTTCTTGGACTCAAGACTCTTCAGGGGCCAATTCATCCTTTGACATCAAGTAATAAACGTACAGTTACATAATATATTAAAATCAGTATAAAGTAATAGTGTTTGAAATAGCTTTTGTGTCTAGCCTGAACAAGTCAGATTCTTTTGAAAGAAGTGTGAGTTTAGGTAGGACTGGTTCAGGCACTCCATCTTTTGTAGGCAGGAATACAGAAACCCATGCAAGTTTATTACAGACGATAAAATCATGACCACTGAGGTCCTGTCCACTCTATAACTCTATTGGACTTTGCTCAGCAAGTCTCATAGCTGAGCTCATATGCTGAAGCATAGGGATATGCTTCGGTATGACCCCTTGCCATAGTGTCCTATTATTATTACAATTTAGTGTAGTGGCAACTAACTGGTAGAGTCAGATTAGACTCCAATGKGTTAAACAAACATAATAAATGGCGTGACAGTGCCTGCCACAGTACATGGGCTTCACCCTGACAGGGCTGGATCCAGTGGATGAAAATGCAATGATCTATTCTGACAAGATTCTGAAAGTATTTAAAACAGATGGAAAATCCTAGATTTAGCATGAATGTTCTCCATAACCATCTTGAATCAATGTGCTGCAGCTTATTTCATACAWATTGCTGTACAGAACCGGACTAACAACATGGATTTCCATACCAAAGTCTTCAGGACCAGTATGTAGACGCACATCCTATGAGGCAGCGTAAACGCTTGTTATCTGAGCATGTTCCTTGCCTGGTTTTATTTTTAATGGCATTCCCTGAAGTTCACAGCTATCCAGTCYGCATTGTCCAGTTTCTAAGTCTACTTAACGACAAACAGATGTGACCCGGTCATGCCAAACTTCTGGCTGCCTTTGCACAAAAGATGTAACTAGGGCTGCAGAAAACAAAGGCCACRCTCTAGTTTGGAAACACACTTGTCTTTCTTGGTCTGCTGCAAAAATAATGATATTTCTGACCGCTATGCATATTAGGCAACAGTTGCTATTTTCTACTATATACAAATTTTTAAAAATTTACTATAAAATGCATTTAAACAATATAGAAATCCCTCACCCTACTGAAAGCCAAACCAAGGATATTCCCTCCTTCCTTCAGTACTTAGAATTTGAAAACCCAGCCCGATTCCGGTATACAAGGCTTGGTCTGAGTTTCTTTTTCCTGTCCAGTATTTTGTTGTTCAGGTCCTATGTAAGATATCCAACTGGTCATAACTTCACAGTCTTAAAATGTGAGATATAATTTGTAATGGAGTATAGATGTAAAATACTGCTATTATTATTTATTAGCTTTAGGGAAAATATGCATTTATGTCCTCATACTTATACATTTGGTAAGTAAATATTACGTAACATAATATTATATGCATTAACATTATAGAAGACCAAGAATCTTTGATAAATTTGTCYGCTTTGATACTGAAACAAAGAATTTGCTATTATGAACAAGAGCTTAGCACCTGCATTTTTCACTGAAAAAATATTTTGCATAATGAATTCTCTAGATTTCGCTATTGTTCGCTGAAGTACCCTCCCATGCAGGGAGCTGCAGGATGGAGATTTCAATAAGAAACTAAGCTAATTTATGACAACATTTAAGTAATAAAAGAAAGGGGCATGAAAAACATTGTAAACCATTTCTGAGCACCCTGTCTTTCAAAGAAATGAGACCACAAGGCAGAACAATATTGTATGTTGACTGGGATTTAGGATATGGTGATAGGCACCAGTACAAAAAACTATATARCATTAGTCTTGTCAGTTATATCAGTCTCATATAGTAGATAATATGTTTGCTCATATTATTGTAGATCTAGATAGATTTCTATGAGAATGAGCCCAGATTATTCTCAATAGCTCTTGTGCAAGACTCCCTTCCCTAATGAAATCAACAATATACATTTTTAATCGTTCACAGTAGTTACAATGGGTTATAAATCTTAACCTTTGCACAGACCTTAAATGTCACTAGTACTACTGAATGCAAAGTAAAACTAACTTTCACAGATGAGAAATGCCTTTAGAATAGCAGTAGTGAAATTTATCCCACCAGATGAATTTCTGTGATATGATTGCAGAATGAACCTATTTTTTTTAAACAGGCAAAGGGAAGGGACAGTCAGGCTGAGATTTACACCTGATTTGTGTTATAGTAATCTTTGAAATTAAGAAGTGTATCCTTGCATTTCATTAAATTCTGGCTAATGAGATAACTGTCTTCCCAAGGAGGGAGTGATGAAGTACTCATGCCATAAAGCATAAATTAATGCTGCAAGGTTAAACACTGGAACTAACTCATGTTTCAACAAAAGCCCCTACCAGCAGTTAAATTAACTGACATAAATACCATAAAATCTGTCTTTATTTTAGTCTCAGATGATGCTTCTTTTTACACCCCTGCTTTCAGTTTGTATAACTCATTTTTGCACATTATTGCATGCACCATTTGCCATTTAAAGAATCAGCTACAACTGAAAAAAGATTTAAGGCATCAAATACTCAGGAAAAAGAACCTGTAGGTATGAGGAATACCCCTATCATACCATATTTTTCCAGTACTCTTTAAAGAAAATACCACAATAGACAACTACAGTTCAAAGAAACAGTTAATTATGTTGAGAACAGACCAAAAAAATCTACTTTTTCAGCTTTTTGATAGACATTCTGAAAAAAAAATGCTAAAGAAAACCTGTGGTGATAATAGGTTTGATATATATTCTAGCAAAAATTATATCACATTAATGAGGTGGCTTAAAGGGCTCATGCATTTTGTAGGAGGCATTTCAATGTATTAGTATAATTAGCAGTGATGAGAAAACTGTTTGGAACTGAATTACCTCTCACGAGTTCATTTGAGCTATATGAAATTACACCATGCAAGAAGGAAAATTATGGAGCCATCCAGAGAGAGTTCATGCCTGATTTGATCATAGCCACTAATTGGATGATCATTTTCGTAAAGCTTTTCAAATGGTTGACAGTTTCTGCTTCTCATTTTTTTAATGGACTGGCTCTTTATTTCGTGTACTAAGCAACCAAACATACGTTTGTTCAAGATTTTGGTGTTTCTACAGGGACCTACAGGTGTAATTGTCACAAGCTGAACCACCTTTGTCCCCTAATTAGCTGCTTTTTGGGGACCCCTGATGAGCGTTGCTGTTCTTGTTAACAATCTTAGAGAATACCTGATGAGTAAAGACTCTCCAAAGTCTGATGCATGTCAGCAGACACCGAGACAGCAATTTAATGAAGTTAAAAACTGACCTGATTCTGGTGACTGGAGTAGCATCTGTGTTGTGTAGCTTTTGATTCCTGTTAGTCTTTTTTTTTTATATATATATATAACGTGAATTGGGTGTTCTGGTGAAGGATAACAGAAAGGTGAAGGATACAGGAAGGAGAACTTATTAATGGAAATACTTTATGAGCTCTTTCTGTGCTTCCTAATATTCAGTAACACAGCAAATTGAAATGGTGCTAACCTTCTTCATAAATGAGAAGTATAATACATAAAATACTTGTATGATATGTAAAATACTTGATTTGGGAGTTCTTAAGCATTTCACTGAGATGTGTTCTACCGTGTTTTTACTAATACTCTTAGCAGTTTTTCTTTTTTAATTATCCTTTTCTTTTTTAATTATGCTTTCCATTTATTTAATGCAAACATTTTGCAGTGAGATTAAGTCATAGTGTAATCCCAAATGGAAATTATTACTTTAAAACAGTGCTCTTCTCAAATAATATACTTGGGCTTCAGACAAGGAAGAAAAACAGAAAAGGATGGGCTTTTCATTTTCTTAAAAGAAAAATGTAACATTAAGCTAAGGCATCCTGTTTACAAGAGTTTTCAGTAAAAATCTGTCTTACAGCTTGCAGATCATACAAAGTCCAGCAGAGGTTTAGCACTAACTTTAGCACAGGAAGAACATATGGATCAGAAGTCTCTCTGAAGAACAGATACCTGCTGTGCTGGCGCTCTTACAGCAGAGAGAACAACTGCTAATAGTGCAAACGCTGTTCATGTTATTCCTCCCTCAGTTCTGGCACACACGTATTCTAGCAATGCACCCCCTAATGCTTTGGACAGTTTAGTGTTAAATGTCACTTGGACGACAGATGCAAAATGCCCTTTTACATCTCACAGTAGTTAATATACCAAATTCACAAAAGTTAGAAATACTGAAAAGTACTGTTGGATCACAGAAGTCAAGTGCAGTGTAGAGCTGCATTTTGAAGTGCAAAGCATGCTCTTAAAGGACACACGTCRGTGGTAATAATATTATAATCATGTACATTTAAGTAACTTACTAGAGAGTGTTATCAACGTAAAGTTAAATTATTGTCAATGATAAAAGATTTTTTTTTAACTACATCCTCATAGTAGAGTTGGCAATCTTTGTCCATTATTCAGCAATTAATCAAATAATACTAATATCATGGAGTCTTACAGAAACCTGGCAACATGATACAATTGCTCCAAATCTTACAGAAACTTGGCAACATGATACAATTGCTCCAAAAAGCCACTTAGAGATTATTTCCACTTCACAGCTTCACATCAGTATAGACATTCAGACTTCTGCTTCAGTGCAGTTAGGCTGGGTTAATTTTTCAGATGCAGGAATTGTGTGTCTTTTTGCACACAAAATTGTTTTTGCTGAAGAACGTTTTCTATTTCAACTACCTAGGGATACAGAACAGTTCATTTTGCTTTGCAGAAACTCTGTAAAGGAGAAATTAGCTGAATCAAAGAGAGCATTGAAGCTAAGGTTTCCTAATGGGAGAGATTCATATATTAAGAAAGCAAAAGAAAGCTTATGCCAGATCTTTATTTTATAAAGAAACTAAAGTTGCCAGATCTTCAGTTTGATCATAGCTGTACTGGTGCAAACTTAGAGTTTCTAGAAATAAAATTACTTCTGGTTTTTATGGGTGTAAGGCAAGATTTTTGCAAAGATATTTTTGCTCATCAATACTGTGCACCCTGTGTGTCTCAAGCAGTGCATATACCTATGCAGTGTGGGAAAAAAGTTTTTTTTATAATAAACTCTTTAGAAAGAGTTATTTTTTACTTGTAACTCTGTCTATTTATCCTTATAAAGAATACATACCATAATCATGATGAAGATAATAACGAGAATAGCAATGGGACAGAATGAGGGTTACAGAAGCAGCAGACTCAAATACTGAAACTTCAGAATCTTACCGTTAACTTTCTAAGAAATTATTTGATATATCAAAATGCACAATGGACACAAAAATCTGAGTTAGGAAGAGTTTCTTTATTTCTGAGGAACAGGTTTAACTCATCCCATCATTGGCACTGTGAAGACAGCATCRTTGTATCAAGAATGGATTTAACCCAATATCTGTAGTGGTCTTTGGGAGTGAGATAAAATTAGTAGACAGATTTGGAGCAGAGGCATCAGATGAGGGAGTTTAATATCTTGAGATAACTAATCTTCTAAAATACAGATTCAAAAAGTGGAGCTAGAACCATGGTCATGCAAAGAGGCATAAAGTTCAGAATATTCAGCACATCATTTATCTGAAGTACACATCGCCTATGCATTTTTGGCTATGAGWCTTAACCCAAAATCACAGCGTGGCCACTGAAAATGTGTGAAGCGCACCGCCGCCTGGCCAAGCCTCCCTTCCCTTCCCTCCTCGATCCACTGCCCGCTCCTSGGCTCCAGGCGCCCGCTCTGCAGACGTGGATCGCTCCCTGCGGCAGGAGAACTGATGCCTGCTGCCTTCCGGCTAGCGTTAAGATCTATGCAGTAACATTTAAGGAAAACATAAAATTTATAGCTCAAAATGTGTCATCCAAAGATTATGAGTACAAAGATCTTTTTAATGAGACTTCTGTACAGCTCTAACTTTCAACAGTTACTTATTCTTCATAATGAGTTTCCCTGCTTCACCATTTTCACCAGAAAAGCAACTTGTAACATTGTTATCGTCAGAACTCTAAGGAATGTAGAAATTAATAGGAGGGAGATGGTAAATGGCCTTCAGAACCAAACCGTCAGGCTTCAAGTCATTTTATTTATGGGAGATCTTTAAATAAACTGGAGGAAATAGTATCTTGCTCCCTGGGAATATCTTTCTTTTACTGAGAAAATTATTTGCCTTTTTTTTTTAATCATCTTATTTAATGGGGGTTGGAGGGTAGAAACAGATTCCTTGAAGTCAGCAGTAACTCAAAGAAATATTCCTGAGAAAGACTTTTAGCAATTCCCTGAACAGCCTGACCCAGGATATTAGCCCTGAAGGCTTTTGCACAGCCACCAGTATCACTACTAGTTGAGACAGCTACACTTCCAGATGTTGATATTGGAAAAAAATCTGTTCCCAAGACTCGACATCTGCTTCCTGAAGCCAGCTAAGTCGTGTGTGAATGGATAAGAACAGTCAGCAAAAGAAGGTGAAGGTGAATATTGCTTTTTATAGGATAAAACCCACAATGCTGGCATTTATACAGCTTTCTTTCAATGACAACATTCAATTCAATAAAAGTGCAAAAGACCTAAACTTCACAAGGAATGTCAGGTTAGAGGGATTTTGCCTTTCAATCTCATGCTAACTCACCATACTTTGTTTAGAAGTTATTATTCTATTCTTGTACTAGTACTGATTATTAGTATCGATTAGTAGCCATTCGTGCATATGCCAGATTCAACTATTACTGAAGTCAACTGTTTTTCTGCCAGTTTTAAGGGGCTTTGGAAAAAGCACTCAAGCAGTCAAACCTTTATCATACAGTTTTTAGTAGACAGTTTACTGCAGTTCAGTAGTTTTTAGTTTCGTTTGCTAACTGCCACAGGATTTATTAAAGCAAAAAGAAAAGTATTTTTGCAAGCACTTACAAGGTACATTCAAGAATCAATTCGTTCTTACTCCAACTGTATATTAAAACCCCTGCTCAATTTAAAGCCATGAGAAAAGAAATTAAATGTAATACACACTGCAGCTTGTACGGAAAGATACAAAATATACTGTGTGAATWAGCATCTGTGCAGATGTGTTTGCCTGTGCACCCGTTTGCACTCCAGCTGATGTTTATATCTGTGTTTCCCTTTGTCCTTTGCTCACCATGTACAACCACATCTGTGTTATGGGATGTTTGTTTTAAGATGTGAGTTATAGTGTGATACCATTTGAGTCCTCATTTTGTTAGTTTATTTATAGTCTTTAATATACTAATTGTATAGTGCTATATTGCAACATTTTTATGGYTTTGGCTTTTGGCCCAAAGCAAGTCTTCTCAAAGTAGTCTCCGGTATGACACTCTGAAAGCTTCAAAAGAAAAAAAAAAGGTCCAGTGCCAATGTAATAGAAAATAACTGCATTCCAYTGCCAAACTGATTTTAGATCTCTTCTTCCTTTTAGTGGAATGTTGTTGGGCACAATATCAACAAAATGATCTGATTGTGCATGAAAATCAGGTTGCATTTGATCTTTAGACGATGTTGCACTCATTGCTCTGCCAACTCAAAGGCTCATCACGGTATCACCAAAGGAAACCCACAGTGGCAGTTCTATTAATGATTATGAATGCTGAGTCTGACAGTGCATTGGTACGTGCACTTTTGTGATATAGTTGCCCTGTTTGGTTATTATAACTCCAGTGTTATGTTAAATTACTCTGTGCTTCTTGGCTTTAACACTGTAAAATGATAATATTTTTGTTAACTGCTGCTAAAATAATGTTTTACAATGTCTGTGTTGCTTAGAACCGTTTATAAAAACAATACTAGAAATCACTTAAACAGATGTAAGGATTTGGGAAAATAAAAGTGTTTTCGGTCTGTTTTCAGGCTGATATGATATTGTCATTCAAAGCCTCTGACATCAGACTAGATAAAAGGTCTTGTTCTCCTTCCCAGCTTCATTGCCAAAGTACCATAGAAAATGTGCACTGATGAGACTGACCCCAACTTCCACATCAGACATTAAACCAACTAACATTTTCTCATAGAGGAACTTCTGCTTTACATTACCGCTGTCATATGACAAACCAGATTTACAGAACTAAGCATATACATTTTTAGTCACGCAGGCAAATATGTGCCTTTTCATTTTTGTGTTTCGTTTTTCTCTAAGAGTATGTCTGTGAATATCAAGCACCTTTGGCTCTCGTCTGGCACGACGTATGCTTGTTGTCGCACTTCATTTGTTCCGTGCTCCATTTGTTTAATACGCCTAACCGAAGACTTTGCTGCACCTTTGCAAGTTGTAGTCACTATTTAAACTATTCTTTCAAGATTTGCAGCAAGAAACAGGAACTTATGAACCTATCCTCCAAGGTGTCTATCCCTGTTGCTCTTCTTTGATTCCAGGGCTTTTTCTATCTCCTTTCACCATAAAGTAAARCAAGAGATCCCCTTCATGGTCCAACAATACACCTTGAGAAAACTATTTATTCACAAATATATTTCCAAACTCAACTTCAGTCCTCTTGCTGTTTTCTTCTGTCCTATTGCACACAAAAACTACTCTTCAAAGAACTCTCTTGTCGGTTAGAGAAGTTTTTATTCCTTCTTTGAACAGATTCCAAACACTCGCTTCTATGAAATAATTATATACACATATAAACGATTCTAAATCTTAAAATCCTGTTGTTTTATTTACTAAGTATATTAAATATTTTTTACTCTTTCATATTGAGGAGGGTATCTTTAATTCAAAAATTTAAATTTATTTAAATTTAATTTAAACAAAAAGTGCATATGAATGGAGTTTTAGTATCATAGCAAAGACTCCTCTTTTCCTTTTCCACAGTAGTAGTGACAAGACTTTTTCAGTCATTTTACTTGGAAAAGACACTTTTGCCTAAAGAGAGGGCACCCACAAGAATTCCATATTCCCTCTGCTAATTGAAATCTGCCAAGACTGGCTTGATTCTTCATTATACTTCCACTGCCAGATTTTTCCTGATTCTTTTTCCAACTCTTCATGAATCTATGGTGAGAACAAATGCAGAATAAAAGCAGCATAAGGAAGAAGCTTCAGCCTTGCTAAGATTTGGCTTGATTATCATGAGTTTTCCTTTTTTTCATTCAACCTCCTGGCTCCTTCTCCCCAAAAGTACAAGTTCTGGTTTCTGAATCTCTCTGTCTTTGACAATATTTCAGATCAGTGTCAAGCTCCTCRTAACAGAGAATTAGAAATTTTCTTTTTGTTTCTTGAACTGAAAATTGATTTTCTTGATCTTCAGGCCACCCTTCAAGTTTAAGTGCCTCCAAATTACAAACAGATGCACAGAAGAAAACAGGAGTTGAGTCTTGCTGGAACTCAGCTGCAGTAACAGTAGATGCTGCAGTTTTAGCAGAACTCTGATGTTGCACCATCCTAGCACTTAACATTTGCTTATTAGCACTATTGAAAATAGAGGTCTTACCTTTCCTCCCTTAGCCTTGCTCTGAAAGAAGTACCACGTTTTTAGACTCAGAAAAACTCATCTAGACCTTACCCTCTGTAATGTTACCCACATAGAAAGATACAATACTAAAATTAAGTCATAGACACTTTTAAAAACCTAATGTGCTCCCAATACTCAAGGTCTGTTTATTTTTCATTTCAGAGAAAGTATTTTTAATCATTAGAAATACAAGTGAAAGCCACGGGAATAGAATAGAGGCAGAGTCCCCAGAGACACCCGAATGAAGAAGAGATAACATATTACTTGTACTTAATACTCTCAGTTCCCTTGGAAGACAAGGGCCCCATACTCAGCCTATGTAAATAAGCATAATTCAAGTGAAGTCAATGGAGCTACCACCATTTATACCAGCTGCAGTTCTAGCTCAAGATACATTCTCCAATTTGTTTGTCGTACACAGATAAAACCTCCTAATGTGCATATGTAACAGGAGGTAAAAATCAATAGAGACTGTGACACTAACAGCACACAAACACTGATAATGTGGTATATTTCTTTTTTTCTGCCTGGAAGCACTTAAGAGAAAAAGGAAAGCACTTAAGAATATTAATCATTTGTGRACCATTTGATTACACTGCAAATATTATGGCGAAGTGACGTGTGAGTAGCTTGAAACTATTGCATATTATACAATGATTTACCATAACTGTGCTCATATTCTATTTCATTACTCCCCGCTTCTAGAAGCATACATTTTAAAAAGGTTTACAGTGTTCGATTTGTATTTAAAAGAAAAATCAAAACAAAGCATATGTCTCATTGTATTTGCATGTCAGCGATACTATCACAGCAGAAAGATCTGTGCCCGGTGTTTACTGGATGGCGTCACATGTTACTCTAACTTACAGCATCATATGCATTTAGCTGCCAGAATCAGTCCTCTCCATCTAGGTGCCATTGCACAGAAGCGTAACAGCGGGAGCTCCAGCTAAGTCTCAGGCTAACATATTCCAATAAATAGTTATACCCTAGTAGCATGGGTGTCATTTGCAGCTGAAATTTAAGCTGCGTCTCCAGAGGGAATGTTTTATCCTCTAAAACGTACTGCCACTGATATCCTGTTTTCAGATATACTGTTGTTAGCAATGGTGGGAACACCCAATCTCTCAAAAACAAAGCCACATTTCCAGCACAGTTATTATTATTATGACTCATTTTTATTCTGGGAGCTACAGARCAGAAATCTAGCCATCAACTCCAAGCAACGTATGCATAAATACTCCGATGCTTCCAGGAGCACAGGCAGTCAGTGCCAGCCTGTCGTTACCTGTCCGTGATGTCCAGGCAGTTGGTCAGAGCCACAGCTTTGACTCAGCCGTGGACCTCAGCAAATCCCAGACAACTTTCATTCAGGCAAGATTTCTAAGTAAGTTAAGAAAGGGGGAACTGTAACTTGGAAACACTATTTATAATAGAAGTATTTGTTAGCCTGGGCTTGCTGTACTAGACAGTAAAGGCAACAATATTTTCCCTTGAGAAAAGGCTAGCATTAGGTAAAGACAACTTATCCACGCATTTACATTTCTACAAATCCAGCTCACCAGGTATCTTTCTCTCTGCACTGCTCTCTGCCTTACCCCTGCCTCTTGCCACTTCTGTGTCCACACTGTCAGAAGAGCTGAGCTAGTAAGGAAATAAGTCCACAAAATTAACAGTATTTAACAGAGAATGGGACTCTTTGCTTGTCAATCTCTCCAGTTTAGCAGGCCCTTTTTCTCTTACATTTCAATTCAGTAATTAGGGAAGAGGGGCTGGAAAGATGTATGGGAGAAACCGTTTCATTACCAGGCAATCAACCAGGTTGCACACATTAACTCATTACTGAATATCCTTATTTGCCCTTGTTCACACTTGGAGTCAGGTCAGTCTCGGTACAGCTGCATTGCCTACTGGTTGCCGAAACCTGGCTCAAGGTATCAGGCATACTACAAAATGCAAAAAAAAAAAAAAAAAAAAAAAAAAAAAAAAAAAGTTATGACTACTTTTTTTCCAGAATTATATGGAAAAGAATAAAAGTCTTTCTCGTGAAAGCTCCCATACTACATGTACCAGAATGCAAGAATTATGAGGCAGAAGGGAAGCGAGCAAGAAGGAAAACGGTGTTGTAGCATATTGTTAGAGAACTGGGAAGTGGAGACTTGGGTTCGTTCTCCTCAGCCCTTCAGTTCCAGCACCCAGGGATCTTTAAAGGTAATTGAGAAAGTACTGCTGTTGAGTTTTTGGTATCAAAGAGAAGGAGAGTGAAAAAATAGAATTTCTGAACTGTTTTCCCATCTAAACTGATACACAGGAGCTAGCTGATTTGGAATATAGTGGTGATGTTTAATTTTTAAGAGCCTAAGTCACTTGTGTTCCACCTTACGAATTTAAAATACATGTTCACTTTCTACATGTGGTATCTTGCCACTAGTGCTAGCAAAGAGATAAAAATCAGTGGCAGAAATGTGCTGATCTGAAATTAAAAAGCCTACTGTAAGAAAGTGTAGGACTCTGCACAATGTCATACATTTAAACATAAAATAATTGGCATTTCAGTTCAATTATACAGCTYTTCAGTCCAAGTGAGCTCAACATTCACAGTAACTCAACAAAACACCTAATTTCCCTATATGACGGTCAAGTTAAAAAAACATAGTTACCATTATTTTGATTTTAAACACCTCCTTGCACCTCACTAAAACCTCATCAGAGATTGTTGTATGCTTGTGACTTCTTCAGCACAAAAAATATATTTACATTTCATTATGCTGAGCATGAGCAGCTCCCCGTTAGAAGTGCTCTCTGAGATTCCATTAGAGTATAACTCATTTTATAGATACTTTTAAAATAGCAGTGAGATAGTTTCAACATCTGCTATTTTGCCCAATGCCATAAAGAGTGTTGCATGAATGGAGTGTGATGAGTCAAGTGCATGACAACAGAAAGCCAAGGTGACAGGCTTAGATTAAACTAATATACCAACAATGTAGGATAATTAGTCAAGTACTAATAGCAAACTATACTTGTATTGAAACCTAGAAATAGCTGAAAGTAAAAGGAAACCCTACAACAATACATCGGTTTGATAATAGCAGGGAATGATTTAATAAAAGAATAAACATTCAACATGCATTCACATTTCAYGTGAAGTGCTCTTGGCTGTTAAGAGTCAAGAGCTCTTCACATGAATGTAACGTGTTTCTAACTCTTTCAGAGACGATCGGCTGAAGGAGCCTTGGCAATAGCTGTGCAGGGATGCTGCATTGTCCTCCCGCTCAGCTATCCACTTGAATTACTCTCAATTGACATATAATTCTGCATTTCTCTGCTGCTGCRTTAACCAGCCTGAGCACAGCGAGTCAGATCCTCAGCCGGTGGGAAGCAAAAGCCAGCTTACACCAGCTAAAGAACTGGCCCATAACATTCAAAAGCTTTTATTTGGTTAACTATGAAGTTATTTAAATACAATTCACTCTTCTGGTATAAATTTTAATGCTTTCTGCTGTTCCCTCTCAACGCTGAAAACACTTCCGCACAAGTGCAGAATAAATGCCACCGGAGGACTGCATGAAGTAATAAACATGATACATTTTACCCGTAACGGGAGGCACCCCGCAGAGAATAGTGTCAGAGATGCATCAACAGTGAGATGACAAGAAACGGCTTCCCAGAAACTGCTCATAAAAGGGGCAACCGGTTAGGAGCCCTTCGCGACCCTCCGCCGTTTACGTTCCCCAAGACAACTTCCCGCGGGTTAGTGTGCCGTCTTCAGAGAGCGGGGCAAGCTGGACCCGTCATGCTACGGGAGAGCCACAGTTGTGTATATTGATACACGCCGAATGCGACGTTCCCGATGCTTTCTCGTTGTGACCGCTCGTGGGCCCTTTTTGCTCCTATGGTTAATTTTAAGTGTCGCGTATTAAGGGCCAGATTCTCGGCAGTTACCCCTCAACTTCAGCCGGGCAATACCRATTTACTCTCCCCCTAAGGAGGACGCACCAGACGCGCGTTACAGGTGAAACTGGTAAATAACCTGCACGCTGGATGGCTAGCGCTCTCAGCTGTAACGAATACTGTGGTTGCTCTTTCCTTGCAGCTGGCCTGTGATATTTAGCAGAAAGAAACCCCTCGGGCTGTAGAAGTGCCATTCCTATGTCCCGTTTAATTTCATTSAGTTTTAGCTGAAGTAGAAACTATTAAAAGGGGGRAAAAACCAACCAAACAAAACAACCCACCTTCTTCTTCCTTTCCTCACTTGGATTAATCGGGAAAACTTTGACAGTCAACTGAAGTCACTGCACATCCTGAGCAAGTTTTCCCCAGCAGTGGAAAAACCGCCAGGCGTTTTTCAGAACTCCCAAGAGCAGGCAGAAAAGCTGCRTGAGAGGCAGAAGAAAGATCTTCCCCGGATAATCTCTCCACATCAGGATCCAGCACGTGCCCCAGCATCCTAAGCCCAGAGGCAATATGTAGGACACAGGCATCCAAGCTCTTGGGGATAAGGGGCAGAAGAGAGAAGAGGAAGCTACGCTGCAGTTGTAAACTCCAACAGCTTGTCTCTTTTGGCGATTTTTGCTGAATATTTCTTAAAGCATTTTGAGCTTTCAATGAAAAAAAAAGCAAACTTCTAAGACAAAAATTTTTTTTCAGGTTTCTACTTTTAATATTCTTGATTTTAYTGTGTCTTTCTTTTTTAGAGAAAAACAGATATATTTGGGAAAAACAGACAAAAATCCCCTTACATAAAGTTAACAGCACTAATTATAATCTTTAAAAATCCGATCACATACTACTTTTTCCACAAGGTCCTTGCCTCATTCACATATCAACTGGACACACAAAAAGGCCAAGTCTAACATTTCCCRACACTGAAATGCTTCATTTTCTTACCTAAATAATATTACCCGACCTTCCTCCGTATGTAGTACTCATAAGAGATGTTCTGAATGGCAACAAGTTCCGATGCCTAAATGCAACGGCAACCRATTCCTTTCTGCTCTTTTTCCTGAGGCTTTACGGCTCCTGCCTACACCACAGGTTTATGGGAAAACTTTCCCATCATTGCAAAGACTCCTGCAACATTATTAATTGCATCTTTGCTGTAGCCGAGGCTCTGATAGTTTTTGACAGTTTAACCATGGTATAGCTCAGAGCAAGGTTACTATTAACAGCCAGGAAACACTGGGTCTCTGGCTGCGGCGGCGTTTTTGCTCTCGCTGCTGCTGGTGGTGTAACAGCAGCGAGAATGTTTTTGACAGAAAGCTGTTACAGACATGCACCTAGCGATAGATAAAAGCTGGTTCGTTGCCTTTGTCGAGGCTTAGCCCCTGCCGCTTTGCAATTGTTTCTACAATAAGCCTGGTCTTGGGAACTTTGCAATGCGTATTAGAAATATCAGGTGCCAGTCAGCGGCCAGACCAGGTTTCAGTCTGCTCCAGTGTTCTGGTTCTGATCACGGCAACTTTCATGGCCTTCAGGAGAGGTACAAGAACTCCTACCAAMGAATTTGCCAGCACAGAAAATTCTTCCTAATTCTCATAAGGGAGAGTGGTTTTTGGTCTGAGATATGCAGATCTATTTCTCTGAAAGTTTTTCAATTTTCATTTTTCCTCATCCTTCTAAATATTCTTATTTTTCACTAATTTCAAATTRCATCGTTTCAAGGAAGTGTTTATAGTTAGTGAATAAACCTAAATAAATTTTAYTTCTATATAAACCTCAAACTCTGGGGGAAACAAATGGTTTTACTACAATGTCAAATATTTGGAAGAAAAGCACAGAAGARATTCAGTTATATCTGTTTTTTGATCTCTACATACATACTGTTATTTTATTTGTAATATCTAGAGTCTAATATTTATTTTTCATTTATAGGAYAATGTTAAGCATATAATGCTGAGCAGAACACAGGCCAAAATGAATATCCTTAAAATGATTTTGAAAATCCACAAACATGTTCAGGAAAACTGCAAAAAGAAAAGGAATGAATATCCCAACCGTTCCATATTACTAACGTTATAAAACAATCATACRGAAGAAGTAAAATGAAACAAAGTTAAGATAAGATATAGAAGTTATTTTGCAAGAATCATGTTCATTTTACCTCAAAATGAAAAAAGCAATTTTTCTGTAAGACTTTTCTGCTGTATCTGCAATGTATATATTTTGTAGGTTTACTTTACTTTCAGGATGAAATTACCTTTACAATTGAAGGTGCATGAAGACRAAAATATATCTCAAATTGCATGTGAATTCTTGAGATTAGTGCATCATTTCATGGACTATTGAACTTGTCTTTCATATATATATGTGTTTTGTAGCGAAGACAGAGCACCTCCATGTTATATCCTAAATATTCAAAGCATTTGCATGGATAGTGATCTTTCTAACTTCTATTAAACACAATCACAGAGTCACAGAGCTAAAAGTATAAGCAAAATTCGCTGTGTGGATCTGAGCTCTGATTAATGTTTCCTATCAGAGGTTCTTGGTGCCAGACATTCTACAGCACAGCATCTGCTTCCATGGAAATAGTTTTCCATGTAAGAAAGYATATATACACTGTACAAATACTTCCTGAGATTTTTTTATTATTTCACAGAAAAGAGTGAGCTAACTAATTTCCCTTTATTTTCATTGATCAGACTTACTGATAAAAATTGGGTGAATGTCTTCAAAAAATCTTCAGGGCTTAATCTGGCAATCTTTTGTGCATGGTGGAATCCTGTAGCAGTCCACACAAAGCCAACGTAGAGAAAGAGAAAAAGTGCTTTCTACCTAATCTTGACAAACATAGCAAAATGCTATTGAAGAGAAAATRGTCTGTAGTTTTTGCATGTCTCTACCGGCCCCAGAAAAGGCTAATCTCATTCCAATGGATTTATGTTAGTATAACAACCAGGGGTGGGAGGAGAGTATATTTTTTATTATTTCTTAGGAAAAAAAAAAAAAAAGACAGCTTTGTTTTTCTTAAATAAATATTTCACTAAACTCTAGCTAGAGATTAATATGGAATGCCATAGAAAAGTGGTGCAGAGCACCTGCATGAGAACCTGGTCTCTCTCTTTTTTTCTCCTTTTCCCCTCATTTGCATTATGTGCAGTGGAAATACAGTACAGTGGAAGGCTTCCTTCTGGGAAAATGAGCAAAGAGTCTGTAAGTTTGTATATCCAAAGGCTATTTTAAGAAGATTGTAGTGAATGGGAGCATTCTAAGACCATCTGAGAATAACCCCAACATGAATTAAACATGAGAAGTAGTTGTTTAAAGTTTTGCTGGTATTGCAACAGAATGCGAATGATTGCTGAGTAAAGTATAAAAGGACAGCAGATTATTAAACACAAGCGGGCTGGCCAGACCCCAGAAGAAAATACTAAACCTTATGAGCAACAACAATACAGGCAGATGGTAAGGACTGAAAAGCACTTTCTAATCAGTGATGCGACTTTTATAATAATGCTATGTATATTTAATGTAACTCAGAACCCACAGCGCTTTGGCTCTTCTTGTTTCCCTGTCTTCATCATCTGACTCCCTTTCTATTGCTGTTCGGTATGCGTAACTGGTCATCATTTTTTCCTATCTTCAATAAAACACAAACACTAGATTTAAACAAAACTGCAAGTTCCCGCATTAAAACCTCAGCAGCGCCCCAGATCTTCAAAGAACAGGAATTGATTACACAGGTGAGAATATGACTATCATGCTATTTCAAAATGAGCTTGCATTCTGTGCAACTGGATATTTCAAAATATTAAGAACCTCTTGATACAGTTTTGTGTCATATTTAAAAAGAGAGAGACATTCAGACCTGGAGATGGATCAGAGGTACCCTTGAATGGGCTTTACAGATATCAGGAGTCACAACAACTCGCTGCAACTAGAACTGCGTCCCTAGACACAGAAACAAGGCAACAGAAGAAAAGAACGTTTCCTTGGCTGTTATTTAAACAATAAGTTTAGAAGTGTTAAAAAAGGTATAAGCTGAAAAATATTTCCATGCCAGTTCCATACCTGAAAAAAAATTACATGTAGTTATACGTGTACTATCTTTTTCAAATAATTTATAAACTCATCATAAAAACCTAATTCCCCAAACACTCTAACTATAGTATTGCTTGCTCTGAATTTCCTGTGGCATCCTGAGAGATATTATTTTAATTTTTATAAAAGAACTTTGTGAGGAAACTTTGATGCCTTTTTCTTAACAGGAAGAGTGCAAGGGAAATGCAGACATTTACATACGCAAATATCCCCCTCCCGCTAGCTGGATGTGTCAAGTCCTAAGAGAGGTCTTCTGCTTCACAGGAACACCCAGAGCRGTGTCCTACCGTTCTCCAGCCCCAGAACATGGAGGCTGAGTATTTCTTATCGCGCTGGTGGCACGTGTAAGCTGAGGAGCACACAAGAGTTCTGGTTCCCTCTCTGCGCTGTGGTCTGAGGAGCCAGGGACAACCCGAATACCCGGCACAACGAGCCGTGAGGAAAGCAAGGTGCCCTGAATTTCTTCACATTACTGCAGATCTTTCTCCTGTTACAGCTGAACAGGCAAGAGGTGAACAGGAATTTCGTGTCCGCTCCTTCCTTCTGCCTGCAAGCATGTTAGAAAAGCTTCTGGAGATTATTCCCCTCCTCTACCATCCCAGTCTCCCTGAGTTTTGATGATGGGGTTCTGCTCTTTAATGGTTTTTTCTAGGGTCAGAGCAACAACTTGCCATGCTATAACCTCACTCTGAACCTAACCTGAATACAGTAAACTGTTACTACAGAAAGCGATGTCAAAATAATGACAGCCCTGAATTTATAACTCATTCTTACAGAACATCTGATACGTATAAGTGAGGCTTATATGAATTYGCGTCCTCTATATTTAACAATCAACGGGATTTTGTTATGTGTAATGTGCCATATAGTATGAATCACAGATTAAATTACAGATGCACAYGACATACAGTTTAGGCTAGTCACCACAACAATAAGCCTATGCTCACTTTTTATGATCAATCAAATTGAATCACCAATCCATTAAATTTCAACTTCCAGCATACAGAAAGCTTGTAATTAAACTAAACTAATTAACATTTTATCCTTGTGTTTATATGGGATTTTATTTATATATATATTTCAGATCCTCTACAGAATATCTGCAGGATTGCTTTTGAATTTAGTCTTTCTTTAAATACATTTTCAGTAAGAAATTTGAGATCACTTTTAAGATATTTTTCACCACTTACAGAAAAAAAGTCATTGGAGGAACAAAGAAGAAACATTACACTCTTAACTAGCTCCAGCGTCCTGGTCCAAGACTGATTTTTGTTTGCAAACCATATATTTGATATCTAAATCATGTTCAGTGACTTTCATTCACGATTGTAGATTGATACAGTCCTCTCTGAAAAATGTATTTATCTTTTGCAACAYTCATCAAACACTAAATACCTAACTAGGTTGCAGGAAGAATCTTTAATTCCATCGTTTTACTCTGGTAATTGCTTTTGCTTCCTTATGTTTAACTAGAGCAAATGAACTATAATTTTAAATTTCTCTTGACACTTGCTATCTGACATTGTATAAAACATGAACAAGGTGGTGAATGCTGAAAAAGGTAACTGTAACAAGAATAGATTAACCTACAGGAGTATATTTTAAAAGAATGAAGCAAATTCAGAAACAAGGTAAAAATTTCATCCTTAAATCAGTTTCCCAGTACTGAGGTGCTATATATTCTATTTAGTTTTTGAATAGTAAAGTAATTTTCAAATTGAATGGAAACTTCAGCATAACTAGAAAGAAACGTATTTCCCCCATATCTGCCCTCAGCAGAGTTGCATACAGGGAACAAAAGCACTGCAAAGCTCTTCTCCAGATCAAGGGGCAGCGACTCTCACCCCTGCGGAAGATGGACCGCGTTAATTTTTTGCATTTTGAGTTTCACAGGATCTTCATACCGGTCTCCTGAACCGCGTGAAGCGCCGAGGATCCGCGACTGAAAAGGCTTTGTTTTGTGTACTCGGGAGCAGCTGCACACACAGGTCCGAACGCCGGCCCCTGCAGACGGGACCGGCAGCGTTTCGCCGCGCAGCGCTCGCCGGGCCAGGTGCGGGAGCCTCCGCGGCGGCGCCTTCGAAACCGGGACGGAGGCTGGCCCGCGAGGCGCGGGTGCCGACACAGCGTCGGGTAGGCGACCAGATTGTCTCCGCACAATGTCAACAGCACCAAAAAACTATTGATCCGTTTTTGTCAACATTGCTTTTGTGCTAAATGCCTTATGTTTCTCAACAGTTTTGCTTTTTTTCTTTTTTTTTTTTTTTTTGAAAGGGCTCATTACCGCTTTGAAAATGAATAAAGGAATAAATAATTAAAATAAACACTACCTGCTCTTTCCACCAGCCTCTGTAAACAATCTTTTTATAAGTTTAAATGTATTCCGCTTCCAACTGGGATGAATGTTTACTGCTTGATTTTAAAACACAGTGCCTAGGGGTTGTATTCTCTTCCAAGGTACAAATGTGCAGCTCCCACTCTCTTCAGCAGGGCTGGCGTACAGAGAGCAGGGGATCGCAGGGATCATTTTCTGCCTGGAAAGGCTTCACTGGAGGCTTGCAATAAGGAATAAAATACATAAAAACTATTTCAGCTGCATAGGTGAAAAAGATAACATCTGGATATTTACAAAGCCTCAAAGGAAGTGACCTAATTTGACCAGCGTTAGTGTAATTATGTGCCATACATACTTTAGAGAAGACAGCATGCATTTTCTGAAACTAAGTTATGGGCTACTATTACTAATTAATATTGTCCTTCAGGCAATAGAGTTCTTACATTGTAATTTTTTCTAGGTAAATATCCATTATTAATGTTTGGAACTGTTTAGTCTATCGTGAGAAGACTTTCTAAATAAACAAATGGTATCCACATTATATTTTTACTGAGACCTTCAAAGTCAATATCTCTTTTTGTGTTACATGCACAGAACAACTCAGGGGCATGATTTTGATGTAAATAATGTATGTTATTCATAAAACTGAAGTATTCATATGATAATTAAGGCCCTATGCCCTCCTGCACAACAGAAAGCAGAAACTAAAAAGTACAGAGAGTATATGTAAAAAGTACAGAGAGTATATGTGAATGAATGAGAGAGGAAATAGAAAAAAAAAGTAGAAATGATCTGCTGGAAATGTCAAGAAGACCATGGATTCTTTTTTAAAAATAACTATTTAACTTTCTGTTCTAATATAGCAAATAATGCAGGAAGAGCTACGTTTTTGGAGAACAGTACCAAGTCCCTAAAGGAACAGACATATTGGGAAACTAAACATTGCAGCACCTAGAGGTCAGTCTGTACCTAATTCAATGCTTCCAGYGAGTGTCTTGAAGACACAGTCAATTTGCAGTAGGTCAGTGGAAAGGCTCAATTAGCTTATGGGCCTAAACTACCCTAGGTAAAGAGTAGACATTAAGCTACTCAGATCATATTACCAGTGGGTTTTACAGCACATAAGTAGTCATACAAATATTCTGAGAAACTCTTCTTTGGCTTAGGTAGTCAAGAGCAACCCAAGTATGGCTTTCAAGGTGCTCAACTGCTGACTGGATTACCTTCCTTCAGGAAGAAATTAGAAGCACTATATGTAGCTTAAGGCATCCCCTGTTTTCAGGCCAAAAAAATCACTCTCATACCCCAAAACTAGCGCAAACATGTGTCCGGATCCGTTTCATCCTATAGCAGCTGCATGCTGGCTCGCAATCTTTGATGTCCTGGGCCATTGCTTACTCTTTTGCCCATTGGAGGAGGTAGGAAATGTAACCCTCCCAACTCTCCCTCTAGAGAGCAGCCCAGAGACTCTACACCAAAAAAAAGCAGAAAACTGTTCACTTTTACCCTTCCTATTTTCCCCTCATTTTCAGCATGCTTTCCCACAGCATTCTTTCCATAACATCCCAGGAGCCCATCCCCCAACATCCACAGCAGTCTGTGCAGCAATTTCTAGACTCTGCTTTTAGATCTTCTGGGAACATCATCTGGGATTGTGAGAGGACTCCTATGAAGCCCTTGAGGAACCTGAGGCTGTCTGTTGCTGCCAGGAGGGGATAACTGCAGAGGGATTTGACTTCTAGGAAGCTTTAGCAGCTTCTAACAAGCTCTGTCAGCTGCTCCTGATCAAAGAGTGCATTAGCTTTTGTTCCAGCTGACTCGTGACTAGGGAGGGTCAAACACCTTTCAGCAGGTGCTAGGGAGAGTCTGTAAAAGTGCTGGGCCTAGAGTACAGCTAAGAGAGGCAGCGATTTGGATTGAAGGGGTCTCAGAAGCTCTGCTGAGGACAGTGTTCTTGTGCTTGGTGGTGGCTATGATGTACTAAAGGGCACAGTTGCTCCAGGGAGCAACTATCYTTGGCACACTAAAGGCCTCAGTTCAGGCAGAGTTCCAAAGGGAGGATGCAGCTCTCAATGTCTGGGGCTTCAACGGTTCTGGTGCCTCCTGTGAAGACTGGTGCAGGAAGGGGAGGGGTCCTTGCCTGCAGGAGGTATGTGTGGGTGGAAGGTCTGTGCACTCAAGTGCAGGGACTTTGAGAAGAGATCAGCAGACTGTGCAGCATCAGAGATAATGAGAAAGAGGTTGACCTGAGCTGAAACCCTGTATGTGTAAAAAAACCTGAATCTCCAGCCATATCAAAGGTGAGGCAGCAGGGTCTGTGCTTGTTGGGTTAAGAAACAGAAATTGCCACGATGGCAAAGGCTGGAAGCTTGTGACTTCTGACAGCCAGAGGAAGGTTCCTGCTCCACTTGCAGGTCTGCAGCCACAGAAATGTTTAGTGCCCTGGTGGCAGATGAAGGACTGCAAGCTCTGTCCAGGAAAGCATCTGAGCCTGCTGGGCTTGAACTAAGCCAACAGCGCTTGAAAGAAGCAGTGAGTGATAGTAGTGGGAGTCTCCTTGCTGTGGGGGTTGGAGGYCTGATCTGCTGTCTAGGGAAGTCTACTGTTTGCCCAGATCTTAGATCCAGGATGTTGTGAACAGAGTACTGAGGCTTCTCTGAACCTTGGGCTGTTGCTCTCTGCTGTTCTTCRATGTGAACCCCAATGATATTGTCAGGGTACCTTGAACATATCAAGCATGACTATRTAACTTTATAGGAAAGTCTCAAAGCATGGGAGGCCAGGTGTTCTTGTCCTCAATTCTGCTACTAGGAGYGAAGGGCTTGAGGAGGACTGGATGGACCCTGTGTCAACAGAAAGTTGTATAGCTGGTGTTGACAGCACAGATTTGACYTTTTTTGACCATGGAACCCTCTTGAGTGTTGAGAACCTCTAGGAAGAGGTGGGAATCCACCTGCCTGAGTGGTGAAAAAAGCATCTCTACCAAAAGGCTAGTCAGTCTGGTGAGAATTCCTATTAAACTAGGAATAATGGGGGAGAGAGATGATGACTTGCAATCAGCAGAGGAAATGGTGGATTGTATTGGCAGGCAAAGGGTGCAGGCTAATATGGATAAGAGTSCTCATAATTAACAAAGCAGAGCAGTAGGGGCCCACCTGGAGTATATGCATAAAAAYAAGTGCCTCCAGGAGAGCATTACTGGGGAAGCTCTCATCTTTTGGGGGAAATCAGCATGTCTGAAGCRCAATCAGGCCCTTCACTAACTCTTTCCAGCCTGCTATTGGTTGGGGTTGGTATTGCATGCAATTCTAGTCTAGATGATTGCCATCATCTTCCTAAATTGAAAGAAACCCTCAGAACTGAAACAGCTGTCTTTTAGAACTATCCTATTTCTTGATTTAATTTCTCCCAGTTTTTATAAATGGAGAAAATCTACCTTAACATTCTTATACTTTTCATAAATTTCCAGCAGATGGTGAGAGTGGGTGTGTGTTTGATAAAACCCACATAATCTATTTGAGAATAGTGCTAAAAGAATAGTATTGAAAACACCTAAAAAGCCTTTAGGTTAAATAATCTTACTCTTAAAAAGATCATATGGGTGTTTTATTGGTTAAGGAGTTGAATGTTTAAGCTAGGAAAGTGACACTTCCATCATTAAAATTATTTTATTTTATGTAACATACAGTACCATTTTGAATTGGATGTGAATATTTCATGAAGTGCTGTGTTATTGAGAGAAGTATTCCAGATATGATCCAAATATCAATAATTTTGAGGGAAAGAATGTCCATCATCTAATTACCTATAGTCTGGGCAARCTGCCTGATAGGCACCAAGGATGTATTTGTAATTATCAGTCTTGAAYTGAGGATGATTTGATCTTTCCTGTATTGGTTATCCAGCTGAAATAAGAAAAAGATCTATTTGTACAAAGRCTAGAAAGCATAATTTTCCTCCTGAGATCAACAAACTAGACAGTTTTTTCTAAAAAGTAAAGTATATAAAAAATGTTACCTTAATATCAGGTTGATAATGAATCTTGTTTGTGTAGAATYGAGTATTTTTCTTTATTTCCTTCACATCCTCAAAGCTGGAGATGAGTGCTTAAGATGACTTCCCTAGACAAAAGAGTTCAGAATTTAACGTACTTAGAAAAGTAGATTAAGTCAGTTCTGTGCTGCATATAATGAAGTCTTACCATCTTCATATCCTGTTTGCTTTCCATCATGAACATGTTGAACAACTTGTTCARAGATTCCATGGAAGTCAAGTTATACAGAGTAAGGGAGAATTTTGATGATAAAAACAATGCCTACTCCTAATTAACAGGTAAAGATAATGTGTTAGCAATATATTAACTATTTATCAAAATTAATGAACTGCAATAAYTAGGGGGAGGAAAATCACAGTGAGCAAGCTCACTGACAAGCTAAGTCTGTAACAATGATGTAGTTAGAAATAATCCTTTCCACAGAAATTAGAAAATAATTATGTACTACATTGAACTATTAAAATTTTAGTATCAAGTTGATGCTTCAAACTGCAGTTGCAAAAGTAATCAKAACTCTGTCCTTTCATCTGCTGCTTCTGATACAAGTGTCAGTAAGTARGCCCTATGGAAGTCTGCAGAGAAGAACTCTGCGGGAGGTAAGTTCAACTCAAAGCAGTATAAGAGACAGCAAGTGGAATGCATGAAGCAAAATATGTCATACTTTGTAGTGGTCAGCAGTGAAGAGACTGTCTTGGCAAGTTATTCAATAGTCTCTCACCCTRGTTCTAACAAATTCATAATTCAAAATCTACAGTTAGATTCACATAAGGTTTATCTCAACAGATATTTCTTAGTGCTCTATAAACAGTTCATTCAGAACATGCTAGGGGAGCAAGACTAAAGTACTATCTGCCATTTGCTTGGTGGCTTAGTGTTTTGAGCATAGTGTGTGACAAGGGAAGTGATACAAGCGCCATCCTCAACGAATTACGTGAGGAAAAAACACATAGAGAACACTGTGGGAGGACAGAGGCTTTTTTTTTTTTTTTTTTTTTTTTTTTTTTTTTTTTTTNTTGCTTTAATCGAGAGATCAGCTCTTCAGCTAGTCCACTAAGTCAATAGAGCTATTCTGGTAAACAACAGCTGAAAATATTGGCTTTTGTCTTTGTGGTGTGTCTTCATATTCTTAATCTTCATGTTAGTGAGACATGCACTAAGAAAGGTTYGTTCAGTGAGTCAACTCAAGAAATTGGAAAGAGACACGGGAGGGGGRAAAAGTGCTCAAAAATAAGAATAGCGTGTATGCTGAGAAGGGCTTACATAGAACAAATTGAGCAGATAAGAGATTATGGAGCAGGTCTTGGCTGGAGACATAAGGGTGAGGAGCTGAGGTGTGCCCAAAATACGAGCTAAATCTAGTGGAATGCTTTGGGAAGGGCATGGATGTGATCAGAGTGGAGTTTTTTTCTAAAACAGAGTAAAAGCACTTTATGATTTCGGCTTGTTATCTTTTGTTCTCTTCAAGTGTTTTGCCAGGATATGCTTACTCACCGACTCTTACAAATCCGAGGGTTTGTTTCTGTGTCCCGCCATCCATCAGTCAAGCAGTAGCAGTTGTGAGACAGAACTTTGGGGAGGGGGGAAGGAACAAAAAACAGTTTCTTCTCAGACAGCAGAAGGGGCAGCAAGAGGGGCACAGAGAACAGATGAGAAAACAGCTAACTCATTTACAGATTTTCTCATTTGAGGTTCTTGATACAAAAACATTCCTGGTTCTGATGTGCAGACTGAGGCTTGTCTATATATTTATAAAATTAAGTGAAGTGCAAATCACACTAGAAGATTTATGCTAACGATGTTTCTAAAACACACCAAAATGAGGAGAATGTATCACCAACTGCTTCCTGCATCTATGCTTCTTCCACAGAAACGTTCTTAATAGTTAAACAGTTAAAAGTCCAGTAGCTGAACCTAAGCCTTCTGGATCCAATATTGTGCCTTGCCACAGATTACCTTAATGACCTCAGTTAGCCTTCTAGTTACCCAATCCTCATAGGGATAATAGAGACACCTAATTCAAAAACARTGTTGCTGAAAACTCCTACTTAGCTGCTCCTTAACCCTAGAGGTGCCAGCAGCACACGAACACGTTACCTTGTGGCTTTAAAGGTTCTCTGGGTGCCTAAAGCTGTGATTTTTTTTTTTATGCTATTTCCAAATTAATAGGACTGAGAAGCTTGTCACCAATCTTGTATTTAATCCTGGCTAGAAACCAGAGGGTTATCTGCCTAAGATGACTGGAAGGCTCTGTCTGGTTTTGAGAGTGCCTCTGGTACGCAGAGCAGTGATCCTCACCAAGCACAGCTGCAGCTGCTATTTTAGAGTGCGGAGGGAGGATGTGCCCCCTTTGCCCAGTAGTCCAGTGGTTAGAGCTCTCGCCAGGATGTGTGAAACCCAGATTTAGTTTCTTCCTGAGGGAATTCAACCTCATTTYCCACCTCTCAAGAGTCATTCAATCTCCTGGTTAGAGCTTATTTTGGGTGGGAACATTCTTCGCCACTTCTGCTGAAGCAGTGCTGCCATGCAGGAAAAATTCCAGAGCCCTTTTCTGTGGAAGAGGAGGAGGATGCCGATCTCCCACRTAGGCTTTAGGAAATCCCATTTGGGAATCTGGAGTGGACTGTGGGAAGCAAATGCCTCAACGTTAGGCCTCGAGGGGCCAAATTTTAGGTTTCGGAGTTCCCTGTTGAACCTACTTCAGTTGTACTTTACCTAAATGGGCTGCTGTGTGGCTAAATAATCAGAAGTTCAGATACTGATGTAGCAGGCRCAGTGTGAGTATTTTGAACAGAATATGCATGTATGGGTCTGAATCTTAATTCATGACACAAAATAATGAATATGCATGGGAAAGTAAGTTACTGTTTACAAGAATGGCAGTACCAATAAAGATATTTAATAAAATATTTATAGGCAAATTGAAAGAATCTGATATTTTTTTAATAGAAAACGGAAAGTAAATATTTTTGTTTTTCCAGAACATTTTACAGGGGAAGAAATTTGGATTAGGTACTGACGGAGTGTCACCTGATAAAATGTGTGGTGAAGTTTGAACAGCAGATGTCTCACCCAGGGACGCTTCCCTGCAGAAACAGCAGGAACCTCCTGTACACTCACTTTGCCTGGCATTCATCTCCCGACCAGCTGCCAATTTTAAACTATAGCAAGTCTCTCAGTTTATAGTCCTTTCAAGCTAAAATCTGTTACATTTGGAGAAAAATAGCAATACTTATGTAAATCAATAATTSCATTGTATGTAATACAGTAAATCCATAACATGCCTAGAGTGACACTAACAACATCGTGCACGGGTATGCTATCAAGGAATATGTGCAGAGCAATTCATGTGCATTAGAGCTGGAATATGTCTTGTTCAAGTACTCATTTTGTTTGGCACAAACAGCCCTCTTTTTGCAACCCAGGGATAAACGTCGCTTTGTTTCAGCACTTTTTTTCTTCAGTGGATCTATTTGCTGAGGCTAAATCCTGGCCTCTATCCACGTCACAGYTCTGCCTACAGTTTAAGTATACTACTTAATGTTGATTACTGATATCTGCTATCCTTTATTCTGAGCTGCAGAGCACTGGTCAAGCAGAAATTTGTGGAAACCTGGTTTCCCTTTTAATAGGGTTTTCAAAATTGCAGGCAGATTAGAGATGATAATAAAAAAGAAAATACTGCATGTCTGTGGAAGTCATCATGAAAACAGCATTAAATCAACAATTCGCTCATTCCATATTCTAGTCCCTGGTTGGTGTTGCTTTTTGGTCCTATGTGTCACAGTATTTTYCAGTGCCAAATGCAGACACAGTTTTTAAAGCTTTCTCTGATACCCTTCTGGATAAATCAAAGCTTAAAATATTCTTGTATTATTTTAAATGAAACCTTGTGCAAGAAGCCAGCTTGCTCACCCTAGGGAACTGAGAGATCTCGGAGCTGAGACAGGTGCAGGTAGAGCCAATCGTTACAGCTGCTCAGTGATGTACACTCCAGCACTTCGCACTGCCAATTAGAAATAGGGCTTCCAAATAATTTTTCACAGGCATATAAGAGATTTTAACTCTCAGGAATAGAGGTCTGACCTGGAGCAGATTGAAACTGGCAGCACCAACGTGTAAATTTTAACTTTAACTTTGGAAACTATCATTCCCCTGAGCTCCTCAAGATAGAAACACCTTCTCAAAGAATCAAAATTAGTGATGTATGCTTTTGGTCCAGTCTTTAGAAAGGGGGAATGGAAATAATGCTAAATAAGAGAGGGATTTGGTCGTATTATTTTTAAAGAAGCTACAGCTAAAATACTGCTTTTTTATCAGAGATTGGCAAAGATAACAGGATGCCCAGTAATTTGGCTCAGTTTGCGTAGTCTCATGCTTAATCAGAACTTAGAGCCTGGGTTCTGATTTTTTGTTTCCCAGTTTTTGCTAATCAATAACATGTTTTTCCTTTTATTTTATTTTTATGAGAAAGCCCTCTATCACTCTTCCTGGAATTCTCAGGAACCTCAGCTCCTCACCGACTCTTTAAACTCTCAATTCTYCAGCTTTGAAGCCTGGCAATAGCAGTCATTTTTTGGTTAAATGCTGAGTCCCCTTTAAGGTTAGCCTTGTTGCTTTTCATCTGAAACAAGACATCTACTGAACAGCAAAGCTCATATAATTTCTTTCTCATCCAACACTAGCAGCAAGTATGGTATTACTGGACCATTTCTCTTTCTAGTCTTACCCTCTGCTTCTAGTGCTCATTTTCCAAATAGTGTAGTTATACTTTCTATTACTATTGTTATAATTTTTATTTTTAATAAGGTAGTTAATTGGAATCTGGTAAGTAACAAATAGCATATTCAAGGCAAAACTTTAGCATTTATTATAAAATATTTTTATATGGGAAAATGCAAGAAAAGCATGACTGAGCATTTTAAATAATGATTGTGGGTAGGATTTTAAAGGCAATTTATGCACCTAATTCTCATTGATGTCAAAAGCACAAGTTGCAACCTGGGAAATTTTTACCGTCTACCATCCCCCCGTGTAAAAGTGGGAAGGCTATGATTTGCCATCAGTGACATCTTGGCCAGCACAACYAATCTGATAGAAGGCTGTTGTGAATATGACTTCTYTGACTTRATTCTAGTATTAGTGTTTTCTCCCYATGAAGACTTACCSTATTTTATTTTTTTATGCTTGAATCTGTACTGATGAAGAGGAGCAGAATCAAGATGGTTTGAACTGTACTGCTTTCCTGGTTGAGTTCCATCCTTTTCTTAATGAAGTCGTAGAAGTGCTAAGGGAATTACATTCAACATTTTATCAGTTGGACACCTGCCCTTCACTACTTGTAAAAAAATATTGCCGAAATCTGCCTCCTATTTTGCAGGAGGTGTTTGAGATGTGATGTTGGAGTAGGTCTGGTTACATTTTGATAATATAGGTGTCTCTGATTCCTGCCATGCTGTTTTAAGCATGGATTTTGTTACAGTTATGGGATAGCTATGATTTATGATTTCTTGATGATAGGTACAGATAGTGTTCATGCTGTCTTTGTTAAATCTAGCTTTTCCTATCTCTAACCACAGGGATTTGTTCATTAGCATGAGTTAGCTTGTCTTGCTGGACAATTTCTTTCCTCTCAGAACTATGAAAGGAATATTTTTCTTTTCAAGGATCATGACATGTAGCCTTCTATTAGGCTTCATCTTGGTCACTCACATCCTCAGCACATGAAATTGTTTAGGGTGGGATTACTGAATGTCTCATCCTCTCCTGTTTCTATATTGGACCATAAAAATTTATTTTAAGCAGAAAATGACAATTTTGTCCATTTGGCGTGGATTTCTAGAGTTATTGTCTGGCCAGAGGCCCAGTGCCCCAGAGCCCGAATGGCCACAGTTCACACCTGGTGGTTTTGGTACACAGTAGTCAACGTACAGGTGTTGTGGAGTCATTCCTACATTGTCAAGAGATTGCCTTGGCCCTTCCACCCACACGTGAGCCACCTGCCCGGCGCTTCTGTGGTAGGTCAAGGATGTAGGCTCGTTGCGCAGCAGCAGTGGGGCACATTAGACGTGTATTCTTGTCTACGAAATCTTGAAATATAGAATTGCGTATATTTTGCAGGAAATGTAGAGGCACATTGTTCCCTTATCGTTTAGATAGTATGCTCTACTCTTTTTGTCTGACCAAAGGAGAAAAACTGAGGTAAATAATGTGAGTTCTGCCTAACTATACAAGTAATACTAGAGAGCAGAGGAAGGACTGAGAGAATTGGGCAAGCCAGTGAGCACACTTCTAATAGAGTATATCAGTTAAGTATTTGGGCTATAGTTGGGCTCCTTTTCTAATCAGTTGTGTCAAACTCATGCCTTTCCATAGCTCTTCTGAGTTTTAACATAAATATAGCTGACTATATTAGTTATGACAACATAATGTATATATAAATTGGGATTTTATGTGAAATAGTTATTATGAAATATGAAATCTGTGAGCCCAGTGTTATTGTTGAGACTGAGAACTATAAAAGTTCTGCTAAACTATGTGTTCCTGGCTGAATCTCTTAAATGGATTGAAGACTGAGTGACACCCCCTCTCYCCAGCCCCACTTTGGAACAGCAATATGAAAATGTTCTGCTTTGCATTTTTCTATCACTTTTCCTCTAATTACTTGTTTCACCCATGAAAACATGTTTACTGCTTTTATTTGCCCTGGAGGCTGCCTTTTAATATATTTATCTATCTAAATTATTTATTTTTACACATCACCACAGAAGAGTCGCTCTGAGTGCCATATTTTCTAATATCAGGAATTTGTATGCTTTGAGTATCCAATATCTTCACATCAACAAGTAATTTATTTGAATAGGGACAGAGCTACTGAACATATCGTAGTTTCTATGTTTGCATTTTGATATACTGGTATGTATTAAAAGAACATGGTAGCTCTGAACATGGGTGGATGACTTACACATGTCTGTTTATATTCCATTACTGACCAAAGAATAGAAGGCAAACTTCAGCAAATTAGGTGGAACCTATTAAACATGATTTTCATGAGGATTTTTTTTACTGAGGGTTAAAAATCATTTGACTTAAAGCTCTTTCCATTGTCTGCGCTTTATTTCTCAGGATATAAATCCATTTTGTAATTATTCCCTTCTTCTTATCTCAGAAACTTTGCCTGACACACCATTCCATATGTTTATGATTCTCTGAATGAAAAAGTGTTCTCTGACAACCATTTGGATTTTTTTCCTTTAATTTCCATTTATGCCTTATTGTCTTATAATGTTCAACTGAAAATATATGTTGCAATATTGTGTGACATTATCTGTATTACTTAAGATTTTATATAGCCATACATCAACCAAATATCAGATAAATCTCATGCTTCTCCTTTTTTCCCTACATCTTCCCTTCCAGAGCAGTATAGGTAGTAGATTCAATTTAGTCTCTATGACAAGTTGACTTTAAGCATTTCTTACAAACCTAGGACAGAATTCATCTGCATTTTTGTTCCAGTCACTTCGAAAAAGTGAACTCTCTCAATATATATATGTATGTATATATATACATATACATATATATATATACACATATACACACACAGTTTGCTATGCCTTCTCACCAATTAGAAAAWTTTTTTAAGTTGTTAAATGTTTGCATTCAGCACTATATGGTATTGTTTAAAGAACTTCACAGATTTACTAGCATTTGCAAATGGAGAGATTAATTCAGCAGTCCACTGGATATGAGCTTCACGACTGGAGCAACCCTATATAATGTTACCTGACTAATTTGCTGGACTTGCTAATAAATAACTAAGTTACACAAGAAAGGTATTCAGATGATTTGTAATCCYGCAATAATGGCTTCTAAATAGTTAAGATTACATTGAGAGATGAGAACMTTTTTCCCCTATACGCCATATACCAGCAGGGGACAAAATCAATCTTGTGAAGGCTCTGATTACTTGTGCTGCAAGTTTCTTGTCAGCAGATTCAAAATGTGCAGTGGAATGAATCTTCTGCAAGGTAGAGGTACTGTCTATCAGCTGGGCATCTTTCCTCCCCTCTCTCCCCCCACCTGAACTTCCTGTGGAATATGTGGTTGTGATAAATTAGAAGAAGAAGAGAAAATACAAGATGCCGCAGCACAACCATTTTAATCCTCTACTGTCAATGCAGAGGAAAGGTGACACCAATTTTAGTGCCTTCCACGTGAAAAATGTACCCTTGAAGTGGGGATGTGGGAAAGTTAAGGAACAAATGAAAGAATGGCTTTTGTGTAAGATATAATGCTACTTGAACATATACAAAAATATTGCATTCAAAGGAAAAGGTTTAAATCCATTAAGGACTGAGATTTAGTCTGAAAAAGAGGCATTGAATAAATTTCAAGCTCAAACACAGCCCTTATTAGAAAGGACCTGAAAAAAATCCTACAGCTAATATAAGCATTTCAAGGGGTTCAAAATCCAAACCGTGATCTGAACAGAAAGTCAGAAACAGCCTTTACCTTTCCAGTGACTCAAACCAGATTCCAGATCCAGGCTTTACCAAACTTTAGGGAACCTGTAAAGATGATTTCTTGGTTTTCTGCCTGAATTTTAATGAACTGAACTTAGAAAAAATGYTTTATGTTTTTAATGAAACTTTAATTATGTAAGTTAAGAAAGAAATTTGATATTTAAAAGGCCAAGATAGGTCACTTGTTTTAACAGCTCTGTCTTAGTGCTATGGAAAAGGAGATCGAACGACCTTACTGCTTGGGTGAGGGGGACAGACTCTTCCTAATCAGTTTTGTTGCTTAGAAGTCCTACAGTCAGGACCAGTTTGCAACATGTGGAATTACTGCTGTCTTCCACTATCTTTAATATTCTACATTAGCACCAGAAAGGAATTACGGGTTTGCAAGAAATATTCCCATATTTTTATCTTGGAAAGCTTGAGAAAAGATTGTGAAACTATGGGCTAAAGCAGATTTTTAAAAATCTACGTCCCCAGGCCTTTCTGGTCAGAATAGGTTAATGCTATGCAGCAGCTACCATCTTGCATATTCTGTGAGAATGTGAATTTATTCAGTCTTCCAATAATCACAACAAGGTAGACAAGTGGCAAAGTGAGAAGTATGCTCTTCCCATCCTGTAGATGAGGAAGGCACAGAGAGAGGAAATGGTTCAGCATGGACAGAAACATGATATTAGTCCTCCGCTTCTGAATTCTATCCGTCAAATCGTTTTTTCTGTCAAGATTCTTGCCTCCAGCGCAGCTCAAATTTATGAGCCAAAATTGCTAATTTTATACCTCGTGGCCTGAAATTCTGCTTGAAGACAGGAAAAATGGGAAATATTTGTTTTTAGCAGTTATGTCCCTTATAGTTTAATTAATTGTCAGATTAGTCCGTGTTCTGTTCTGCATGCTTATCAAACTCCCAAAAAGCTAACTTACTCCCTGCACTCAAATTAATACTCACGCTGCCCCTTACAATGGCAGAGAGATGTCAAAGTCAGTGGAAGCAGGAAATCACTCAGTATGGAAGTTAACTATTTTCCGAGATCCACTTTGCCACTTCAATTCATTTCCTACAGGCAAGTGCACAGGAAGGGGCAACAGACCACTGCAGTCCTCAGAGGGCTTCGAATGGGCTTGTTCGTCAGTCCTGCAGCTAAYTGGTTGGGTTCTGTGGGAGAAGAAGGGAGAATGACTGGACCTTTTCACCCTCTGTAGCGATCCTTGGGACCTAGCACTATAGACATCCTTGATTTCAGGCCCAAAAGACGATCCTGCCGTGCCTGTGTTCCTGTCACCAGTAGCAAATTAGATCAGCAGTCGAGTGCTGTCTTCTGCTTTGTGCGTGTCTGTATCAATCCTAAGTAAAAACCATAAACTGGAAATTACTGTTATTCAAATAAGCAGTAACTTACAATGAAATTGCCATCATAACATGTCTCTCAGACAGTTTTCTGTTCTCCAGATCCTCCTCCAGCTTCTTGTTCTACTCCTGACAGAGAGGACCCGAACTCWCCCATCGCTGTTTGAATCACGGCTCGTTATCTAAGACTGTGGTAGCCAGTCATCAAACAGAGGGATGGTACCATCTCAAACAGAAAACTCCAGATCTTGACAAGGCACTCTGTGGGGTTTAGGCCCACAAGCACTGCTGAAGATCTGTGGGAAATCAGGAGAGTGGCATTTCAGTCATCTTCAACGGTGTCTGCTCTCACTAAGGTCCTGTGAGAATGGATAAGCGGCAAAAGGATGGAGGAGCAGAGCCAACAGGCTCCCTCTGGACATGAAGAAGAGCATCTTGCAACCTGAGCTAATTGCACAGGTGAAACTCATGGCAGTGCTACTTAGACTGAAGTTACCCCTACACGTTATAGAGAACAAGTTAGAATAATTCTTTCTACAGTGCCGCCAAAAGAAGATGAATAAAAATGAAGTTACAGTATAGATTACAGTAAAGGAAGACTCAAAGTTGGCCATTGCATTTGAATTGCAAAGTAGCAATCAATTAGTTTATCATTAATCAGATAATTTTGGGGATCATGAATAATATGAACTGAAAAGAAGAAATAACGAGTGGGATAATTTTCAGGAACCATCTCTCAGCTTTATAAACTAATCCTCCTCTAATGGCCCTTTTTAATGTAATTTATAGGTTCATCATTACCCTTTTTGTATTAGTAATTATTTCTAAAATACCAAAGAACCATCTTTTTTTCAAGGTCCTTCTATGTGCSTGATTTACAGCTAAGCTCATGTTGGACTCTGTCTTTCTGAGGTTTGACATTTCAAAATATTTATAGCTCTTTTACATTAATGCCTTTCTCATGAATCTGAAGGTGACCGTTATTTCTTTCATCTTGTTGTAATTAAATGGATCAACTATAGCTTTATTATTTCCACTATTTATCTGTGCAGCACATTAAAACATTCAGATTAGCAAGTGATATTGAACATTATGTGAATTACAACAAACAAATATTTCCTAAAGCATAGGGCACACTTGATGCATTGGCTAAGAAATTGTTCCAAGCGAAAGCACAAAATCTTTAATATTTTATTGATCAGATCTAAACCTTCTGCCCAAAGTGGCAATTAAATTTCAATTAAACTGACTGAAAGCATCATATTAAATTTCAGCACTTTACGAGCTATCAGATAATGCTGCAGGACAAATCTTTAGTATGATCACACTCTTTTCAAATTATATTATCCTGTTCATTCACAATAAAAGTGACAGTTTTAGGTATACTTTCAATATTTCTTGAATATAAACCCTCTAATGAACACATTTTATTGCCTTTAAATCAATTATTATTGGATATTTTAATAAAGTGAATTGAGCACTTTGTTTTACACACTGCTTAGAAGTTATTATATTTTGCAGTCAGTATAGCAAAGAACAGTAACAGTATGATAGAAATATCCAAATACCTAACATTATGCTATTAATTTAATCAGCTGTTTACAATGATGAATATGCTACATTCCATTTCACAACAGCTAATGATACAACTTGTTAATTAATAATTGATTAAGTCTTCAGAATTTGGGCCTCACTCCCTTCAATATAGTTCTTATGCAAATGAGATGAGCTTAAGGTAATACTAGCAAAATCACAAGACTAAGACACTGAAAGTGCTTTTAAGGTATCGTTGCGTACGAAGACCAGAATATTTTACGGCTGCCTCCCTCTTTGTTCCGGCAGCTCTCTGCGTAGATGTGCACGTGTTGATGGTTGGATCGTCCAAAACACACCTCACTCAGGTCAGCACCCATGCCTTTTTGAGTCACACACATATACATATTTAAGTATAAAGAACAACGTTAACTGGACTTTTTCATGAAATATAGATGAGGCATCAGGCAAATCTAACACCAAGACTGAGAACAGACAAATTTCATTTCACTTAGCAGGTGTTTGGACTTGTTGAACTGAATGAACTAGCTTTACCATTTGTAAATAGAAATTCCATACTGATGTTTAAAAGGTGTTTATTGTTTTGGATGATTGGCTGAAACTAATTATCCACAGAAGAGGTAGATTATTTTCCAAGTGAACTTTTACAGTACTGCTTGGTTATTATGTGGAGGAATACCTATATTTCAATCCCCAATTTTCTTCTTTCTGCAAATGCAGCTTTCAAGCTAAGAGAGCAGGTAGCATAGCTGTTTGAGGACCAGCCTCATGTGGACTAATCATCTRCCATAAAGTGGTCTCTTATCTAGCAGCTTAATTTTATACAGCTAATCGTCATCTTGCTCAGGCTTCAGGAAGACTGAAGTAGCAGGCCAGAATAAAATGTCCTCAGTGGACGGAATCCAGTTGTCCCTCGCAGCAAACARGTCCCTCACTTCTAATAATAATGTTCCACTGCATTCTCACTCCCTTTGACATCATTCCACTTTTTCAAGGACAAGAAAATACAATTTTTTTTGCATTTGGAGAAAATAAGAATCAATGAAGAAAAATACAGACAGGGAAAAGCCCATTTGTTCAGAGGAATGTGTTTTTGTACTTTACGTACAGAGTTAACAATCAGAGGMAAGTATTTTGCTGATAAAGAACACAATATTCCAGAGATTGCATTATTTTGTATGAATAAGTATGTTTTGTTTATTTTTATCAGTAAACACTTCTTTTTCATTCTACTATGCTTCTCCCTTGGGAGCAGAGTGAAGAATTAGGTGTGTAAGGAAAYAGGGAAAAAGTGTCTTTTGCAAAATAGCAAAACTGCAGAAAGCATGTGTTTGAAACCAGCCCTCTTTTTTTATTTTTCAGTACATGTAATGATGAGAGAAGTCCTGCAGAGGGTCAGCCAGTGCTTAAGGAGCTAAGTAAAGGAATTGGCCTCCAGAGCAAGCGCTCATGCTGTCTCAGCAGGCAGGGATAGTGTACGTTGCATCAAACACGGTCTGCTCAGCATGTACTCACACTTCCCCTGACCCCGACACTTCCTGGCTTTGCTACCATGAAAGCATCATGAAGAAGGGGGTGTGTTTGAAGCGACTGTGAGTGGGTCCATCCCGYGATCAGATGCTCTCAGTTACACAAACAAATGAGCACAGCCATTTTTTTAGACCCAACATATTCCTCTTCTCTAGTTCAAGCAAGGTGCTGGCTCCGGTCCCAGCACTGCAGCTGATGGACCTGGCCGGGTGGAGCGAGCACGCAGCTGGCGTCACACCACGCGCTGACAGTTCCCAGACTGCTTCCTGGGGTCCGGCCGACCCGGGGGCTTTGCAGGGTTTCTTGCGGCTCTGCCCCTCTCCTGCTAGGTACAGGCAGGGAACCGCACATGACGTCGGTAGACATCCACGTACCACGGTGATCAGCAGTATCAATGCAACTACGCAGATTCCTCCAGGAGACTTCAGCATGGTCTGGTTAATCAGCCACGGAGAAATAAATTGGAAATCAGCCTAGATTTGGCCAGTTGTATCCGGTCAACTTATATCAGCTGTCAGTGGAGGGAACTCTTCCTTTGATTCGTCAGCCTTCCTTCAGATAGCTGCTCCATGAGTATCCGATCTTTCTTACAACAAGGATATGGAGTAGGGTAGATTAGTTTGATAAGGAAAAATCTTTTCTTCTTATGCCCCCTGAGCCTTGACTGTTTTTCAAATAGTAGAATCATGCTCCATATGAGGGAAAGCTATGTAAGTGTCGAATAGCTTCTAAATATATTAATCCCTAGATGTGGTCCTAAGAATAATTTTAGTTATGTTTTAATGGAGCTATTGAGTGATTTTTATCATTGAATTTTATTTGACGGTGGTGGAGCTCTGCAGGAAACTGCTAAGTTTATATGATAATGGCAAGAGAGAGAAAAGAGGTGGGGGTTGCACAGAAGGAAAAAGCCTGCCTTGGTTTGAAGGTAGTTTGCATTTTATTGAATCCTTACAATTCATTCTGGTGCAGCTCTGTCGTTTGAGCAAATCTTTTTGAATCTACCATACTAATCAAACTTTTACAGATTCTTCAAGTACATTTGAAACTGCCACTAAATCAGAAAAGCTGAACTGAAGCCAACTTTACTGTACTGCTCTTACTCATCTCTGGTGATATGCTGGATTTATTCGTAACGCCAAGAAAAAACTATGAATTTCGGTCAGCTGCACGCACGTGAATTTACATTTGTTCTCCAAAATTCATGAAAAAGACTGGCCTGCTGTTTCAGAACGCAGCATACAATCTATCAGGCTCTCAATAAACTGGAGAATATATATGCAGTTCAACCTATCTAAAATGAGATGCAGCACTAGCAATATGGAGAGGCCYAGCAAGGCTAGCAATAAAAGTAGATATACAGTATCTGACATCAGATTGTTTCAAGCTTAATTTCAGTAAAGTAATAAGGTCAGGAAAAGAAACGCTCAGTGATGCACAGATTGATGCTATTAGATAGAAACTATGCATCGGCATCAAACAAACTCTTTTTTTGTCTTGCTTTCATGGACAGAGCACAGAGATATTCAGCATAATCCCTACAGATTTATAACCACTAGAGTGGACCGAGYTTAGCAGGCTGCGGTCAAGAACAGTACTAAAACTAAACCATATACACATTTATTAACAACACCAGAGGGTATTATATTACTCTCATTTTCCAAAGTGAACATCATGTATATTTTACCAACACACACCAGAGTCTGTTGACACTGCGGACAGCCACTAACTCCTGAGAGGAGGAAGTTTAAAAGTCTCCCGTACCATAACATTAGTCCAGTACTTACACACCTACCAATGATGACAGCAGCATGAAACGTAACGAAAAGCTAATTATTATAGAAACTGAAACCCTCTTCTCTTTTAWATACTCCAAGAGAGGAGAAAAGAAATCTCTCATAAATGGTTTGTGTCAACTTTCAGATATCACTAAAAGGAAAATSCTTTCCTGTATCACCATTAACTGAAATTTTAATTCTTTGGCATTTGGCCTGGCCAAAAACGAACGTCACAAAYGTTCAGAAATGGTAGCACACTTGGAACAGTACTTTCCATATTTTGGAAGCTCCCGAGTCTTTTGATCCCTCTTTGCTTTGCCACCAGGAGAGGCAAAGCACAGATTTACAGATAGACAGTAAGGTAGACTCTTACTGTTCACTTCACTATTCTGCTTTGAAACATACGCAAAAAAAATAATTTTATTTAGCAGACGATGAAATGTCAAATCCTAGGGCTCCCTGAGAGTACGTTCTTTCCAATTTAGGAAAGATCTAGTTTGAAAGGTGCAGTCCTGTTTGCTGCTCTGATTACCACAGTTAGAGGCTGGTATAATCCCATTGATTTTGCAGGAAGTATTTATGATTTTCAAATGAGAGAATCCAGTCATTTTAAATATATGGGATATTTTAAGATAAAAGCTATAACCCTTTACCATACAAAAATACATCCTTATTTATACAAATATGATATCTGATAAAAACAGAGGTATAAATATCTTTATTTTTCTCRCATATTTAAACGATTACTTACAAATTAACTTCCATGTTTTTAATAGTTACATCCTAAAGCCATTTTTGGAGGGGKGGAACATTACACTTTCCTCTATTTATATCCCATGTGTCTGTCCTCTGTCATTCTCTTTCTCTTTAATCTTGTTTGAGTGTACGGCTCACTCGTCCTTATTTTATTGACTCAATCACAGGCACACTGTCACTTTTTATAAAATGGTCACTGCAGAATCACATCAAGCAAATTCTTGATTCTGCAGTCAGTAATTTAGTGCCTTTATGGAATTGCAATTTCAGGGCTCACTGCTTGTTTTTCTAAAATGTACTTTAGGAATTAGTTACTCCAGCCACAAATCAGTTGAATTTATGCACAGTTGTAATACAGTTTATGGCCTCATGGTACATTGCTTCAAAAACAGCAGATGTGAAATTATGATAAATATAATGAGTGTTTTTTTGCCTGATCTACTGGAGTAGAGAAGGATCTGGAGCGTGTTTACCTATCCCATACAGTACATTTAATGTCTTAGTCAGGACTCCTGACAAAGGCTGATTAATGTCCTCATCTCTTTTATTAAAGATAAGAGTAGCACTGCAGTCAGGAGATAGAAAGCACACCATAAATCTTCGTAAAATGAGCAGTCAAATAATCACTCATCAGAAATAAAATCTACATACATTAACACTAACACTCAGCCTACCGTGTGCACAGCCATAAAAAAAGCAAGAAGAGACGGATTTCCGGAAGTTTTAATTTCAACTTGTTCTTTAAGTTTAATGTTACAGTTCCCGTAACCTGGATGCAAAAGCTGGCATTTAAAAGCACATGTGAAAGGACCAGATGCCTCGTCATTACATTAAGAGCATGAAGCAGGCAACAATTAAGCGATTCACTGGAAAGACATAATGCTGATCTATGCTCGCAATTAATCACAGAATACATTAGACAATGATGGGTGACCTACAAATTTTTGACAAAATAATTTTTCATCATGTTGGCGATTTCTTAGCCTAATATGCCTGCAAGGCACAGAGTCCAAACCTGTCATTTATTCCATCTCTCCTTGACAGGCGGCAACCTGTCTTCCAGACAAAATGAACATTATCTGTGCTCACTAGACATTTAGTGCAGGGCTTAGCTTATGACTAATGATAATAGGCAGACAGAAATGTTAGAGTCTGAAATAATGTTCTCTTTGTTAAAGAAATTTCTTGAGGTAGAATTTTTTTTCTCAAAGACGCGTAAAGATAAAAACTGTTTTTATCTGATATTTTAATGCAGCTTTAAAAACCAACATTTCATTTTCACCAAAATAAACAGAAAGAGAGCGTGTCTTTTTTTTTTCATTTGCATCCCATAAGAATTCATGCTACATACTACAAGAATTCATGCTTCAAATTGCTCACACAACATGATCTGAAATAGGGATTTCAACAGACAGAGAATTAATAAATAATCTCCTTTTTAGCCATCAGCTTTAGGCTGGAGTTTTTTTGGTCATTTTTACATAAATGAAGAAAAATAAACTATTCATTTTTACCTGGWAATAGTGTAACCAAAACCCTGCTCATATTATTACCCTTAGTCTTGAACATCTTTAGATGTAGATGGAGCCCAAATCTAATTTGACAGAATTAACCTTAGAARTGTAAAATGATTAAAATAATTGGTTTATCCATACTGAATTTTAGACTTGTGCCAGGAGCAGAGACAGCAAACAGACGACAGTGTTTTCCATCTATAGGGTGAAGTTTCAGAAGCAAAGTCTTGACTGAGCACTCATTCAGTTCTCACCACACAAAGACTCCTTGTTTCATGTTCTGTTCAAACATATTAAGAGACAAGCAATATCCCAGAGGATTTAGCTGAATGAACTAAGCTTTTGCACCTTAGATTTAAGTTGGGCATATCTTTGGGGTTTGGTTTGACATCCTCTGAAGTTCCTGGGAACGTTTCCACTGATAACTGGATCAAACCAACTGAGAAGACAATTCTCATAGCCAGGCAAATTTAAAGGAACACACAGAGTTGGTAATTATGTCAGGACACTGAAGGCAAGTATAAATAAAAAATCATTTTGAATAATTATTCCTWTAAGAACTAAATTTCTATAAAGTGTCATTTAGGTTCTTTTATCTAATACAGCTCAACACCATTTATGAATTTTCAGAGGGACTGTAAATCAGAAGATTGTCCTTCACACAGAACTTCACTATCAGGCTGGAAACAACCTTGTATGAAATGTATTTTGTGCTAAGACTTCTCATTTCTGTTGAGCAGACAAGGATGTATAACAGGACAAAACTTGTCCAGTTTCATAGATTATATTCATTACTTTGCTATCCCAAGCATTGTAATATAAGCAGTTAGGCAGGTCAAGAACATTTTGACCAAGATTCTTCTAGTTTTAATTAGAATTGCTGCCAATGTTCTCCCAGAGGTCAACATTGAGATTGTTAGTCAAATGGCAAAAAAAATGTGCTAATTACATGACCTTGGAAAAAGCAGTAAATCGAGTGAGTTTTGTTACTGTTTCTTTACGCAAATTACAAAGGAAGTATGTACCACATACCCCGCAATCTGCTGAAAAAAAAGGGAACCTTTTTTATATTTTATGTTAAGGTATGTTGACWGAAACAGATTGAGTGAACTACCCTTTCATCTTTTAAAAATACCAAAGGTTTCCAGTTAAAAGATTAAAATATAGTGACTGTGAAAGCTTATATTTAAGTATCTATCTAATCTTTGGATAACAAGTAACTTCAGCCTTCAGCAGCCTCAAATTCCTACTACTTTGTGAGCATCCATTTCATGTCTTTGGAAATAAATATGAACAAAYTATCAGATAATCTTTTTTCCATAATATGATCTAGCATCATTTATTTTTATTGATTCATCAGCCCTTCTGCAAGCAACATAAAGGAATAGCAAAAAAGACCTCAAAATCATTGCAGTATTTATAAAAGGAAATGTTTTTTCTCACCATGAACCCAGTAAAGAATTCTCTTTTTGATAACGCAAAGTTGATCCAAATAGTTGTCTAGCTCCTATCAGAAAGGGACTTGCTGTCTCATAAGCTAAAGCCAACTTCYTTGGAGTCTGTCATTAAGAGACTGTCAACATAAAGCCCATCTAGAAGCCTTCGTGAATGTTCATGACCCTGAATTATGACCTGACTTGGTAATTTTGCTCCCTCTCCAAAACAAATTGATATTTTATGTCATTATGATCCTTTTTATTTACTCTGGGAGAAAAAAGAGGACATATCTCCTTCAAATGCAAAGTTTTATTGACATGATACTCATTCAAGAGTCATAAAATACTGAGAAATGGTGTCCACCTCTGCCATAATTCAGCTAGTTCAGATATCTATGACACAATATGTCACTAAACTACAACCCACTACACTCACTAAAGCAATACTAAAGTCTAGTGTTTTAAAGAAATGGAGTAGTCAACTTGTAAGTGATAGAATAAGCAGCTATTTAGTCACATAAAAATATAGTTGGGAATACCCCTGTGTATATAGAGACAGCCTTTTTGTGGTAATTGTAAACATTCTACTTTCTTTTACAGTAGTGATTTCATTATAAAAATTTCCYGTAGTTTTTTGTTCCTTCTTTCACCACTACCATTTTGAAAGTTTGAATCATTACTTGACTGATTTCCTGACTACCTTGACTTCAAAGTCAAGATTTTCCCAACTTCTACAATGTTAGCATTCTCAGCTTTTTAATGTTATAGAGAGCTGTAGTTCCCCCTGAAAAAAGTCTGTTCAACTTCAGGAAATTGAAGTTTAGCCCTAAAGATGAATATGATGTTTCTAGAGGCTGATCTCTTTTGTACCCTTTGATCTGCCCAAGCCTTATTGTGCATCATGTATCTCATCCTGAYGCATCTTCATCCCATTCATTTTTCACTTGAACACCAAAGAGCAATCCTACTTCTTGCTTACTGAAACCACCTATAAGCTCCCAGGATGCTTCCATAAAAAAAAACCCTACKGGCTTTCCTGCACACTGAATGCTGAAACTAACCTGTTACCTCAGTCTCAGCCTATTCCGGACACGCGTTCTGAAGCCAGTCATAGCGCTACACGGTRAATACTCAAGTTCCTGGTGCCATTCACCTAAGAACAGTAGCATTTGAAAGGTTAATACAGATTCATTTTTCATGTAATTACAAAAAWTTCTTTGAGAGGAGAAACGGTGATACAATCTTACTAGCTTTGTGAATTCTGATTATCTGAAAATGAAGTAGAAAATCTGTACTAAATATTAATTTTGAATGCAGATGGAGAGAACAAAACCTAATTTGCTATTACATTTCCTGCTTTTACATCAACACAAAGTAAATTCAATTTTTAATCAAAAGAGCAAAATAACCTTTTCTCCCCACCCCCCTTTAATTACTGYATGGAGATAGAACGCTAAGTACTTGGGAATTTTCAGAAAATGAAAGTGGATTGTCAGTAACTGATGATAATACCACAAGTCTCATTCTCAGTTTGCCCAGATTGCTCTAGGAAAAGAAATAGTCACTATCAATCCTGAATATTAAAGCACATAGCCTAGTGCCTATTTAAGTTCTTGAACTTAAAGATTGAATTTCAGCAAGACTTTGGCACTCCATTTCTCCTTTGAATACTTCATTCTTCCGATCAAAACTATGTTGGTGTTCTGTCTACAAATGAAGAAGTCACCGTAGCTCAAGGAAAATTTGGCCAGGACTTGCATTCAGATATATTCCAGCTACAGTGGGTGAGCTGCAGTATTTTGTAAGTTGAAGTCTCAAGTTAAGGTAGAGAGCAGCTCTGCAAATGGTACATTCCAGAAACCAGCAAAATCATGGAGTGARTAACCATATTCACATTGGGAAGAGATGAACATCATCTCGTAGAGAAGATGAAGGCAAGCAAAAAAGAATTGCTGGATGAGGATGCCATCTGATCAAGGATCAGCTGCTGAGGCTCCAGCAATGCTCCCCCCAACATCACCTAACAGRCAGAGGAGCATCTTCACTGTAAGTTGCTATTATTTTCCCATTTTGTTGACTTTGCCTCAGTCTTTCTCTACTGAACTCCAGCCAGCTCTTATTCCTGTCTCCTCCCTTGTCAAGCTGCCTGTATATTCAGTAACACTAGCAAGGTCAGATGCAATAGAGCTGTGAATATGGGGCCATCATCAGGCTGAAATGTCAGCTGTCTGTGATTCCCAGCAATAGGGTAAGGACGATGAGAGCCCTTGGAAGGCTACCTGATGGACCTTGAGGGAAAAAGAACAATTACTTCACCAAGCTCCAGGCACAGGAAGGAGGAAACAGAACCATGCCACACACACCAGGACTATTCCTACAAGATCTTAAAAAAGGAGAGAAAAATCTGATAACCCACATGTCAAAGAAGCCTGAGAGATCTAGCAGGGCTGGCAYGGATGAACCCCGTGCCCAGCTGTTGCTACCATCATTATGCAGCTTTTTTGTATATTACTCTTAAAAGCTGGTAGAAGGAGGTGATATACAGATCTGAAAATATTTAAAGTTAGCTCTGTCTGGAATATCTTAATTATTATTTTGYTAGAAAAAAATTACATCCTTTTTAGAATGAAATTTTCATTAGTTTTATATATACTATATATATATTATTTTTATATATATACTATATTTTTATATGTTCTACTTCCTCTCTTTTTGTAAGTGATATATAGTATTTTCCTTCTTTACTTTTCCCCGCCTTAGAGTGAGGGAGAGATGGAAAAAAAAAATTGTGAAAATGTAAGGATCATTTGAGAGAGAGGAGAGTTGTGTGGAGAGCAATGTGAGAGCTGAACATGTAAAATCAGACAGAGACTAGAATCCTGTTAGCAGTGTATGCAAAGATTATATGTGCTTGTTATCATACTAGTGGAAGAGCAAATCAAGGACATCTTGTAGACTATGAAATAGCTGCAGTGGCTGTGGGCCAATCATGTCATAAACATGAACCTATAGAACCTGAACTGTCATTTATTTTATGTCAATTCACATTCTTACTTATTTATTTTCCAGAAGCGAATACAATGGAAACAATAAAAGGAAGACTCAACTAGCAGAGGTCTCACCTCTATTTTGTATAATTTGCTGCTTAAAAGCCTACAGAGTAAAACATGTAAATATATGCAGACCTGAGAGTAAGACCTCAGTAAGGAAATTACAGAGTATGGCTGGGGAAACTATGGGCCATAAACAAGAAAAGCACTATGGCTGCTAAGCACCTAGAAACCTGCTATAAATTGTTCAGAGGTTCTGCTCCAGTGGATTTAGTATTCTGGGAGAGCTTGGCTTTTGGCTACATGTGGCAGGGAATTCACTAGGGCAGGAGATCACAAGAATTGTCACTATACTCAGCCCAGCCGCAGCTCTCGGTGCTGTGAATGGGGGAACCTGTCAAAGTTATTACCCAGTCCTGGCATGCATATTTTCCTTTACAACAGCATGACTTGAAGAGAGAGGTACTGGAAATCTCATAATGATGCTGCTGCTTGTAAGATTTCCACTCCAGTGTTTCCAGTGCTGAACAATTTCAGATAAGACATGTAATCATTTCAAGTCACATCCTCTGTTGATGTAAATTAGCCTAGCTCCACTGGAGTCAATTAAGATACCTCCATTTTAAAGGATTTCTCCCTTAGCCTTGAGGTGTTTATCCGCACCTTACTTTTGAGATTCTGAACCTTTTAATTTAATTTTTGGATTAGTTCCTCTCATTAAAGGAGTCTGGACAAGGAAAGAATTTTGTATGCCTGTGTGTTTGTTAGAGCTTATTACATGTTGTTCTGAAAGACAGAAAAGCAAAGGCAAAGAAGCTTAAAAGCCAAACTAAACATACAGAACTAAAGGCGAGAAGTATAGGGTCAGACGTCTGAACGGGCTTTGAACCTATTTAAACATTCACAAGAAATGGTCAGACGTTCAAATGCCCAGAAGAGCCAGTGGCCGCGTGGGGGGGGCTCTTAAAATGCATGACTTCAATCAAATTCAAAGCCAGGGACCTCAGGAAGACTCTCTCTTGTCCGCATCTGCAGAGAAACAGGGCTAAACTCCTTTCCACCTTCAGTTTTAATGACTTTCTAGAATAATTCTTTGTTACTGAACTCCATCCCAGTTCCCCACAGCACAATTCCATTTTTCCTGAGCCAGGAGGATGAAAGGCTGATAAATTCTTTGCAGCTGACTCAGCATTCCCCTACTGCACACCCCTACTTACAGGAGAGGTAGCTGCGGTCTTTTCTTTGGCCAGAAAGAGATAACTCTTCTCTTTGCAGCCTTTGGCCAGATCTGTATGTCTTCCCACRTTCTTTTTCACATATTTTATCAGAGGAATTTATGACTATTTTTAGCTCAGAAGAAAAGTTTCCAACAAGCATGTCCTTGTCTACTAGATGTGTGCTATGCTGAACCTTCAGAAGAAATAGTCCCCCCACAGAGCCCTCCCTTCGTATTACCACTCCTAAAATAAAGTGGAATCTGGACTCAGCCAGCGTGGGTCAGCCACGTAAGATGGTGCATTTATGCTAAGTTTTCTGCTGTATTTCATTTTGAAGGTTGCCATCCTTTGCAAAGATACCCTTCCAAGTATGACTTGTAAGCAAGTTCAATGACATCTGCTGACAGCCTGAGACAATAGCTCCAGGAGAGATGTGAACTGCCATATTAATCGCGTTGTGATGCTAACTCTACAATCCAGTGATATTTTAAAAGTCATCAGCATTATTTCATTACTGCTTAAAGAAAAAGAAAGCTGTTTATGTTATGAAGATATGTGCAACTAACAGTTAATAAATTGCTATGACAAGCCAGCCAAATTTTGGAGCATACAAATCACTTCWTTTCTCCTAGTAGTAATATTTCTGCCATTTTCCAACCTGTTTTTTCCYTAGTTTGGGATTTTAGAATACTAGGCTAAGCTTTCTTCAGCTCCAGCTATGATGCCGTCAAAACAGACTAACCACGGTAATCTCCTGTTACGAACAAAACCTCCCGAATGATCTGCTGAAGAGCAAAGCAGCCTACTACATAGTCAGCCCGGTTAGAAATAACGCAACTTGTGACACGATGCCTGAAGTGGTGTAAATGAAAAGGTAGCTGTCTGGCCTAGGCAGCCGGACCATTCTTTGGCTCTGTACCGCAATAGTCGTCCTTCACATTTGGAAGGGGAAAGGTTTCGAGTGGTTTTTGGAATATACAGCTAGGCAAGATGAACWAGTGTATGTGGCAGGCCCAGCATACCATTCAAAATTCCCTTCTGTCTCACCGACATAATCAACCTAAAGGAAAGGCTAGTTTGGAAGATTTCTTTTGCAAGCAAACAGATTTGCCCATCCTTTTTACTTAGGTTTTTGAGCGGCATCTAGCCGATTACACAAAATGCTGATCTCCCTGTTCTGGGCTAGGCGGATGAAAATCCAACCTAGCAGCCTAGCCTGCCCTTGCGCCTAGAGGTGGCAAGAAGTGAAGTGGCACTATCCCTTAGAAGTAAATCCATAGGAGGAACGTTTAACATGCAACGGCTAGTATGTGCCACCAGCTGGTAACATTGGGACTGATTCTGCAAAGTGTTCGGCTTTACTTGCTCCCGTGAGTTGCAGGCACTCCTTGGCAGGGTTTCTTATCATTTATAAAGTGATGCCTATGAGTGTCACTATAAGTAACACAGACTTTTAAAAATATACTACGTAAAGATACAGCAAAATGTGCATACAATCCAGATGGACCTATAAATACCTGAAAGCTGCAAGAAATGACCAAGTATGGGGAAGAGTAGTCCATTGGGTGACTCAGTTAACGGTCCTGACAAATTTTGTGAGTAATATTTCACCAAAATACTGTTAACAGGAGTGTGATATTGCCTGTATAGGATAGCAATTTTTTTTGTTGCCTATTGAAGATAATTGTGAGGTTATAGAGTGTCCATTTATAAATGTCTTTTGCTCTATAGGTGTTTTACAAGGTTTCAGACAATAAAACTGTGACTCATGTAAATCATTCCAATTTCTTTTACAGAAATGGAGTGTGCACAATATAATCAGCTTTGATTCATTCATTTCTCTTAAAATGGACTCTCCAAAACAATTTTGCAAAAAAGATGCCCCTTCCCTAAAGGGTCCAGATACTCAATGACGCAAAAGACAAGCCAATCAGAGATTACACCAGACATACAATTATAGGATGTGTCCTAACAAAATCCTGCAAATCATACCACACATTATACTGGACTCCTGCATATCTGAAATTCTCTGTTGCCCGAACCACCTACCTACTGTAATCACAGTATTGTACAATGCGTGGGTGCACAGCATTCAGCCTGCCGAGCTCTATTTCACGAATCCCAGTGCATACCAGGTACCAGACTGGTAGATTACTATTTCTGTGTTCTGCTGCCTATCACAGTGAAYAAGTGATTTAATATACAGTTATAGGATTTAGGCTTTTTTTAAAAAAGAGGAAAAAATAGTACGCATCTTACTAAACTTTTATTCATCCCCAAGCTGTGTGGCAAATGTCAGAACTATTTGCCTTTCCAAAAATTTTCAGCATATCYTTATGCACGATAACGAGCTTTCTCTCAAGAATCAGAAATAATTTTCCTTAGCTGAATTTAAAATAAATAAATAAACAAATAAGTTAAATCTTTTATAGAGTCTGGAATATAAAATGGCCAAGTCTCCAATAGTATACAATTACCCTTTGCAGTATATCTCAGATTGTATTGCACTGGATTTTTTTTTTCTGTTTTGTTTAGCATAAATGTATAGTGATGGTAACAGAATGTTCCAGTTGAAAAGTCAAAYCCTCAAATACGAGAAAAACTAGAATTATTAAGGCAATGCATGCTATGTTAATTCAGCCTTCTTGGGCATGCTCATTATGATAAAGGCTTTAATTATAGAATACCATCATATTTTTCCCTGAGACCTCTGCCTCATTCAGYGCACAGGATGGACGGATGCTCACTTAATGAGCAATGATCCAATATAGTTTTTATTCTTATTGTTCAATGTGTGGCCTCAGGACTTATTTACTGCATATTATTCATATTCAACTCTGGGGACAGAATTATTAATTTCCTCATGGGTTTTGCTGTAACTGTATCTGCATCTTCCCAAATATTTATTATTTTATTTTTACAATATCCTCACAAGATGAGAGGATGTTTATATGTTATTTTCTTTGCAACATATAGAGAAATAAGGCACAAAGATTAAATTTTAAAAAGCCATTATTTTAGATACCCAATCTGAGACGTTTAGAACCTAACATTTCAGAATGGGTGCCACAGTATGCRTTGTAATGCCCTTTGCATTCTCAGAACTGCAGTTCCTGTTCGCTCATGTTGCAGCTACGAGTACTCAGCAGTTTTTCCAGTTTAGCCCCGGAGTTCCAGCCTAAGCATCACAAAATGAGAMACTCACACGTAGTAGCCAGCTATATAAAACGTGAGTATAGCTAGWACCCTGGCTCTGGCAACAGAGGCAAAAAGAGAATCAAATTCTTTGGATCAGCAGCCTTATTTTGAGACAATCTTTTTTTTCATCTTCATTCCCTCATCTCATTCACTGGCTAACTTGTACAACAAAAGAGCCATTCTGCAGACCATAGGACCCTTAATAACACATATYTCTATCTCCAGGACGCAGGGCTATCTGGCATGCTAGATTTCTCCCATTCTTTAGACTCCATCAAGGGGTAATGGGTTCTACCAAGATTTTCTACTTCATAATCTCTTGTACGTTATTTAAAGAACTATCCGTCTCCTCCTTAGAGCATCTTTAGAGCACCCTTACCTTTTGGGCATCCTTTCTTYGAGAGTCAAACATGCCAGTACATTACCTGAGACAAGGCCCCACTGAAAAACAGTGGAAGACTGTGTAGTTGATAGCTGAATGATAATGCAGAAGTTTAGCTGATCAATAAAGATCTTCCCTCAGGAGCCACTAGACTGTTGGAAAAGGCAACTCTGAGGCTGCTTAAAAATATTGCAAGATAACATGAAGGTGTCTGCAAAGGTGCCATTATCAATTCATGTCTTGCTCCTCAGTCTGGAGAGGAATTTTCTGATCATCTGTTTTCATTGGAAAACATCTATCTAGAGGATTGCTGAAGGTATATAAATACCAATGCCAAAGGTGGAACTCATGGTCAAATGAGTACATCTATTCTGCAATTTAAGTACCATTTTGAATTTTCAAATTCAAAAAAATCCAAAAAGAAAATCAAAGATTTACTCTGAACCGATTCTATTTGGGTACATACAACATTATACAAGGATGAACATGTGAGGAGAAATAATTTGAGTCTGTCCCAGTCCCTAGCGATGGCCCAAACTGAACAGACCAGCCACAACCCTGACTGTACTTCCCCAGATGAGTCCTCCACACCACATCCTGCATTGCCTTGCAACAGCATTGCATGGAAAATAMCATAAAACCAAGCTGAGCTTTCTAAATAGACCTGAGCTTACAATGTATTTGCACACAGTGCAGCATGCCTAAATTGCTCTTAAAATAGTYGTAGAGAATGGGAATCTCATTCAGACCAGTATCGCCAAGACAGTGACACTCAAGACCTTTAATCTCMGTCTCCCACATCACAGGACAGTGCCCTAAGTACGAACCAATAGCACTTCTTGGTGGAATAATACTCTGTCTGTCTGTGTGAAGAATTTTGAAAAATCTTGAGCATAATTCAGTGCAGAAAGGGCAAAAAAAAAATCTCAAAATCAAATAAAACAGTTTTCAGCATGTTCTAATTTTCCTTTATTCTTTTTGGTCAGAAACTGTAAGACACACACATCTGCAGGCTGAAGGATGACATGTCAGAAAACTCTCCAACCACCCTAACACACAAAAGACACTTATAGCCCAGGCAAGATGTTCCAGCAGCATAGGGTCTAGTCAAATCCTTATGCTCATCACCAGAAGCAGTACCAGGAAAAAACATACAGTAGCCCAACACTACAAAAGTTATCTGTTGGGATAAAGAAGCTTTAAAGTAAGGCACAGATTCCAGAGACACTGAATCATGACACCTGAAGGTTAACCTGGTACTGTTTAATGCTCCTGTGATGTCTGTGCATCAGCAGAAGGGTTTGTACTGCTGACCAGCACTAATGTTTCCACTGGAAGATGCACACATAGGTTCTACCTTCACCTTCTGCCTGTGAAAGTTGAATCAAGCTTTTTATAAGGGTCTGAAAGTACTGTATCCACACTGCTTTGTCAGTATTGCCATTGACCGCTCTCACTTCTCCACTAGTTTCTTTAGCTGATTTTTATCCATCCTGTGTGTACGCCTTCCTCTCTGCTGTGTCTAGCACATGGAGTAGTTTGTAGTAGTTGTACCAACTCTTCATTTCAAATCTCAGCTCATTGACTAAATATCTGCTCTCCCTCTGCCATCATTTATCTGTGTAATCATATTACTTAATTCTGGAAAGCTTTTGAGGATCCACTTTGTATGAACAAAACCTTCTAAAGTCTTGAACCATATAATCGATAGCAGCCAGTGTGGTTTTCACTGAAAGCAATGCTTTAACCCCTCTTGTACAGCAGATTAAGAACTAATGCCAGCTAGTGACCTCTTACCTATTTGGTACAGCCTGTCATGATCTTAAACCACAGCATATACTAAGTATGATAAGTAGATTTTCCTGAAGTCAAAGCTTAAGTTATGTAACACTGTGAAATGAAAAATTCAAATAGTAAAATATGGGATATACTTTGTTTAGCTATGTAAGTACGTATGACAGCAAGTACATATGACAGCAATAATCACATCACTGTCAGAGGAAATGAGATACACAACAGCAACTGAAATCTACCTTTTAAAAGTCTAAGGAAAGGTGGCTCCTAAATCACCTAATTGTTTGTTTCCAGGCATAAAGTCATATCTTAGCCATTGACCAAATGAAAATGGAAAGGGCTTTATGATTCGACTAAAACTCATACTGATGATGAATAATTTATTCACTAATAAAAACTAATAAAACCACCCCCACAGCAAACAATTGCTAATTTTTCCTTGTCTCACTACCGTACAGAAAAGAAAATATGGTTTTTACGTAGTCCTTCTATTCCATCATTATTTTATATTTATGCAGAATATTTCACTGATCATGTTTTCATGGTCCATGTATCTTGGCTTTTTATTTCAGTACCATTTGCTAACTGAATTGGAATATACAATTAAAATAACAGAAACCTATAAATGTCCTGAAAGTCAAGGTTAAAGCCGTTCCTTGATTTTATAGCAATACCAGACTCGAGCAGAAGTCAGACAGGTAGCATCTCCCAAATACAGAGGATTGCTCAAGATGGGACCTGCTCCAAAAAAATGTATCACTCAGGCTATGATGCTGGGGAAGTTGTATCTCTTAAGTATAGTTGCTCATATAGTTACTCTTGTGGAGTATGTACCTACAAAGTACAGGATTTATATTTACTAATATTAAATATTTACTGATGTTTTACATGCCATAGGTTACGCACCATATCTCTCCAGAAGGATGAGTCTCCTATAGATCCTGTACCATATCTCCCAGTCCCTTGGGAATGATCTAAAATAACACCAAGAACCTGTCCAGCGGTAACTGATTCCTACCCCGGCTGTCTTGGGTTGAATGTCTTGCTTTACTCCTCACTTGAGTAAGCCATGTTTCTATGGATCATTCTGGAGGACTATGCATTAAGAAGGAAAATCTCACTCACAAAGTTGTAAACAAATGGGAGTCTCTTTCAGCAATACACATCCTTACAAGAGTGTAAAGTCAAACTGCAATTTAATAGTCCTGGAAAAAACTTACTGATGTTATATTGTACTCTGCATCATTTCCATTCACCAGTCTGAAGAAGTAGATAAATAATAGTTATAAAAAATGATCTAATTTCCTTCAGCACATCTCCAACGAGTATAAGTAAACCTTTGAGTAGATCTTGACTTACACAAATTAATAATACCTCCTGTGACATACCTGTGCTGTACTTGCTATGGTTTACTCCTGCTTGATTGAACCAGTTGTTAAAATCACAGATGGTTTCCAAATTACCTGTTTAAAACTCCTTTCAACAAGATCTGCTCCCTATTGCTGCTGCCCCTTGGAGTTATGCTGCCAGAGCTCGGCTTCCCAGATTTTCAGTGGCTCTTCTTCCTCCTCCCCCTCCACAGGTGTGCAAGACTCCTTAGCTCTATCGTTCCCTACCCTCATTCTGAGAACCAACAGATATCTACAAATTAGCAAGATCTTGGTTCCAGAAGGCATTATCTACAGTGTCCTGGCTATGTTATAGCTATATTGTATATATTAGCTATATATAGCTAATATTTGTTTATTTATTTACTTATTTGTTTTTAATGTAGAGTCAATAAATTTTAATCTCAACCATAAACAGCCACTGCCAGCTGTGCTGGGCAATGAATCAAAGAAAAAAAAGACATCTGAGATGGAGATGAACAACCTGAAACCTTCTGATAGAGAAGTTCAATATTCTGTCTTCAACAAATCTTTTTCAAAACAGCTGGCGATCTGTTGCAGAATCTCCTTTGTCTTAGCTTGTGCTAACAGGAGTATAGAAATAGGATACTTAGTGTTCACTGAGTTACTCTAGTCAGCACATAGCCATCCCCACCTCTGACGGGCCAGGGTTACAAGCAGTCACATCCCGGCCATGTGGCAGGGGTCTGTACATATTGACTCTAATGGCTGTTGTCACAAATCTTACGGAAATGCAATGAGGGGCTTACTTTGCAGGGGGGATGAGCATCCACCTCTCCCTTGAAAACCTGTCTATAACAACCAAACACTGAAAGCTCAATTATGCAAGATGCAAAATATCTTTGCATTACTCAGAAAAGCTTTCTAAGTAAATGTTTAATAACTGCAGCCAGTTACAGTCAGTACAGTGTTCATCTTCTTAAAAATAAACTGAAGTACTTTGGTGGATCATGCTGGAAATCTCAGTACTTTGTAGCAAGGGATTATTACTTGAGTAAAGTTAAGAGAGGCAAAAATCAGGACCGGGCTGATTAGCTTGAATACCAGGTCTTCTTCATTTCTTTTTTCCACCTAGGAGAACATAACCTACTAGTTCCCTCCGTCGTCCCCACTACGTTTCCTAAACAAAAAACATTCTTACCTATTTTGCTTTATTTAAATACTCCAGTGGCTGTTCTTCCATGTGTCCTGTCTATTCAATGCAAGTGAAAACCGTAAAATGAAGTTGAGTAATTCTGGCACCCAAAGAAAGTGCAAGGAGACACTTTTGAACAGCCAGAGGACACAAAAGCACTGCCATATTATACCCTTTGTCATTCCAACTTTAACAATAAGTATATTAATCACCAGCAACGCTGAAGTTCCGTGCGCAATTAGCATTTCAACGCGCTCTCCGTGCGCTGGGGCGGACGGTTCGCCCCCACCGCGAGCCGCTCCTGACCGTGGCGCGAGAAGGGCCGGCCCCGTGACCGCACTTCGGGAGCTGGTGGCGGTTCGGYTGTTAGAGGCAAGCTCCAGCGTCTTTGTTTGTTTGTTTATTTGTTCCTGTACTTGTACTTCTGCTGTGTTAACTCATGGAAATTGCTCAGGGACAGATTTAAATCAAAGCAGACAGTTTCCATTTTTGCTCTGTAACTAGTAAGATTTGTTTAAAATGTGCTGCTGCTGGAACATAAGGCATGTCTGGAATGTTTGTTTACTTGCCGTTCCGAGCATGTCCCTTTTGTTGGGAGACAGGGCTTTCTGCAGAGCAAATCTCCAGTGCCAGTGGCTGAACCTCTTTAAATAATGGGTAGTAATTATACATTGCGATGTGTTATTCTTCTGTTTTTTTTAATAAAGATGTGTGAATGTTATTTAATGCAACGGCTTCAAATATTAACCTTCTGCTTTATTGGTCTKTTAAAGACCTCTACAAACTGTGCAAGCACACACATGTAAATGGTTCCTAGGATTATGCCTCAGCAACTTGAAAATGTTTGTATTTCTTCTGTGTTGGGTATATTTTGCTTACCCAAGCAGACAAGTCCTTTCTGGTTAATCCTACCCAGTTCTGTGACTTGCCCATCCCATGGGGATTTGGTGCATGGAGGTTATTTGTTCTATTAATCAGGAGGTTCCTAAATTCTAATCCTTGGTAAAGCACTGGATTGCCATCTGACCTTGGCAAGTCACTTGACCTCCTTTTGCCTCAGTCAATCCAGCTGGAAAATTGGGTAAAAAGCAGGACTTTACTGAAAAACAGATGCTGCATCTTAGATGAGATTCCCTTTATAAATAATAAAGCAAATAGAGATAGAAAAAGGATCTTTTGCGAAGGACAACTTTCTCRACTTCACTAATCTTTCTCGCATTTTACATTTTGGTAGGAGATTCATAAAAATGCCTGGTTTGACAAAACTATGTATGCTGGTGGATGAATGGCTGATGCAACATTTATGCAAGGAGTTTGGTTTAATTTTAAAGGCCACATAGCTTTCTTCATTCTCTTCATTTAGCCAATTTACATTGGCTTCCTCCTGATGTAGGAGGAATGAGGTAATGAAGGGACTTGACAAGGATATGACTGAGCCAGCAACATGCCACGGGCCAGATTCTCTGGCCTGCTCTGCTCTGCTTCACTGTTCCTCTGGGGRAAAGGGAGCAGAAGCAGCCAGCTCCTCTCTCCAGAATTCTCCTATGTCAGAGAGGCAAAAATGCATTTTTCTGAACCACGCACCCTTGGATCAAATGGAAAACTTACTCTCCGAAATTCTTACCTTGCTGCATTGTTCATTCTTTGCTCTAAGTGACTGCTAAGCATTATACTAATGATGTAATTGATGCTATCTAYACAAATACATTAAACTTCACTGGGGACCGGGGTGACAAATGTCCTTCTTACAAATCTAACAGAATCCTGACATTTTATATAGCAAATCAAATTCGACTCAATACAAAAGCTTTTACTTGAAAGTGTAACAAATGGGCAATGGAGGTTAACATTATGGCTTGACTGGAAATGACATCCCAATAGTGAATAAGAGATAGTAGGAAGGTGAGAAGTCATCATCAACTGATCATTTGCTGGCTGCTCCTGCACAAACTTAATGCATTGCAAGAAACTTTCTTTGTTCATTTTTGTGCATTATGACAGTTACTCACGCTCTTGTTTAATTTACTCTTACTTCCAAAATTGTTAGACACTTGACAGCTCTGCGTGATTTCCGTGAGTTCAGCATTACTAGCAGGAATTTTTTAAAGTCACGATACTGATTTAAGTTGCTAAATAGGGGTTGGTATTTGCCTGCAGGGTTTTCAGTTTTAAAAAAGAGGTGCTCTATATTTTGAGATTCATTTGGATCTGAAATATAGAATGGAACTCGAGTGATGGAGACTCAGCTAAAATGAAGTTAGAATAAAATGGTCCTACACACCCAGAAAATTGGAACTGCTAACTTTCACAAAGGTAAGTGAATATGAATTAATTCTCGTACAGACAATCGAATAGTCACAGTTTGTCTTTTCTTTTCCTCCARTTCTTCTACTGGTCCTTTATTCTTGGTGACAAATGTTCACATTTCTTCTCACTAATTCTCTCTGACAATAAGTTGGCAATCTTCCCTGTGAAAAATGTTGGTGGCGTTTTAGGTCGGCCTCACCCTTAGGGAGAAAAGGAGCATAGTAGACATGTTTCTTGTTGTAAAAATATGGAGAATTATTTTTCCTACGGTTCCGTGACAAGAGTTTCTATTTACCGTGCGCAGTGCACAGCACACAAAATACATTGTGAGTGGATTCTAATATTCAGGCCACTTTTCCAAGCGGTCGGTAATCTTCTCTAACTGGTAAATGAGTGGTAGAATGTAGCTTTGAATGATGTCTCCAGTATCTTCTCCCATAAGTGTCAACAAMGTCTAGCTGCTTCCCAGGCAGGAGCTGCTCCAGGTTAGCACAGCTGAGATAAGGAAGGGTTCTGGGAGGTGTAAGGGGCCCTTACGAACAACGGGTCGAGTCTTGCCTGGGTATCTGACCTGGGCGTCCGACTCGGGCCTCCAGCAACCTCCCATCGGCGACCCCTCCTTGCGGTTCCCAGGGCTCCCCGCGCAGCTTGGGGTGCAAGTCTTCTATTAAACCTATCCCGTTTAACTCCTCCTGAACCTTGAGTGTCTCTCTCTGCYGATATCCCACCCTCTCTTGCTTGCCTTGTGGTCACAGTACTAAATAAAGAACATTTCTATCACCTGTCAGCAAAAGCATGAAATCATAAAAGCAGCTAAAAATATCAGCCGGGCATTTTAGAAAGAAATTCTTCATGGACTTGGGTTTTCTGAAGAAGCAGTTGATTTTTTCCTGCGGAAAATTCCAAAATTGTAACGCTCGTTTTCATCTCAAAACAAGACAAAAATCAAAATGAGTGAATGAAAAGTCTTATGTTTCTACAGTATTTATCACATAAGACCCAGCATTYCCACATTTTAAAATAATAACTCTCAGAATATCAATTCAGAGTTAAAAGTTGCATTAAAAGTTTTCCTAACGAAATTTTTAACTGTGTTAGAAATGGTTCTGTGGAAAAGTGCTATGCGTATACGTGTGTAACTGTAACCGGTTACGTTATGCTGTAGATCATACAGTGCCAGGCACTGTGCAAGAGCAGAGGCAGGAGCAATCTCTGCTTTCCTGAAGAATTTGCATTCTAAAAAGACAGACCATAACACAAGGAGGGGAACAGATGCATCTTTGTTCCTTCCTCCGTCCCTCCTGGTCCCTGCCCATGCCGCTCTTCGGGTCTGCATCCCCATCCAGCACTTCTGCCCCCTCCGAATTCCGAAGCCCCTTGCGAGGCAGCCTCCGGGTGCAGCCTCGTTCAGACTTTCCACCCCCGGTAATCGGCGTGCGTCCGTCTCGCTGAAGGATGCCTCGGTAAAGGCTCTCATCCGTGTTCGGTTCTGGTATTCCGGCGCTGGATTAGCTGTACAGACAGACGGTGCAGACAAGCCATGCCTTTCGACATCGGCCTGTTTTYATTCTCTGCCTCTTTCTGTCCTTCTCTGCTGCGCTGATGGTGGTTCCTATATGTTATTCAGAGTTTGTCCAACGTTAGCTGCTGAATATATTTTCCCAGTGGATTCTTGGGCCATATGTTTTCATGTGTTTACAATATTTTCCTTCTTTCTACTGACACCTATTATTCATTTTTATCATCTCCCTTCTTAGCTGATGCTACTATTTTCAGAAAGTGAGGGGAATGTGTAAGCATGAAGACACAGGCATGAATGGTTATTCTCTCCATGTGTTATGTGACGCTTTGGAAATAGTGTAGATCTGTCAGTTAAAACCCAGGGCTCAACCTTGCATTTTTCACCAATGCAGAGAGACCTTAATGTTAAATCGCTGGTGGGGGAGGGAGAGCTTTTGTTTACTGACACCACACTTCCACTACTATTGTTTACTTCAGGTTTTATTTCTGAGGTGTAGGTAGTTGCTACTGATGACATCTTCTGGTGAGCAAAATGAAAAACAGTTCAGGTTATTGTATTTAACTTGGACAATGTCTTCGAGTGAGAGCTGAGGGTGTTTGACCCCTATCTGGATCAGGCTCTGAGGAATTAACCAAGCAGTGAACTTTAACATCCAGCTTGCCTATCTTCCCTATAACCTGACCGCATCCACTGTGTAACTGCAAAGCTTTCTCATAAAAATCATCCTGTACTCAGGACCAGCCTCAGAGGAAAAAAGAATATGTCCTTATCAGTCATTAAATAATGTATATCTGGTTTTATGTTTGTATGCAAATATATACACATGTATCTTTTCTATCTATTAAGCAGAGTTTTCCATCAACAGTCATCAACATCAACACTAAATCACACTGGACATTTCTCTCTCTCTCTCTCTCTCTCTCTTTTTTTTTTTTTTTTTTATGTTTCCTTGATCAAGCAAATAGTGTGTCAGTACAAGGAAAATCCTACTATTTGTTCAAGTTAGAATTCTTCCAAGTGCCTCTTTTACTGTCTCAGAGAATTGATGAAGTTCAGGATTTTGTTCTGTCTCCTTCCTTTTTTTGGTATATTTCTGTTTAAGGTCCCACTGTTTGATGAAAAGCCAGTATTTAGTGGCCCTGGCTCTAGCAGTTTCATCTCCTGTGAGAAAAATGAAGGCTTCATATAAGAAGCAACTAGATAATCGCTACCTCACCGTAGTGCTTTGCAAGCCATAATTCTTAGGAGCTCATACAGTACTCAGAGAAGTCAGTGAAGTAGCCGTGGGATCAAGCCTTTGCTTTATGCAAAGATCTCCCAAGATCTCCTGAAGGAACATGCGAGTTGTGTTCAATGCAAAGGGCTCACCCTTGTATTATTACTTTTACTATGACTATTGTTACCATTCTTCTCTTGATTTTCTTTTAAAGCAGCCTCAACCTTCTCCATCACAGGCAGCAAGCTAGAAAGGACATTGACCTTTTCATCCAGCTCCGCGAACGTGCTTTGGGACAAGCGGTAGCGATTACAAGAAGCAGCACCGTTGTAAGCATTAGCCCGATTAGCCTGCAGTGTCGCACACATCCCGCCCTTCCCCGTACTCTGGATGTATTCCTGGCCGTTCCCGGTGAAGGAAGTAGTTTATGTGATGATGGATACCATGCAAATTGCTCTGTCTGAAGCAGCTCTTACACAATCAACTGACTTGAGAGGGGRAAAAAGTAGATTCCCTCTGCCTATGTAATGCTGTCAATCAAACCACACCTAAATACCAGTTGGAGACTGAAAGTTTGRGGAATTGTTATTTTTGGCTACCGATTACTGTGCAGCACATAGCCAGGTTCTGAGCTCAGTGGTATGGATATAAATCCAAAACTCAGCCAAAATGGCTTAAATACGCCAGATTTACACCAAGCTGGTAATCAGAATGGCCTAACTGYCCACATGACCATCTAAGAAGAAGAAAAGCAAGCTAAAATTATTTATATAAGGGCATGTGGAATTCTAAGCCGTACAGTCTGCTTTACATACTTTTCATTAGTATTTACAACTATTTAAAGAAAGCTACCAATGTTGTCAAAGCAAATTAACTCGCTCTTTGAAAATCAATCTTCCTTCTTTTTTGAGGTGTATACTGTATATCCTCACACATTTTTTGCCACTGATGGTTTGACACGTTTTTATCTCCATGAACAACAAAGCCATGTATAATTCCATGCAATTGTCTTTTAAGGTATGAAGGGAAAAAACCCTAATTTACAACGCAAATATATTAGGTTTTTATATAAAAAGCATCACATGTATTGATCAAAATGACTTTCTTTGCAATATTTGATGCTCAAAAGAGAACTAATTGTATTACATGTTATAAGTGTATATTATCCCATTCAAGCTGTGCCAAACAGGAAAATTGACAAGTAAGCATCTGCACTGGAGTTACACACCTCCAAGTTGTAATCAGATAACAGCGTCTACATACTGAAGCAATATTATTCTAAAGGACCTTTCCAGATACTGCGTAACAGGATTTTGGAATATCTTTATTAATCTTTATGTAGATTAAAAATACTTTCCACGTATATCTTGCATTTTTGTACCTCTTAGTTTCCAAATATGTCTGTTAAGGCTAGACAGTCTTTCCGCGTAATGAAACTGTTACTCCTGTAATTCAAAAACCTAAAGTAGGACAGTTAATCTGAAGCATATCCATATATACTTATAAACACCGCAGGATGAAAACAAAATTGTCATGTATGCATACACTGTATATATATTCTATAATAAACTCTTCCTAATCAGTTGTGCACTTTATAAAACAATGTAAGAGAAATGACAATGCTGTCATTTGTATATTCTCCCTCAGTTCTCTAATGGAAAGCTTTTTTTTTCCTTGCCAACTCATTCCTGACAATGTTAATGATTCACTATAAAGCAGCTTCTGTGCTATGATTTGTGACATTCAGACTGGTTAGATGGGAGGACTAGGCAGGTTTCTGGGGAGTGTTTTGGATGCAGAAATGCCTTGAAGATAGCACTTTATTATATTTAGGACAAGTATGACATCCCACTTCAAGGAAAAGGCTCCTATACATATTGAGAAGGGATTTCTATGGTTTAAGTGGGGAGGAGAAGGTTAGTTTAAAAGAATGCCTCTGTGTTTTTTGAGACGACATAAAGATAGGAGGTAGAGAAATGGAGGCAGGAGGCAGAAGGATTATGGATAATGGAAGAATTTTGCCTGAGGGTATGTGCCTGCTTTGCCTATTCCTGTATAACTAGAATATTTATAATTCAAATACTTATCTTTAATAATTAAAAACCAAGGAATATTAAAGACAAAAGGTAGAGAATATTATGTACACATATGTAGGCATCATGCATTAAATCCCTACAGTTGCAAAATATAGCAAGAGGTAGATTTAAAGGAGGTTAAGAAAGTGAATATTTTAAAATGTCTTGAAAAAAGAATTTCTAATTCTCTCCAGTTCTGCCAGAAGTGATACCCCTTACTTCTTATTTCTACACATAACTAGTCATGGGGAGAGCTACTAAAAATACACTGCATGGTGCCTTGACATCAGCACATCAACAATTAAAAAGTGAATACAAATATTTCAGGTTTTCACAATCTTAAAAGTTTTCCTCATGATTTATGAAAACATTGATTTGCCAGTGCAATTGCATTTTGCTTTTACAGCATACTTAGTTACACAGCTTAAGTAAACTGCTAGTTGCGATGGAATGTAATATTCTACCACATTCAGTAACAGTCTCTGATCTGCTTTCCACAGACAGCAAAGAAACAAAGAAAAACAGCCATTGCAGTGGATAGAGAAGAGTGTTTGAAAAGAGAAAGAGACCTCAAATATGCCCCTAGGTATTATAAAGCTGTCAATTACAAGCAGGAAAACAATACAAAGGCTGCAACAAATAATTTATAAAGAGAAAATACAAACTATACAAACAAATAATAACAGAAGTTAATCTATTAACTTTAATGACTTTGAGGATGCCATTTCAAAATCCCAAATATCAGGGCAATCCAGTCAAAAAGAGTATAGTTAAAAAATATCTCAGAAGCAGAAAGCTCAGAAACCAAAATGCATGTAAATCAGAGATCTGAGTCAAATTATTCATTAAGGGTAAAGTAGCTCMATTTGGAAGCATGTTGCCTTTATGAAAGTGAATTCGAGGATGATAGTTTAAAYTGATGCTTGAAAATCAGAGGTGTTAATATTTACACCTTTGCTCATTAYGGCAAGGAAAAGATTAATGAAGAATTAAGCATCCAAGTCTCCTTGCTTCTCCATCAAACAAAGTAATCCCTAGTTGAACATTAACTCAACCTGACAATAATAAGAAACTCCTTTCCTATACATATATACGTAAGCTTTAAAAGGGATGCTACCACATCTGATTACGAGATTAATATACTCATGCTAATATCAAACTACAACTAATGAATGCAATCCATGAAATTATTTCTCCAAACTGAGAAGCCTACTCATAATCTAAAATTATCTCCTAGATACTACTAGAGTAGTGAAATGCTACTGTTGAAATATAAGTGCATCCTATAAAAATTATTTCACCAGCCCCTGCAGGTTTAGACTGACCATAATATTGAATTGTGGCTTTTAATAGATGCCTGAATTATTGCAGATCAAATAAAGACCCATGAAGGTCACTGTTTTTAAAGTACAAATGTCTGAACAGGATTTTTTTTTTTCCTAAAAATGTCAGGAGTTTTCTCCTGGGACATGAACCACAGCCTACCCCAGTCAATGAAGGGCTCTCATTGACTTCACTTGGTTTTAGGTTCAGCTCAAGGGAGAGAGAAACAAGAGAAATACGTTTGTGTCATGGTCACTGACACAGCAAGTTTTTCACCTAAATGCAAGTAAGTCCTAAAATTGTTCTGAAAAAGGCACTTACAAGAGTGTCTTTGACAGGCTGAAGCTAATATAGTGCCACTGGTATTATTTGTTGGATGCCAATACAAATACCTTCTGTATGGTTGCRACCTGCTATAAAGTGCAGTATTGATGAGGTTAATGGTCATTATSCAGTCATGGGGTGGACCCAGGACAGCGAGTTTGATACCCTGGTGCAGGTAACCTGAACATGTCCTGTCTCAGCCGTGCATCCACCTTGGCATAGACTCAAGGCAGGCAAAGGATAGACTTGCTATGTGTGCCCACATCCTGTCAAACATAGGTTGATGTTGATGAGTAATAGATGGGAAAGATATGCGATGCTTAACTAATTACATATGACTGCTGTGCTCATTTTTTAAAGTTTTACTCTTGCTGTATGCATTTTAAGTTTCTGGTAATTATAGGCATTTATTTTATGTGGAGAAGACCTGTTGAAAGCAGATTTATATTAATATATCCAAATGTACTACCTATTTATGTGTGTTTTTTATTATTAAGGCAGTGATGTGTTTAATTTCACTTTATATCAAACCTGATTTATTAATTTGTGCATATCTATTCCCCTGAAATGCCATTATAACAAAGAAAAGTAAAAGATTATTTGACAAATTGATATAAATCAATACAATAGCTCAAGCAGATCACAACTGGAAAGCTGTTAGAGCTCAGTATGTTTGTCCATCCAAACATAGTTTCCTTTCCTGTATTTGTATCTGTCTGTGGAATATTTTCATTAGCTTTTCTGTGCTTCATGCCACTTAGTGCTTCAGCCTGGAGAGCTACTTCTGGTCCTCCCTTCTTCCAGGTAGTTTTGCAATCTTACCATCTTCCATATAAAGTTGGGTGACTGCTGAGCCTCACCCTCATGGCTGCCCCCACCAATATACAAAAAGAGAAGCCAAAAAGAAATGTTTTTTAATGAAGAATAATTGAAAATCTGAGTTTCACATTGCTGAAGTGCAAAGAAGGTTAAGCCCAAAGAAAACCCCACCTTTGCCAGTATGGAATTGTGTCTAGCCTGAGCTGGGATCTTTTTGTTTCTGTTTTTGTTTTGTTATCCAAATCTTAAAGATATCATGATATTAGAAGGTTCAGAATGAAAAATATTTGTCACTGAACCTGTATCGATATGTGCGCAGGAGATTTACAGGAGATGACATGCGTCAATGGAAGGAGCGGGCGGGTAGCTTGCCAGGCCAGCTGACAAGGCTGACCTGCTCTAATGCCTGAAAAGCATCACTGCCTCGGATCGAAGCGAAAAAGGAAGTGCTGAACTYGATAGTGAGAGGAAAGCAACCTCGCCGTTCCCTTTACCAGTGCCACACAGGACCTCAGGGAGATGACAGAGCAGGAAAGATGAATTTGATTGCTGTGGACTTCAGCAGAGCCTCCACATTTTGTATTCTGGGGATTTTTAAACCCTGTTGGCAAGCAGTKGGTAGCACTGAAGCAAAAATTATTGCTATTCACAAAAGTCTGTATTCTTTTCCTGCTAAACCTGACATTCTATCAGTATTAAACCCTGCAGAAACTGTTTTGAAATATGCAATATTCGTATATGCGAACGTCCTTCTAGGCTTGATAGCCACTTTGTCACATGTATTTAGGATAGACAAGGAGAAGATAACAAGTGATTTATAAAAGTGGATTGCACRGCTTCTGCCATGCTGAACATATTTCAACTCATAAACATCTTTTATAGCAATAACATGGAAACACCTTCCCTTTAAAATTAGGTGATTACAAATATAGTAAGTAGCTGCCTATGTGAGTTCCGCCTGCTACAGGTGCTCAGAGATTCATCCAAGATATCTTCCAGGTAATCTACTTCAGGGGACTGATCCTGTGAGGCTGAGGGCAAGCCTGCAGACAGATGGCTGCAAGCTATTCCTGATATTTCATTTTGGTATCATCCCATCTTTTCTCTGCTTATCAGTCAGCTGGGTGAAGAACAGATCGTGGGGGTTAGCAAACTCAGGTCAAAACACCGTGAATCTGCAGCCAAGTACTTCAGAGCACAGGTTCCCCAGAGTACACAGGTTAGCACACGGACTACACAGGTCAGGTACCCCGAGTGCACTGCAGTGCTGAACCTTGCATTTGCACCCTCAGTTTCACAACAAGCTTCTGGAAATGTTTGATCTACACTCAGCAACACAGTTTAGTCCAGCAACAGGTCAATATCATGAGTTGTCTGGTGATGACATACATTTTTATGCTAAACCATGCTCATATGAATAACCCCTCCAGAAAGGAACACAAGTCCTGGTATGCTCCCTGCTTAGCCAACTGCGTGTGAGGAGGGAATCTTTGGTTTGGCAGAAGGACCATGGATGTGCTCTGTCTGTACTTGAGCAGTGTTCATGTGAACTGAAAGAYTGTGTCAAGCAGGGAGAGTAAATAGCATGGCCGTAAAATTCCAGAAAATAAAGTGCAAAGTGAGCAAGTAGAAGGACCAGAAGATACAGATGCAGGTAACTGTAAGCAAAAGGTTACTAATGAAGTGAAAAGGTTACGATTAGCTCGGGTTCTCCTAGCAAATTATATCCAAGCTGCAAAATGCATGCAATTTATCCACATTTGCAGGGGAGTTGGTCTGCACAGGCTTAGTACATATCACTGGGATATATACGAGTGTAGAAGGTAGAAGAGTATGGATACCTACATATGTGTAGACAGACCCTCAGTTCATACTCCCAGTCTTATGCCAGAAACCACCGATGTCTAGAATGAAAATGAAGGAAATTGGCAGGACATCATGGATTCCAAGATATTTATAAACTTGGAAAGCTTTAACAATGTAAAGCTGTCTTAAGATGGAGCCAACTACTGAGAATGCTGGCAGGCTGGAAGCTAAAAAGCTCTGTATGTTCATCTATAGATATGTTTGAGCATGTTTCAGCATATTTATGCTGCTCTTGTAATATACTAAAACTCAGAGCATATCCTTCATCCTGTCAGGAGCCAAGTCCATTGTAGCAATTTGAGGTATTAAATTTCTGGTTCTCATTTTCATCATCCCACTCCCAAACTCTTCATTAGTCCCATGTTTTTGTAGAAAGTGAAATGACCTAAATAAAAATGTGTATGTTGACCAACAGAACATAATAATTCTTTCACAACACCTGTATGACTTTTTCTTGACAAAGAGGAGAAAACTCCTTGCTCTTAAATTGAAGACAAAGCCTTAATGTTGTTGTGATTTATAAGCCAACTTCTAAAAATAACACGCTAGAAGACAACTGAGTAGTTATGGAACCCTGTCCAGTAGACAGCATAATTGCACACACACTTATAGTCTTATATATTGTGTCAAGCCAGCTGAAGTAGCTGGGAAGACTTTACATTCGCAGCTAAAGGGAAGTTGCCCACGGCTAGAGTGCAGTGTATATGCTCAGACATGTAACTTTCATTCAAAACAGCATGCTTATAAAGAATTAAGGCACCAAGAGATGTAAAAAAAATAATAATAATACAAAATTTAGTTACCTAATTGCCAGTGCTAGTCTAAGTAATAAACAAAGTGAGTTAGATATATTAATTTATATGGAGCAATTATATATGATTGATACAACATCTAATAGAATGACTCGTACTGTTGGAATGCTAAAATCACTGACTATACCCTATTAGGAAAGAGAGAGAGACTGAAGGACAGGCAGGGTGATAGTGTACTCTAAAGATAGTATTATCTGCTTGAAAATTATTGACAATGTAGAAAAAAAAGGCCTTGGAATGCTTATTGATCAACATATTAAATGATAAATCATGAGATGGAATAGTGATGCGAGAGTCAGCAGTAGGCTACCAGATTGAATTTAGGAAGAGAATGAACAGCTCTTTAAAACCTATCTGTGATGGCTAGGTAGAAAAATTGCTYTATAGAGGATGCTAATCAGGGGCTAAATGCAGGGAATTTTACCTGTAAAATATCCTTCTAGTCTCTGAACTCTCTGGATACCTTTCAAATTCAGAAAGTATTCAAAAAAAATCAAGAAAGATCTAGGAGAGACTTTGTTCCTATCGCTAATGAATAATCTGCTGATAGTTGTCCAGGTAGTAGAGGGCACAGTCTAACTTCATTTTTATGTGCAGACAAACTGTAGTCTCATTTGGTAGTAAAACAGSCAGCAGCCTTTCAGGAGTGATATATCAGACTGTATTTTTCTTTCCATCTTGTCTTGTTTCTGTTTGAATTAGGAGCTCCCAGCTCTTGCTGATTTCAGAACTCAGTAGGAACTAAAAATTGGGAAACACTACCTTTCTCAAGATCTCATGGCTCATTGATCATGGCATTGCACTAGGCCATGCTATGTGACATTCAAAACCTCTGCATTTATCACTCATGCTGTGGGTGGCTGACCCTTGCTGCAGTAGATATACAGAGATGCAGCCAAAACCAGCTTTGAACAGATTTGAAGAGAATATAGTTTATAAAAGACAGATGTAAATGATAATTTAGAACTGTTCAAAACTATCAGATGCATTGCCARAAAAGAAAGTATTCTGCTGCAAAACAAGGTTCCTTAGATCAAAACTGAAAACTGTCCCARTTGAAGTGGTGAAAGAAGAAATAATTTTGAAATAAATACATAATGGGATGAAAATGAGACACTGACTACAGTAAATAAAAATCAGCAAGAATAGAATGCAAATAACTGAACTTTCTAAAACATCTATGTCCCATAGTGTTCAGAAAAACGGTTCCTTAAGCATGTCAGARGAAATAGTATCTATCAGTGATAGAAGTCTACCATGCAATGAGAATATAAAATTATCAGTCATGATGCAAAAGCAGAAGTATTCAACAAATATTGATGTCTTATAATGATGGCACATCCGTATTTTATAGTAAAAATGAAGTACTTTTCATTGGTAGCAAGTGTGGGGGGATGTTAAATAGAAATTATTAAAAATTTTAGATCTTTAGGATTGAATAACTTTATAMAAAATAAAGTTGCCTAAGAAACTCTATGAAACAGTGCTGTTGATTTTTAATTAACCTTGAAGAAGTCAATGTGCCAATATTTTAAAAGAAAAAGCCTATGTGGCTCCAGCCCACCTAGCTGATATGAATTTTGACGTAAATAGTGGTAATAACATGATATAACCAGTGAAGAATTAATGGTGATAGCACAATGTAAGGGAATGTGGCTGTGTAGGAAACAATCAATCTTCATCTCATTTTGTGACGGTATTGCAGGTGTGATTGTAAAACATATCTGCACCTGTTGTAGTCAGACAGAATAAAGATCAATTTGCTTGTTTAGTGAAGACAAAATATAGCCAATTACTAGATTATAGTCTACAAGGAACAATGTGATGAAGGTATTCCTAACAATAGAAAGGATTTTAGCCTAGCACAGAAAGGCATGGCATAGTCAGGTGGAAGCTGATGCCATACAAACTCCAATTAGAAACACATTTTAAAAGCTATATTAATTAAACGCTGGAATCATTTGTCAGGATACATTGGATTCTTATTATCTGCGATCTTCAAAACAAAACTGGGTATTTCCCAGAGGCACTGTAGCTCAAACAGATATTATGAGCATAGGGCAAAAATTAGGCAGCACTTTYGTTTGTGTTATAGTAAACCAGATGATTATAATCTCTTATGGCCCTAAATGTATAAAACTTTGCAGCTATTAAATCTAAAGGAATTTTGCCCTTGATTTTAGTACGAATAATTCTTCTGTATGAACAACTGCACTTAAGGACTGAGGATAAGATTATATGAGATAGAGCTAACTGGACAAATGTGGAGTTGGATTTTTTTTTTTTTTTTTTTTTTTGAAATCTAGTTATTAATTTCTGAAGTTAACATGTCTCCATATTTAAGGTTTCTTAGTATTATTTTTAAGGTATAACTTCTCTACAGCAAGAGCATAATAAAAATATCTTCTAAAGGCTGGAAAAAGGAAGGCCTGGTACACAAGAAATTTAAAACCAGTCTGAATAGAAAACTAGAGAATATATGACCAAGTATAATCCTGTACCAACATCAGGGAGTGGGCAATATATCTGCTAAACAAAGGGCCAAGGTGTCCGCATCAATGCAGACCCACCCCAGTATCTGACACTTGTGGCTAGCTTTTACTGCCGTCCTCTGATAGTTGTGTGTCGTGACCTGCAAGGCCAAAAGATCTAGTCAATGAAATAGACCTAAAATATTTAATTGGACAGATATTTTCTCACTGAAGGTCACCCAAATTTAATAGAGGTTTGATGATGCGTCCTAATCCTGATAATACTGTAACTTCAGAATTCATTGCTGACGTTGGGTCATAGGCTGGTTTATAAAATCATTCTCAACATACATAGAGAAAATTATTTTTTTCTTCTCTTCATTCTCTTCAATCAGACTCAAAAAATCCTGTATAAGTTTTCATAATACATGAAGAAGTAAGACAACTTTAACTAAAATTTTATCATGAGTTTCTTTTAATAACACTTATTGGAGAAGTAGTTGCTCTGTGGCAAATTACAGACCACTGTTTGAATGAAATCTCTCTACCTAGGGATTCTTCCCACCTCTTCATATATTTGCATTTATCTTCCAAATCTATTTTAATGAGCTCTATATAAAAATGAGAGCTCATACTTCTCGAGCCTGATGAACGGGTAATTACCGTTTTGATTCCCATGAGAGGTCTTTGAAAACCCATCTTGTCATGGAAGTTAAGGGCATAATGTTTTAATTGTAGGTAGGAGAGTGCTGGGATAGTGCTTAAGCTGAATATTCCACCGTGTAACCATTGTCCAAAATACCTTTACATAAATGACCTATCAATTGTGATACGGCTTTCACCTGTACATTAAAAGCGAGGTTAGATTTTTTTTTTTTTTTTTTCTGGAGAGTCTAACTGATTTCTTCTCTATGCTAAACTAAAAGCAATTTTTAGTATCACCGTGCTTCATGAGTTTGGAATGAAATAGGAAGTAGTGAGCTGCACAGATCAATACTTGGTGCCCATGCTGAATTATCTTCCGGTGATTAATAGGAGCACCTGCATGAATAGAGGCAGGAAAGTATTTCTTTTTTCTATCCACTTTTCACGCCTATGAGCTGCGGTCATGTAAAAATCTTAATCCTTTACCTCCAGTTACCAGGGGATTCTGGTGCTGCTGGATATCATATGGGAAGATGACAGACCCGAACGCCTTCCCCCGACTCCAGCTACAAGTGGAGACGGGTAACGGGGACAGCAAACCCTCGCTGCCCGCGGCGCGGTGTCCCTGGGACCGGAGCTGCGGTGGGGAACTTCTGCACACCCTGCGGTAGGAGCCGTGGCGAACAGCCTGAGCTTTCCACAGCAAGCAAAGCGTGTCAAAATTGTTTTGTTCTTACTTATTCACTAAAAACACATATTCAGGTCAGGGGCAGGCAAGAACTGGGAACGGAAATATGGCCAAAGCAGGAATTTTGAGACCCAGCTTGGGAGGAGAGGAAGAGGTTTCCAGCTGAGCAGTGCACACATGACACAGCTCCTGCACGATCAGCTGGAAATGGAGCTTCCTACAGTTAATTTCTAACTATCAGTTCAGGAACTGATTGTGATTTTAACACCTCGTTTTCCTAGATCAAATTAAATCATCTCGTACATTGTGCAGATGAAATGACACAAAGCAATTTGAGAATTCATGTCAAATTCATGGCTTGCCATAAATTTGCCAGAAACTAAGAAAAAAATAAGAAAGGTTTATTTCATCTAAATATTTTCTAAAGAATAAAATAGTCAATCTTTAAATTTTATTTCACTTCAAAATGCAGCTATATTTAATTTTTGAAGCAAATAACTTTTCTATAAAGAAAAATGAAACAAAATGTTTTGCTTCAGATTGGAGAAAATCTTTGGCTAATCCAAAATAAATATTTTCCAGATTGCATTTCAGAAAGAAAAATAAAAATGATTTACTTTTAGGTTGACTCAGAAGGAATCTTTTTTTTTTTTTTTTTCCAACATCAAACCAAAAAAAGTCACTTTATTTGCTCAGTTCTGTACACAGATACAGACAGAGTCTGTGAGAGAGCCAGGTGCTCAGTATCTTTGAAAATCAGGCCATTAAAGTAATGATTTTACCCTATTGATCTTAAAGAGAAAGGAAGTTGTACAATGAATATATTTAGAGATGATACCAAAATAGGAAGGACTGGAAATAGCAAACATCAGAGGAGCTTAGAAAGCATTAAAATGAATACGATTTAATGTAGATAAATGTAAAATAATACACGTGGAGGAAAATACTATCTGGCATAAAATCAAAGGAACACTCTGCAGGAAGAACTGTAATGTGGAAAAGATTTGGAGTGAGAGATAAGAACATATTGGACATGAGGTTTCAATTTAATGACGTTGCACAAGTAGCAGAACTATTCATGAAAACAGAGAGATAGGAATTAAGATTTTGACTTGCTTATTGCTCGTGTTTGATGTACTCTTCTCTTTAGCATCATTAGCCAAATTCTGTGCCATTTGAAGAAGTCAATTTATACAGCATCTACTTCTTCTTNTTTTTTTTTGTTATGTTACCTTTCTGCAAACAAATTCATGCGCTGTTATGTTCAGTATGCACAGTAAGTGTCTGAGAATCCAGGAAACGGTGGCAGAAACAAGTATTACAAGGTGTGATCTATTTTGTGAGAGGCTAAGGGAACTTCATGCTTAGAGCGTAAGGAAAAGAAGCTCTGACAACTGTCTTTAAATATTTAAATGGCAACAGTCCAAAAGGAGGGAGAGATTATTAACTGAGGTTGGAAGTGGTATGTTAAGGAACAGTAGCCTGAAACTGGAAAGAACAGTGTATATAAAAATTAAAAATAAAATGCAAGTCACAGGGACAGTGAGATGAATGGAAAATTTACCTTCAAGGTGGTTAATACCTCCTGTCTGCATGTGCTTCAAAGGAGGCTGGATAAAACCTTGAGGGAGTTTAGAGAAGACAAGCTTCCCATGTCAGACATTGGACTATTTCACCTACATGATCTTTTCACTTGTTCCAGCCTCCARGTAATTCATGTTTTGCTTTGTTTCTTTTAATTTTCTAAATTTCAGAWTCTCTTTTGTATTTGTAAATCTGGCAAGAAGTCGGTGTCGTTCTACGTGTGCTTTCCCTTTGTTTTGTCTACTGGTAGAGCTTGAATTAGAAAAACAAAAGCGCTGGCAGGCGCTGTCGGGTTTGGCAGGTTTGGCATTTTTGCAGTGATGTAAAGATACATCTTTGACCAAGCACAACAGGCAAGTGTCTGAAACCCCCGAGTCCAAGACTGATGATCTCAGAATCTTGACTTTTTTTTTTTTTTTTGTTAATAGGTGTATGAGATAATGATTTATTTTGCCTCCCCAAAAAATGTTCCAGGGCTGCTTCCGATACAAGAATGCAACACAGAACTGATTAGTTTCCACTTCACAGCTTCAAGGGTTTCTCTGCAACAGTATTTTTTATTTCYGAATGAATATTAAGTTTCTAGAGAATAGGACGGCATTCTCAGGTGAAGAAAGAGTGAGAGAGAGAGAGAAATATTCATTCTCTAGGCTTCTTCCCCAGCTTCCCCCTGCTCAATCCAACAATCCAAGCCTTGCCTGCAGGGATTTTAAGATGGAAATCACATGGCTAACATTAAAATCTTGTTAAGGGATTAGGGGCCGGGTCCTGAGCCAGGTTAAATTGGATGCAGCTCCATTGACTTCAGTGGAGTTTTACCCTTTCACACCAATTGAGGATCTGACTATAAAAATGTCGCAGGCTGTTTTATTGCAGGAATGGCTGTAATAGGTATGCTCATKCTTGATTTCTAATTCTAAGTTTTCTTGACCCGTTATCATTGTCCACTTCTTGATAAACTGAAATAAAAAATGACATGTAAAATCTTACATATGGTTGCAAAGTCAAATACTGGAAAGCGCCTTGCAAGACGGGCATGCCAGAAGGAAATCTGCCAGTGCAACACTGTGTTGTTTCGTGTTCATGCATTATGATGCATTTTTCACAAAACTACTGGCCCACTTTGTGTTTTGGCTGGAAAGGGGCTCCTGTTCTATAATTCTTTTCATCTTTTCCACTCAATGCGTGGGTTCCAGCCTAATTTACGATCCTGCCATCCAGACCCTGCACAGAATGCACAAATTATTCATTTCTTCATGAGCTTTTCCATACTGTCTCATTAATTATTTTATGGCATCTTATGAGAAGAATATTGTAATTCCCTTTCCACAGACAAGAAAACTGAGATAGAAGAGGAATGCTAGTTTTGAGCCATAGAGCAAAACAGTTCTCGCTCCCAGCTTGTACTAATTTCTTCTAGAAAGGAGGTGAATAGCCACAGACTTTCACAGCTTTCAGTAAATGCATTTGCAGTCACGTGGGCAATTCTGAAAGGCAGGGCCAAAATCCTACAGTGTGGTTGTTCAACCAATGAGGAAGGCAGTGGTCACCTGTAAGGATACTGCTTACGGATATTACTTACGTAAAGATATTACTCATGGAATTTCTAGCAAAGTAAAAAATATATATAATCAACTTCTGGAGGTCTACAGTTTAATTTCTGGCTAAAACTTTGAGTTTTTGAAGTCTCCTTATATTTTATACACTCTTTTTTCTCTCTACACAAAATAATATGGGGCTTCTAGCAACAACAGGCCTCCTTGCAGCATGAAGAAGTTTTGATAAGTACCTGTTTTTCTCATGTTAGAAGTCTGAAAATGAAGTAGGTTTGTCATTATTGATGAAATGAATATTTTAATTACTTTTAAATTACATCTGGAATTTCTGAGTCTCTGGTGATACCATCTTGCAAAAAGCATGATGTAATTTGTAAGCAACCTTGCTTACATACTGAAAACTCAGGTCCTTCTATATAAGCAAGTTCCATCCTGCTTCATTAATAACATTTAGTAATAATAAGTAACATAAAAGGAGAGATTCAAGAATACAACTGATTTCACAGAATGCCAGACACCATATCTCAGAGAAATGTTTATTGTATTTGTGCCTAAAAACTGGTTAAGAAATGATATATGTAAAAGAATCTGCATTTCTTCTGTATGTGGTTATTTATATAAACTACATTAAATCAGGTGGAAATAATATCTGTAAAGTGCTTTTTGTCTTAATATGGTTTATTTTTCTTATGACAGGAAACAGTGGTAATGTTAAAGTGTATCTACGCTGGCAAATTATAAAGGTMATCTGTTTTCTGTAGACTCTTTAGACATTGTACATTATGAGATACTGACACTTCTCCAGGGCAAAGGTTGAAGTTTCCCTGCATGAGTATTTAGAGGACCTGCTCACTCATTTGATCACTTTTGGGTTGGATTCGCCAGGATCCTTTTCTGTCTCAGCCTCCTACTCAGACTGTCTCTGAAGCCATTGAAAGATATAGCAACATATTTAAAGATAAAGTTGCATCTCTTTTTCACCACAGAATATGCTCTGCCTTTGAGGAGTATGAGAGTGCTAAACATCATGAGAAAGGCTGTGTTTACAGTACTTCTGGCTGGAACTGAAAAATGGAAATGTCAGAAGATTCAAGAGAAAGCATTTTCTTGGGAAATTTTCATTCCAAAGATACAGAATAAAGAACTTCAGAACTTTTTCTAAAAAGCTTCTGGTAAGCAGATGAACTCTGGAGACTTACTCAAATGACACATCTTGGAAGGTTAAAGCTAGCTGGAAAGCAGTTTATAATCTTTGGTCAAATTAATTTCACCAAGGGAAGAAGATGAATCTGGGCAGATATAGATGTTATATGGAAATGTAGCTTCTCCTAATGTTGTATCTCATCGGTCATCATCAATCAGTTTCTCTTATTGCTGGATTATCCAAATGGATTTTCAAGGGGATTTCTAAATGTCTGTGCTCTGACTAGATAGAAATCTTCTTAGTATACCACATCACAATTAGTAGTCTCTTATCTTAAGCACTTAAAATGAAGGCCACGTCAGAGAAAAGATGTTGTACCCCTCAGGTGGAGTAAATGATGCACAGCAGCCACCTTAGATGCAGACACCAGGCAGATGGACGGACACGTATACTCTTACAAATACCTTCTAACATTACTCTGCTAATCTAAAGGTCAGAAAGCAAACAGCAATCCAGAACACCAGCTTGGTTGTGGACACTCCCCAGAGGACATGTTTTTCAAGACTCTATGAAATCAGGTTGGCAGCTTATGAAAGATGTAATCTTGCTCCCACGTGTCTCATGCAAAACCACAGGAAATAGCACTCATGTTCCACACACCAGAAGTCAAGACACACGTAATCAAATGCCATATAGTCCCTTACGATAAAATGTAGTAGTCAGGAGGCTTTGGTCTGTTATCTGTTGTCAGACGACATGTGTGAGGGGACATACAGAATATTTCTGTTCACCTGTAAGAATTATATTTCATTATCACAATTACAGGGGTGTTTTTATCATGTATCCTCCAGTTAGCTGCTTTTCTTGACATGTTCTCTCTTCAGATGGTTAGTATGTTTCTTACGACCATTCTGCGTAGCTGCTTCATGCCAAAACTGGAAGGGTAGTACTACTTCACCTCTTATTGCACACTTTTTTTTTTTTTTTTGACCACATTACACTTCACTTGCACTAATAGAAATGCACCAAAATGCTGAAGCAGAGTCTGATCAGAGCCAATTCTCTGACGGGCAATTTACATTCTCACTTCTGCAACTGCTATATTTAGCCATTGTTAGAGAAAATAAGAGAAAAGAAATTGCTGAACAAGAATGATTGAAGCCTTATTACAGCAAAAAAGATAGCTTATTGTGTAGGGCTGATTTTTTAGACTATRTGCCCCTTTCAAATTCTAAAAATGTGTGTCTATTTTAGACATTTGTAAGGCATTTGGCAAGCACTGCTTAGAAGATGATAGTGAAACTTAATTTTAACTTTTGAAAAGCTTTGCTTAGGTCAGAAATTGAAGCCTCTTTGAAGAGCTCAGTCTATGCTCTGAAGGATAAATTCCAAACCGTACAGGCAACAGGAATGAACTTCTGGCAGTTTCCACTAAGCAGAAGTGAGAGAGGACATAGTAAGCTACGAATTACACGCCTAGCCCAAATCTCGATGTCCAGCTAGTAGAGCTAGGGAAGCTTCAGAGATACAGAGGTAGTAGCACTGCCAAGGGATGGAGCAAAGTGCCAAGAGCCTCCAGCGAAGGCGAGCATGTGGGAACTCCACGCGGACGGTTTGGGACTCTGGAATCCAGCCAGTCTGCGAGCTGTTCCCGCAGCCCATCCTGCAGCAGAAGAGAGGAAGGGTGAGACTCTCCCGAGCCGAAACAGCTCGGGAGGCATCGCTATGTGGAAACCCTTTGGGAAACATCTTCCCCTTAGCCTCCTCCCTGGGGACTGTTCTGCTAGAGGGGACAGTTAGGGCYAGACATATTACATACAGATTAGCCACTTAATCTCATTTAATATATTATTGGTATCTCTCCTCCTGCACTTGTTCCAAACAGACAAATACATCTTCTTTTGACTGCTGCAGTAAAGGATATCCCTTTTCACTGCACTASAGCCTATCCTTCCAAATGAAATTTTCCTTATAAAATTACAGGAATATACATTTGATGGAGGAAATTACAACTAAATTAAAATCAGCATTAGATAAACAAATCCTTAAATGGCTGCTAGCTATTGATTTACCTTCTGAACTGATTTCTCTGGCTCAGAAACTCTTTCCCACGCTTGGAGGGGAATACAATTAAAACCCTAGGGTTTTGGTCTACACTAGGGAAATTTTTCCCAAATTGTCAGTGGTACTAGAAGTAATTTGCTAACTCAATTGTACAAGTAACTAGAACTGTTGCATGGGCTTCACTGTCCATGGTCTTGCTTGGATTCAAGTGAGAACAATTTGAATTGTTTGGTGTTTCATCTGTCCAAGGACCTGAACTAGCTTTTAAGCAAGAACTTAAGAAACTGTATTAAGATATATTGACACACTCCCAGGAGCTCCGAATGGTAAGGGGCCATTTGAGTTCCCAGCCTTTTCCCAGTGTTGCTCAGATTTTTATCATATTTCACTGAAAGAAATTTCTTGAAACGTGCTGCTCTTACGCACCAAACTCATGCAACACTTGACAAGTACAGATTGCAAGTGTTTTAATGCAATGTGGGTATTTATGAATATGTGTCCCAACAAATAACTTCAACCAGTAGGCAGTGGTAAAAAAGCACATGCTGTCAGACTTTCTACATAAAGTGCGTTGACAATAGTATTGTTCTGCACTGGGCCTTCTAGCTAATTTCTGTTAAAGTGTAACATCTGCTAACACGCAAGCTTGAAACTTGAAACTTTAGCCGCATTCTCTTTTGGGGAATATTTTATAATATGTCCTGAGTAATTTTATAGCACCAAGCGTGACTATGCACTATGGTCAAACAGTTGTTAGTTTCAAAATGTCTTTTATTGTAAATCCAGAAAAATTGTGGTATTACAGCTCAACTGTAAATCAAAAGAGTTTTCTGCAGTGTGAAAAAGACAGTCTTGCAGTATTGCTTTAACTATCCTTAAAGTATTATGTAACTGTATTTTGATGGGCACAAATGCAAGGTTTCTATTAAATAATAGCCKTATTTCCTAGAGGAGAGGCTGTTTTAATAGCAAAAAAAGTTTGTAGAGTAGGTATTTACCTCTGCTTTCTCCAGTAGATGTCACTTGCAGTACATAATAATTCATATAAAGAAGTCAGAGAATGCATTGCATTCCTTGCTTACAAGCCAAATCAAAAAGCCATTTTCGTGCCCTGTGTATGTAGTATGTTTGGCATTTAGTTTATTTTAACAGATGGCATTAAAATAACAAAAGGTAAAGCATTTTTGTTTCCAATTGATCCAGTGAGGATTATGTCTTTATCTCCTGYAATTTGAAATAACAGAAGGAGATAAATTTACTTGTTGGCACATGCGAAGTCTAGGTCATGCATGATCTAATCATTGTATTGACAACTAGGATTTGGCAATGTCCAGATTCACTCTAAAGAGAAAATGTATTATATAATTATTTTTTTCTTCAAAAGCTTTAACATTTTGGATGAAATTTAGTAGTAAAAAATGATAGGACACATATCTCCCAAAAGCAGAGCTATTTTCTTATATTAACAAAGGAGAATTTGTAGGTAAATTGTGTATTTAAGGTAAGCTGCTTTGTGATATGGGCAATTACAAAATGAAGTCATGCTCTAGGATTTGATTTCTACTCACTTTTCTTCTATTCATTCTCCTAYAGCAATAGTGTAACAACACTATTTTCAGTAGTACCACTGTGGAGATGTGCACATTTGTGCAAAAGAAACTCGCTTTCAGGCCCTCAGTGCCTCAGGAATACATTGTGCTACTGCCAACCCAAGGTGAATGTTCCTGGTGAATCAACCTTAAAGGTTTGCATTTTACAGCTCACACCATTTTACTTGTCTTCACCTGATGCTTCATCCAGGACTTTAYGTTACTGGAGTTAAGTGCTAGTGGTTCACATGCTGACTGATCACAGTGTTTGAGGGTCTCCTGTCTGGAGCTATCCCTCCTTTGCTCCCCTTAGCTATTCTTCCTTTCACTAGGTACGAAATTGTTAGGACAGCTGTATTCRTTTCCCTTCCACACTCTATTGTATGGATGAGCTGGTTTGGAGAGTTGGTGGTCTCAGAATTTACCTTCTCCTTTTTTCTTCCTGGATTCTGGTCAAAGTCCCATGGAGAAATCCCAGCACAGTTTCTAGGAGAAAGGACTTCAGAGCAACCACAGACTCACAGGGTGTGYGGGGTGGGTGTTTCTCCCTTACCCAGGAAACAACACACAAAGGCGATCTTTGAGAGTTGTCAGGAAGAATGTCTACCCAGGTAGGCAGAAACCTTGGAGATACAGACATGAACCCCTCTGCTAAGCCTTTCCCCTCTCCCACAAGGGTCTTGAATAGTTCAAATCTGAATAGACCAGTTCCTACTTAGGAAAGAGTCTGTGGAAACGCCCTTGGGAGGGGCATGGAGACCATTCAGGCTTTGTGCATCCTCCCCAAAGAAACCTGGAGTAGAGTGGGAATAGAAGGAGAAATAGCCTAGAAGTAGAATAGAAATGTTTTTCCCCAAAATGCAGCCATAGGTGAAGCTCCAAAGCCAGTTACTGCAATTATGGTCCTGGTATAGCTACTTGCTGCCCCTGTTGTCTGGCACAAGGGAAGGAAACGGCAGGTGACACTGGCAGGACTAGGTGATGACACGGAAAACGTGTGTACACAGAATCTGCCTCACGAGCGAGTTTGCCCTCTTGAGCCTGGGAAGGAGCATCCTTGGTGTGAATCTAGATCACGTACAGAGAGCCAGATCTTTCCTGGTGAGTCACAACACCAGGGGTTGTAGTGTTGGGTTGGGTGCTGGGTTCAAGCGGCCCCACCTGAGCTGCTCTGCGTTGCCTGTTTCCGGTCGCACGTAACTTTTAGCATTGTATGAGTTTATATCCCCCAGTTACAGGCCAGAAGTCAGGGTCAGCAGACTACAAAGCAAGGCTTACAAATGGCCAGGGGACGGTTTGCTGGAGACACATGAAAAAATCCAGAAAGAGCAGAAAAGAAAAAGAAATCTGGGAAGAAGGTAGAAAAAAAAAGAATCCTAATAAAACTCACCAGATTTCTGGAGACTGTGGAGATTCATGCTCCTTAGCTGCATTAATTTTTGGTCGTTTCCTCACATTTTCTTCAAGAAAAAGGAATTCCCCAGGAAAGAAAAACACAATCTTTGAAASTGTGATCTGACGCAAAATAGAAATGATAGGGAAACATTACTGATTTTTTTTCCCCAGTCAAATAAAAAGAAAGCTCTTGGTATTCTTCTGCTGAACTGAAGATTGGCCTGTAACACCAGTGACCTATTTTCACAAGTAATGCAACAGCCAGTCTGAGCTGAGCACATCCAGAAGGAGAAAAGCATTTCTTTTGAGCAGCATTCAGATACCATGGTGATGGGTGCAAAGTAAGTCTAAAAAGCATGGAGAAGATTTGGTATTTATTTCCTTTACTTTCAGTCAAACAGTTGCAGGTTTGACAGCAATTTCTAATGTAAAGAGGCAGTAACTTTGTTACTTCAGGGAATGAAGATTGTGTACTTTACTGAAGGTGCAAGAGGTTACGAACGGACAAACAAAACCATGGGATTATGAAATCTAGAGATATGGCAGAGATCTGAGTCTAGAGACATTCTCGAGCAGGAATTATAAAGTTAATAATACTGGACATACATTGGTAGCTCTTCATCAGACGCTCTCGGGTTGTCTGATGAATTCCTTTTCACAGAATCACAAAACTATGACTTCATTTTATAGACATGGAGGTACATAGTTCACCGCTGATAAACCTGGCCAGGCAGTGGAAGAGCCAGAACACTTGCTTCTCTCAGTCTGAAGAGCGATTCATTTCTCTCCTCAGAGAAGGTCGGAAGGAATGTCCCTAAAACGGTAATCTGGCCTTTTACTTCCTAAGTGGCTCTTTTTAACTTATCTAATGTTTATCCATGCTGAGGAATACACAGATTTAAAGGACTTATTGCARAAACCACTCTGAATTTAAACATGGCACATGCAGGTATCTTCTGATACTGTGATGGCATGAGAGACRCATCAGCTTCTGACAAGCTCATCTAGGGGATTGAGAAGGACATGAGGTTATCCTTTCCCAAAGTTATTTGCCATCTGGGTTTCTCCTTCTACAATGTTTTGACATGAGTTAATTGCCAGCTTCATTGATGTGAGTGGATGCTTTTAGACACAGCGCTGCAAGAAGTCATGTGCTTCTGCTTCTTAAAGAACCAGAGGACTCCAGACCATTCCCCAACTGATGCCTCTGCTTGGTTTTGCTATCAGTATTGCTAAATATATGTATTTAACTTCACTTGACCCACTGAAGCTTCATCTGTCATGCCAGAGAGTGAAGAGATCACACTGAAGGCAAAGGACATTGAGGAGAGGGAACCAGTTAATGTATCAGTGTGTGTGTTAAGTAATCAAAATATAAATATTTTGGAAAACAAACACACTGGAGTAATTTTAAATGAGTATCTTACTTTTGACAATTTTGCCTTTTGGTTCTATGTATTCATCAACATTTTAAACTATTTTCTTTCAAATATCCACAGAGCTCACAATGAGATAGGAGATCCAATACTTTGCCAGATGCAATGAAAAAGCTCTGATTTCAATGATTAGGTTGGTCATCTTTCAAGCTATCACTCTTTTAAATCCCTATATTCCAGCAATTTGCCCCGAGACTTGCAGCTCATCTGACTCCCACTTCTGAGAGCAAAATTCCCTGAAACAAGTGGATTATCTCTACTGGCTATGATTTTATGACAGTACTTTAATCAGCAGGTGACCCTTCTACTGAAGTCAYGTGAAGCAAGGAATTATTTTATTTTACTTTGTTTATTATGTTGCTTTTCAGGTATTATTGAAAACTTATTTATTTGTTTGCTTGTTTGCTTGCTTGCTTGCTTGTTTGCTTTTTGCATACTAAGTAAAACCATACAGGAGAGAGAATAGGCAAAGGAAACTGTAACTTTCTTCAGAAAAAATAAATTAAAAATGATGTCTGGTCACTTAATACGTGACAGATCTCCAAGTACATGCTGAATTGCAGAAATATAACACATTCAAAAGAATGTTTATGTGTCTCTTCTTCACTACATGCATGGTATTTTTCTCCCATGTCACAAAAACTGTAACCACAATTTACAAGTATATGCACAATCAAATTGCTATTGATTTAGCAATGCCTTTCTTTGATGTCCCTTGCCTTAACCTCATTTATAAAGCTGTTTTGCATTATTTCAAACTGTCAATGATTTGTGACTCATGAATATTCAAACCTAATTTGCACTTACCTTTTTTGCATGCATGCTTACTTGTAATATGTCTCTACACTTGCCCTTTGTTTTGTGTTTATTTGCAGATTGTTTAGTGAAGTAAACTCTGTTTTTAAAGTAATAGCATCTATTTAAACACAAGTGGTCTGATTCTCACCTTACTAGAGTTTTATATCACTGTGACTTGATTAACTTCAATGGAGTTTTCCTGATTTAGTCAAGAGAAGAGAATGAGGTGCACAAACTCTTTCTGACTCTCTTCTCTCTGCCTCTGGTTTCACATCAACATCATTTAGTAAATATATTTCCTTGGAAAAGCAATATTTTTACTTGGCATTTTGTTCAGAATGAAATATCAAGACTTCCACTGTGATATTTGCAAATTTTAGGACAGTCCACATCTTCAGCTCTGGATGAAAAATAAGAAATTGTTTCTCTGACTTATTAGTATTCACTGGTAACATAGTGCTTTATTATCAGACTTTAAAAAGTACTTCGTTTGGCTTGCATTTTGTACTATGCAATCCATTAGAATAGCTCCTCAACTTGAAGAATATTCATATAAAAATGAGGCCTTTCCCAGGAAACAAAATAATCCACCTAAAAGTATAAATATGTATATATACACACATATACACACACACACATATATATATACACTTGCAGCACAGTGGGTCCAAAATTCCACTCTTTCCACACTCATTGATGTAAAAAATGTCAGATGAAATACTAGGTGCCCAAGGAAAGCAGGACCAAGCTCTTTATATCTGTTTTCCCATTTATGGTGGATTGTATAAACAAAGCAGTGCCTCTCTCAAATACTGAGATTCTTGCTAGATGTTTATTTCTGGAACAAACAGTTACCGTGAACATATTGGCTGCAGACAGGACCTTCTTCAGTGGAAGAAATTTGCTTTTGCATCAGGCAGTATGAACTCGCTTCAGTACCAAAAGCTGTTTGTAAGGGGAAGTGATCTGAAGTTAAATAAGGGGAGAGGAAAAAAGACAATTATTATCCCCCATACGATTTAAAAGCTGAAAGGAACCACAGTGGCAAAATTGTTTACGCTGCTGGATTCACACTGCAAACTCTATTTAGAGAGCAGCCGTCCAGGTTTCTGATGGCTTTTGTTTTGATCACGTTTGTGACCATATAAGTGAACATTAAAGCAAACAGGATCTTGTTTTGAACAAGTATTAGGTGAATAGATTTTCTTTACAGACCAAACCCTGCTCTTAATAAATGAAATGGAGGCAGAATCAGACTTGATATGAGTAACTGTGAAAAACAAAAACAGTACACAGACAGAAATATTTGTTATGCACTTTTATTATTCATTTAGACTCCTGTTTGAATAATTTCTACCAATCTATTGGGGAATAGAGCTAGTGTGATAGGTGACTACTGACACATCAGTAATAACGAAATGAAAAGCCCAAATGAACATACTGTGAAAGACTCCAAAGCTGAAAACTGTTTGCCTAAGCTATTCTTGGTGAATATTTCCAAGCAAAGAACGCTTTCCCTCTAAGGACTGATTGTAGTGCCCTGATCTAATGTGGGGTTCCCAACCGGGAATAAAAGATCTGAGCCCAGAAAATAGGTCTGCATTCATCTATGAGTTCATTTCACATTAATAGTTTTTATCAGCTCTTCCATAAAGGAGAAAAATATTTCAAATGTTCCTTTTTAACTTTGCACATGAATAATAGAAATAAAATGACTTGGGTATTTAAGATGAAGCAATTAAAAAGAAACTCATATATAGGTTAGTACGTATAAACAGCTTTGTAGCTTTTTTCAGTAATGCCAAGATCCTGGTGTTAAATGGCATGTCTCAGCTGTTGTGAAGTCCAAGGTAAAGCCGTGTGCCCTCAAACACCCAAGAAATAGTATTATCCAGTATGACACATGCCTAGATATGTCTTATTGTATATGTATAATATGGCCTCAAGGTAAGAGTACAGGACAAACACTTCTATCTTTTTTCAATGCTGTTTATATTTATCTACTTCAAAGAGAAGCTTCTGTTAGAGCTCTCTGATCAATAGAATTATTAGGGATATTTTTTAATCACATATGAGATAGTAAGAGGAGATTTTTAAATTTAGCACGTACTCTTTAGACAAAATATATTAGTATATTATTGCTTGATTGTGTTTCATCATAGAAAAGCCTGTTCATTCCTATAGATATGGAAAACACTTTGAAAAAGCAGAAAGTACGGTTGTAACACGAGAAATGCTCAAAAAATGTCAAACAAAAGCCATGATGGTGAATCATCAAAGTAGGAATTAAAGACTTGATTTCTTCTGGGGCTTCCTGCAAGGACGGCGAGTTTCCACACTTGCTGTTAGTAGGAACCGAAAGCTCGGTATTCTGTGCAGGGAGACTCGGCATCCTGCAGAGACATCTGGAAGGAACCCTGTCCCATGCTCCCCATCCTGATAAACGTCCCTTTGAATCAGTGGGACTTTGGCACAGCTTTGGGGCTGAGAATATTGAAGGCCATCAACATGGGCACTGGGTTGTCCGCAGAGACTCACAGCTGTGCACGCAATTTCCTCTGAATATTTGCTCCCCCCAGTAGGTGAAGCCTATAGACTGGTTGGCAGGCCTTCTTATGAGAGAGGGTCATAAATGGTAACAGCTCAGTGTTTATTCTTTTGGACCTATTTTTGCTGTGTAGACACATTCTCTAAGTCAGTTTCCTTTCCAATGTAATAATGTTAAAGACAGTGGTGATACAGCGCAGATGAGTTTTGCCCTTTGCGTTTGCTGGCTAACAGTGATGGGAAGAAACTTGGTGAGTTAATGCAATAAGATGGTTAGACAAACACTTCAGACATAGAATTTGTTGTTTGGAATTAAGAGCAGTCTCAGCCCTTTAACTCCACTGCCAGGGAGAATATATCATTTAAATCACAATGAATATAGATACCTAGATACTTTTAGTCTAACATGGAGAAAACAGTGACATCCTAGAACTTGTTGAGCCTTCATGCCGCCCCTCTGCTTCCTCTTCATCCAGTCCTTAGGGACCATTTTTTCCTGTGGGTCCCTCCTACCCTCTGTAGTGTTACTGTGTATCCTTGGCTCAGCCTGCCAAGATTCAAATGGAAAAAATTGGATTTTTGAAATGATGAACAACAGAGGATAAGATTAGAGGAAAAAATAAAATGAAAGTAATGTGGAGGGTTTGTCTTCATAAAATAATATGCGTTAGTTAATACATATCCCTAACTTACCTTATACCTGCGTTTCTTTCCCTTGTGTTTGTAAGGTAATTAATTTAGCAGGAGAGATGAAAGGAGACAAAGAGATGACAGCAGGCATGTGTGAGAAAGAAGTCAAGTGTAGGTCTGTAATGGTGGGCAGTTTCAGAAGTGTTTTCAACATGCATTTTATAAACCTTAAGAGAGTGAAAAAGAGCACATACAGAGGAATTTGAAATGTGGTGTCTTTTCTGCTGGCTCATCCATAGTTGCGTATTAAGTGTCTTTTGTTAACAGACAGGCAGGGAGAAGTCCTGGAGTCCCTTGTAACATCCTAATCTTCTTGTGTAGTTTTGGCCACTTGCAGTGAGGGGTTAAACTAAAAGCCCTTAAACTGAAATGTTTCCTAGTTGGGTAAAAAAATATGTATATATATATACACACATACATATATGTGTATACATACACTTCTTTTTTAGACCTCAAGCTTTAGGCCAAGCTTCTTGGGGAAATGCTGTATCCAAGGGCTGTTTCAGGAGCTGGGAGCACTGTACTAAACCTCTCGGGCAAATGTTTGCATTGAATTGTTGAAAGAGTCTGGGATTGGCAACGCCACCCTGCCCTTGGCTAATGAGCCTTCCCCGAGAGAATATCAAGTGCAATTACCTTTCAGGGAATAACAACATACCGAAGAACCATGGACCCTGCAGAGAGAAACGAAACACACATTCGTAGGTAGAAACAGCTATGAATCAGCATTAATTATCCAATAGAGGGAACAGGGTTGCAATAAGTCTCCGTTCCTGACTCACACCATAGATCACGGCAAATGTGAGCTACTTATAGAAAAAAACATTTGCAAAGTTCAGCTTGCCCTTACCCCCCCTCCTCCCCCATTCGTGCACGCACTTCCTCGCTGGAGCTGTGGTTGGGGGCAATGCTTCTGGGGCAGGTTTCCCGACTCCCAGTTTGGAGACGGCTGCGAGAGGTGATCGGAGAGGCCGGTGGCAGCAAGGGAGCCGCGAGCGTCCGCGGGGCGGTTAATGCAACGCAGGGGCCGATTCAGGGCCGGGCATGTGCGGGGGCCGCGGAGGACACCGCGCTTCCCCCGGGAGTCACCGCGGAGGGGGCGCAGCAGCCTACCCCGGCTTCAGAGCTGGGAGAACTTCGTCCCCCCGGGATGTCTCGTCCCGGCAGATGCGGGAGGGGGTTACTGTGCACATGCCCAGGAGGGAGCTGGGGGCGGCCGGGAGGCACATGCTGCAGTTTGGACGATTTGGGGGAAAAAAAAAAAAAAAAGAAAAAAAAAAAAAAGTGAAACTGCACGTCCCGAGCTGGTGCGATTCGAGGGGCGGCTGGATGCCAGTGCGAGCCCCTAGGTGAGCGCCAGCGTGCGCGGGCAGGCGCCCCGCGCAGCACCCGCGCAGCGCCGGGGGCGGCAGCAGTGCGCGGCGCGGGGCGGCTCCCCGGGGGGCCGGGCGGCCCCGCCGCAAACTCTTCGGACGTGGAAGCGCCGCGGAGAAGGGCCGGCTGCTTTGCTGAAACAAGGCACACATATATTGAGTTTGTCAGGGATCATAAAATGCGAATTGATTATTCAAACAGCCATTGATTATAAAAGAATGCTTACTGCAGCAATGGGAAAGGTTAAAAGGAAATTGACCCTCTGCGTACGTGACATAAAGTCATTAGGTAAATGAGATATTCATACAGAGCATAATCAAGGTCATGCTAATTTTATTTCTCAAATCTTGAGCTTCGTTTGGGGGTAGTAAATTGTCCCCGAGGGAATAAAGGCACCAGGTAGACCCCAGGTGCCACAAAAAAAAAAAAAAAAAAAAAAAAAAAAAAAAAAAAAGGGAGGGGGCTGCAAATTACCCTGAAGTCCTGTGGCCGTGTGGGGCCCGATGCCGCGCCCCGGCGCGGCTGCGAGAGGGAGTCCCAGTCCCCGCGGAGAGGCGCGGAGCTCCGCGCAGGTTGGGGCCGCCCTGGATGGGGACTCTCACCTCGCTGCTCCCGGTCGCCTCCTCGGAGCCGGGGCAGAGCGGGAGGCGCAGGCAGTGTCAGAGAGCCTCGCCTCTCCCAGACAGGATGAGAACGTGTGAAAAAAAAATGTATTTATGCACATATTTATCCCCTCTAATTATATAAATTAATCCTCTTACTTATGACTAAAAGGTAACGTCTAAGGCGTCCCTTTGATGTTTAACAGCATCATTTGTGGCTAACATTCCAACTGATTAAGGAATAATTGTTGTTAAATGCTTTACAAGTGGATAGTGTTTAATTGAGAGGCATTCATAATTTTACGGCTTACCACAAAATGAAACGTAATTAAAAACGCAGGAATTTCCAACTGATTTTATTCCAATTATGTTTATTGTTCAGACTAATTGTTGTAGAAGACGGGGTGCTTTTAGCCATCTCTAAATGGCACACTCGCCTCCCAAATATTCCCTTGCAGGTTTTCTTTTCCAGGTACAGTCTTGGGAGGGCTTTCTTCAGCCTCCGTCCCCCCCACCCCCATTATAATTAAATGCTCCAGCCTTTTCTTCTCTCCTCCGTGCAACACCTTGAGATGTGAGAAAGTGATGGCAGCTCTCTTCCCTCAGAGCTCGAAGTAATTGTAGAAGGGCTGATGAATTTCTTGAAGAAACACTTGCCACACACTGAGGAAACCATCTCCTAGCAAGATTTTACAAACCAAAGTAAACAAAGCACCCCAGGGGCGATTTCCTCCTTTTGCGCAGCTTACTTCTCAATTTACCTCAGAAGTGATCACAAACACACAAGAATTACGACAGAAATCATAGCTGGTCTGGGAAAAATATTCCGGATGAAAATAAGCAGAGAAAAAGAAGGCGTTCAAAGGAAGGGACAGTCATTAAAATACCTGCYAGGCGCGCTGCCGTTCCCAGCCCAACCTTTCCTTCTTCCCCGTGAACTCGGAGCTCTCTTTAGCATCTATTTAAATAAACAGAGCCCTAAAAAACACACACACACACACACACACACACAAGCAACAACAACCCTCAGGTCCATCTCAGCAACGCCTTTACACAAGCTCCCCCCCGCCGCCCCCCCGGCCCGGGGCTGAGGTGGGGAGTAAAGTTACTTGACTAATTTCACTGTTTGCGCGGTCGAAGAGAGTTTAGCGTGTAAATGGATTTATTTATTCTTGAGGTTTTTCTTTCTCCCCCCTCCCCAAAYTGGGCTCTCGAAGAAAATTAAAGAGAGGTATCCGAGACCATGCTAACAAAAAATCAGCGCTGATGAATAATCAGACCGGAGCAGCTCCTCTTAAAATGAGGATTGGGGGGGATAAAACAGCCAGTATTGCTTCCAGCTTGCGTTTTTCATTTGGGCTCCAAGCTGTTAAGAAAGGAGTAGTGATATTCATTGCTCCTTTTGTTTCCTTTTTTTCTACCAGTACCCAAACGTACGTGGTGCCCGGGCGCAGTTCGGGGGCTGCTGCTCTCGTTGGGAGGGTTTCGGCGTTCACAGGTGTGCTTTGGATCATTTCTGTCTTTCTGTATAGTTTCCCGATTCTCCTGAAGGGTTTAATCTAGGTGTGATGGTAGCAAAATGTTTAAATCCTACTGGGGAAATAAGGGCGCGAGAGGCGGGAGGGAAATTCCCTCTCATGGCAAGTTAGAAATAGCCCAAGCTTTCCGAAGGAACGTTTAAAGCGGACTTAATAGAGCAATGTCTCTACTTTTTTTGCTTCAGCTAAGAGTCCTGAATTCTTTGATTAAACTGACATAGATTTCCAGAGATGAGGAAAAGGAGGGGTATCTGGGGTGGGCATTTTATGTAAATGAGCAAATCCGAAATGTATTACAAATCCACTGTAATAAAACTGACAGTTTTGACAGTATTGACAACATAAATATATGTTGCAACACAGCACTTTCAGACACTTAACCGATGAAGCAATAAAAAGATTCGACTACAATATTTCAAATAATCGACATTGATGTTTTGATACATCATTTTTATACCTCGAATCGATCTATCACTCTGTGACCGGTCAATTTTAAGTAAAAATCTGCTGCAATTATTTACGCTATTGCCAATGACGACCTAATAACTGTTTTCAATTAATTATAGCAAAACTAAGCATTATGAGGACTAACCGGCCGTATATTCTATGGTAGGGTCCCTCGCATTTCTTGTATGGAGAGCAAACGCATCTATGTACGTTGTATCTCTTTGTGGGATCAAAAGAAAGACGTGCAAAGACTATGAGAAGCTTTTAGAGAGAAAACTCTCTTTGGGGAACACACGGCGGGCACTCAGCACCTATCTCTGGGAAACACGCCGTATTATTTTGCCGGCTCTTCCTCCGTGCCCTGCCAGCCCGGGCGCCGACGATGCTCCTCTCTCGGCTGCTCGGGCCGGGCGCTGACGCTCGCTTCGAGCAGCGGGCCGGGCCGGGCCGGGCCGGGCCGGGCCGGGCCGCTCGTGCAGAGCGGGGATCCGCGCYTCGGGCGGCCGCGCCTGTGCTGAGGGTCCCCGGTTCGTCTCCAAAGAAACGCGAGGATATTGTTCCCTCCGGAGCGAGAGCTCCGGTGTAAAAARGAGGGCACTCCTTTTCTGGAGTTTTATAGGCGGCTGGAGAACAAAAGTGGGTATTCTGAGTGAGGGAGAAGGGAAAGCTCCGAGCGGCGTTTGGCGGCTTCTCGGATGCTCTGGTGTTGCGCTAAAGCGGTTTAGTTTGCCCTAACTATCCTTGTTGTCACATTGCAAAGATTTAATTTTTTAAAAATTTTTTTAAAAAAGGCTTCAAGCTTCTTCCAACAAATGCAAAACTCGATTTTTAACTGCGCTGGGAGAAGCAGCCTGCCCGGCGACACGGGCAAGACCCTGGCAGGTATTATTTTTTTTTTTCCTGCTTTTGATGAAAACGCGCACGCTGYCTGCTGCTGCTCCTCACTTTCACATACCTCCCAGCCCACGACGGGAAAAAACTCCGCGCTCGTTGYGCGTTAGCGCTTCCCGCGCATCCCCGCGCACGAGACGGGGGAAGGGAGCACGGGGGGGGGGGGGTCCTTCCGCGCCCCTTCTCGCCACCACGGCCCTGGTCCCCCGGGCCGCGGGATAAGCGCGCAAAGGCGCGCAGCGGTTGAGCCGCAGGAGCGGGTGGGGGGGGGTCCGCGCCCTCGGAGGGGCTGCGCGGCGCGGCTGGACGGCGCGGAGCGGAGCGCGGAGCGGAGCGCGGCGGGAGCG
>NW_028186363.1:336408-338062 GCF_003343005.1 Rhea americana | reverse complement strand
AGAGGATTAAAAGGAAGTTAACAGGTAAGTAAATGAACCTCCTCCTAATCCAGCTCCCAAAGATCGCAGTCATACCGCAGCCGAGGTCAAGAAAAGTTCACCGTGATGGGCTACCATTGACTTTCTGGACGGGAAAGATTTTCGAAACTAATAGATTGCTGAAAAGCGAAGGACATTATTTGCAGGAGGGGGGATGCGGGTGGGGGGCTAAATGAATCCGGCGATCGGCAGAAGGTAAAACGTGCGTGATTTCACAGGGGCATCCGAGGTGGGACCTCGAAACTCCTGCAGCTGCGGGAAGTCCGAGGGGAATCAGACTGGGCTGGGACAAATAAAAACTCACTCAAGTTATAACAACGAGCCATGGAGGCAAAGCAGAGAGCCTTAAAGAGCGATTTTTGAGATAAGAATTTGAACCCGATTATAAAAATGAAAAGGTGCTACTCGCACCCCACACTTCGCCTTGCGAGCAGAGTGAAAAGAACATTTTCTKTGCCTTTTACCACAAGGTCATAGCTACATTGTAACCCTGTAGACACCTTTCAATAGACGGGTTGCTTTCTTCCTTCTATCTGATACATTTCTTAGAACTATAGTTGAAGATGAAATGCCAATTCAAATATTCAAAATAATTCATTCTATTTTTACAGTTTCCTTATCCCTCCAATTATGAATTTTCCCTGCAAATGTAGACTATATATTTCTGGATACAATGGCATCATCCAAAAATACTTCAACTCAGCGCACAAACAAACAAACATTGAATAAAGTTACAAACAAGATTAAGGTCTAAGTTATTTGCCCCTGTAGTAAGGCGTCAATTGTTCTAACAGATGTAGAGAGGCTAAGAGGATTTAAACCACGCGAATTTAATAAACCAGATTAGCAATAGGTGCTTTCCACAGATGCTAGGAACAGTAAAGTAAATTTACCCCAAATTATCCATTAGAGCACAGCACTGCCTACAGGGAGTGAGGAGACTTTCTGAAAGGGGCAAAGAGGATCTCGTCTAAGCATAGTTTCCCCCCCAGAAACATTTCTATTTGCATTAAATCTTGCTCTACACACACACATACACACAAAAGCAGTAGTTTAAGACACACGATGGAATATATTCTTGAAATCTGAAATATTACCTGTTGTGTCATCCGCTTTTGCAAGGCTGGGGAAAAAGAGAGCGAGCGAGCGAGCGAGGCACGTCTCAGAGCCAGCAAAGGACTAAGATGCCACACTTCGGAAAGGCTGATTGAAAACAGACTCTTAAGTTTTAGAGGATTTTCTCTCTCCCTCCCTCCAAGGGCTAAGAAGCCGATTTGGGAGTTTGAAGGGAATAGGTTTCAGCGTCCATATTTGTTCTGGTGCACTTGTAAAATGCGATTTGAAGAGGATCTTTAGCCCTCTGATTGTCTTTGTATTGTTTTTCTTGAAACGGATCTTTTGCCCTTAATGAATCCCCACACAGCTGGACAGCTCCTTCTCGGACACTGAGAGCGCTAACCCCAAACTGACCCCAATTTGACACCACAAGATGAAATTTTACCGCCTGTTAAAACCATTTCCAGCCTCGCAAAAAGGAGCTGGCTGTTGACTGAGATGCACTTCCATACCGGACACTCATTTCTCTTTGGACTTTTGGGCTAATCTAAAAAAAAAA
>NW_028186363.1:333011-336168 GCF_003343005.1 Rhea americana | reverse complement strand
AAAAAAAAAAAAAAAAAAAAAAAAACTTAGAAACCTTCACTCTCCACGTACCCCCTTTCCCTCTGAGTTTCCAACAGTATCTTTGTAATAGCTGAGTACTTTCACTTAAGGGCGCTAAATTGAGATTCCCCTTTAATGGCTAAACTGTAGCGCTTTATAAACCACCTTCTCTGTGTGCTTTAATCCACTGGGATAGTGAAGAGGAAAAGGCTTCAGCTCTTTTCACGGAAAGAAAAAAAAATGACATAACAGGAACATGAAAAGCCCCTCACTTATCATATGAAATTTCACTTTTTATCAAGTTAAAATCATTTTTAAAAGTTGGTCCCCGTCCCAGATTGCACACACACACAGCAGGGCTAGCCAACGCAGGGGGTTAATTAGATTAAAAAAAAAAAAAAAGTAAAAGGACGAAAGGAGCACCATTGAACACTTCAAAATCTTTGACTGTTTTTTGCAGCCTTGGTTTTAGGCTGCTTTCTAACAATTGTTTAGTCCAGAGACCCGAGATCTACAGGCACTCCCGTGAAAAACACAATTATGAAAAGAAAATAAAGTCTAAAATTTTGTCCTAAACAATGGAGCGCCTTCTTCTACGGGAGCCAAGTCGTTTAAAAACTTCATTTTGCAAAGAAAACTAATGAACCTCTCCCACATCACTCCCAGCCTGAGATCTGAACAAATACATGGAGCTGCAGTGTAACTAGACTGCTTTTGCACGGCCCCGTTAGAAGCAAAGATCTCTTCTTCAGTAATGCCGAAGCTATTTGAAATGAGACACACTAGTGTATCTCAAGAGGCATGGGTCTAGGTTTGCACTGCCTCAGTTAAAAAAATAAGTTTAGAAGCTACAAATGTTTAAAATATGTCTTCGAAGCTAGCTATATCACAACCAAGTGATTCCACAGAAGTTTAGGAATTTTGAATCTTTTGGGGGAGGAGGGAAGAGAAAAATAAATAAAAACAAATAGCATTCATCGATGACTAGATCTCTTAAAAAATCTGCTAGAAAAGTACAGCTGTAAAAGTAGGAAAGGATTTGCATAACCTACTGCTCTGTAGGTCTCCGTGCACCCAAAGGATTAGCCAAGCATTCATTACCATGAATATCTTGAATTACGCTACCGATTTATACGACAGAGTATAAAATACTGCACAAGAAGACCGGCTTTTTCCTTGCGAAATGAATCGACTTAACCACTGCTTGAAAGAGATCTACATACTAAGGGCTTTTTTACTCACCTTTCTTTACAGTCCCGTGAAAGTCAGTCACAGCAATTCGGTTGCTCTTAGGACTAGCTTTAATCTTGGAGGAGATCCTCTAGGAAAAAAAGAAACGGGTCTGCTCTCCGGCTTCTGGCGGTTTTTAAGCAGGGCGCAACTCTGGTTAAAAGTAGGAGAATGACTTTTCTCCATATTGCCCACATATTTGCAAACGGAGCCTGCTCGGCAGGCTCGGCGCTGGCGGAACACGCAGGAATGCCCACTGGCGTTTGTCAGCCCTCCACGCTATCTTTCTTTATATGTGAGGGCTGATTTCCCGCAGACATCATTGTTATGATGGCTCATTTAATCAAACTGTTTAATTGCTCCGGTAATCACTATCATCATCACAGGTACTCAATCATTCATCATTTTGGAGGGGTTTATTGACCTCTGGAGCTCATTCCCTACGCCTATTAAAATCAGGCCAAATTTCTATAACTACCCTTTGAGTCATTTTCTTAAAGCCCCCCCCCACCCCCGTCCAAAAAAAAGAAAAAATCTAAAATTATCATCATTAGCATGAAAACAGAACAAAACTAAACAAAACAAACCCTAACTGAATCAAAGACATTTTTCTGCGGTGTACGTTTGAAAGCCATCTATGTATGAGGCCACATTCACAACTGGGTACATAATCATTGATAAATCCCACTATTAACGGGATAGTCTGTTTTAGATTTTATGTGCAGGGGACCGTGAACGAGGGTGGGGGGCTGGGGAGGACAAAACTGCAGCAATCGATAGTTTGACCATCGCTCCTCCCCTAAACTTCAAGCATCCCCCATGATTGATGAGCCCGGGTAGCTTTGGTAATTGACTGTTCTGGGGTAAGGCATGCTTCAGCTCCGGCAAAGCGATTGGGCGAGAGGAACACGCCAAAATTAACGTGTGTGCGTGTGTGCGTGTGTGTGTGTGCGCGCGGGTGTGTGTGCGTGTGTGTGCGTGTGTTTGGAAAAGTTCATTCGGTGCTCAAGGTGGGGGGGGGGCGTGCAGCATCTCACTTAATTTGCTAAATAACCCTTCCGTAATTAGCACTACCATTAGAAGGCATTACCGAGCTAATACTTCAGCACGCATTCCACAAGCGCGACGGAGACACACGGCAAACTCCAGACACACGTAAATACTTCGCACACCGACGGAGCCGCTCAAAATGAACATGCAAACACGAATCTACATAACATCTGGATCTAGCCCACAAAAGGCTGAGCATGACTTTGTTTTTAAGCCCTTTTCACAGCCCGGCAGCCTCCTCACACAACTAAAAGGGATTTCCCCCTCCTTGCCCCCGCCTCTCCCCCCAAGACATCCACAGCGTGGTTGATAGCAGCGATTCCTTAATGAAGAGCGGTGCCAAATACGGTTTGAATGAGGCGTTCTCTTCATGCCCTGGAAAATTAATGTTTAAAAAAGCACAATGAATTTACACAGGAAAGAAACCGCACTTGCAACATAACATGCTGGCGGAGACACAGCACTTCGCCCGAGCAGGCAGCCTTCCTAGGGAAGATCAACTTTACACGCCCCCCGCCCCCCTTACACTGTAGCTCTCGGTGCCCTCGGACTCGCATACCATTCGCGGCAACAGTGATAGCTGGAGATTTAAATAAATAATGCAGTACGTAAATCAGACGCTAAACATCGCGATTAATCGGAAGGTATTTTGCTGCTAAAATAATCTAGCGCAAACCAACCCGGGTCTGGGCTTCTACCGCACTTTTCTTCTCGCTCCCTGCAGTTTTCCCTGCCTCTCCCCCCTCGCACACACGCACTCTCCCTGTCCTTCCTCCCCTCGCTCCCTCCCTCGCTCCCTCCCTCGCTCCCGCCCGCTCCCTCCCTCCCTCCCTCCTCCCTCCCTCTCGCACGCTCTCTCCTTCCTACACGCGCTGGG
>NW_028186363.1:330653-332172 GCF_003343005.1 Rhea americana | reverse complement strand
GTAGAGAAAGAAAAAAGGAAAAAGAGAGAGAGAAAGAAAAAGGAAAGAGAAAGAGAGAGAAAAAAGAAGAAATACACAGAAACTCATCGTGGTTCTTGACTGTTTTTTATATATTGTTGTTATTGTTATTGTTGTTGTTATTATTATTATTTACGCATATTGGAGGACAGGAGAAGTCTATAAGTGGGTTGCAAAAAAAAAGGAATCTTCTTCACTCTAAATCACTTTCTTTGCTGGACTGGGATATTAAATATACGACACATCCAGGAGTTTATTGGAGCGCAGACTGATGGCGCAAAGGGTAGGTTTAAATCTCCAACACTTACCTATATATAAATCCTCTCTTAAGAGGGGCCTGTCCGATTTGCTCTCCTCTGTTGCTGCTGCTGATGGCGGCCACTATTAAAAAAAATAGCAGCAAAAATTATTCACTAGCTTTTTGTGTGTGTGTGTGAGTGTCTCTGTGTGCGTGTCTCTCTCTGCAATTGTTCCACGCTTTTTTCCTCTCCAGCTTTTCCCCCAGCAGCGCGGTTTCCCTGCTCTCTAGCTGCTCAGTAGCACGGGTTTCACAGGGGAAAGCTTGCTGCTGCTGCTGCTGCCGCCGTTGCCGCTGCTGCCTAGGAAAGACTAGGAAATACATATGTGTGTGTGTATATATACGAATGTATATATATGTATACAYATATAGCTGCTTGTTTTGTCCCTGGCTTTGACAAGAACGAGGGGAATTGCTACTAAATAATGTTTCTGGTAACTTTCAGATTATTTCCCCCTTTATCTCCCCCCCTCCGATGCACCCTACCTTTCCTCTCTCCTTCCCAGTGTTGATTTATTTATATAGTTGCTTTGGGTTCTGCCTGTTTATTCATTTATATTTTAATTTTTTTTGTCCTTCCATTCTAATTCAGAGTAACTCTAGTTTCTCTCCTGCGTTTCCTTCCTCTTCATCCCGGTTTCCTTGTTAGGGTTTCTCCTTCCCCTGCCGGAGCGGACCGTCTCCCCCCGCACTCACACGCAGACACACACACTTTCCCCCTTTACCTCTCCTCACACCCCCGCTCCCCCCTCAGCCTCTCCCGCTGGTCCCAGTTGATTTCAGTTCGTCCCTTTCTCCCCCCGTTGTGGCTGTTCTTGTTTTGTTTTGCTCTGTTCGTGCCTGTCTGGGTGCTTTACTCTCTTCTGACTTTTGTTGTTGTTGTTTGTTTTTTTGTGTTTTTTTTTTGTTTTGTTTTTTTGTTTTATTATTCCTCTTTCTCTTTCTCTTCCCCTCTCTCTTTCTCTCGCTCTCTTCTCTTCCGGCCCGTTTTTTGACAGTACGATGAGCTGCCCCACTACGGCGGGATGGACGGAGTAGGGGTGCCGGCGTCCATGTACGGGGACCCCCACGCCGCCCGCCCCATGCAGCCCGTGCACCACCTCAACCACGGGCCGCCGCTCCACGCCGGCCAGCACTACGGCGCCCACGCCCCGCACCCCAATGTCATGCCGGCCAGCATGGGCTCCGCTGTCAACGACGCCC
>NW_028186363.1:328643-330067 GCF_003343005.1 Rhea americana | reverse complement strand
TAGCACAGCTACGGTCCGAGCCCGACTCCGAGCTAAGGTGCCAGCACCTCAGCAAGCGCCTCCTGCAAAAACGCACCTCCGAGTGAAAGGGCTGCGTTTGAGGGGACACGCTGCTCTATCCCCCCTTTATTACTATTTTTATTTATTTTTTCCCCCTTTTTGCCGTGGGTTTTTTGTCTTTCTCGGAAAGGCCCCAGTGAGGAGTTCAGACAGGAGAGGTGGCTCTCATTGCGCTGGATTTCAGTCGAAGAAGTGTTGTTCTGGTGATCTCGTTGATCAAGATGCCATAATAACACTCTTCCAACACTGTAAATAAAGAGCTATTCAAATCGCCGAAGACAGTAAGAATAAAAGGGATTCGCTTCTCACAAGCAGCTCTTCCTGAGATAGAAGAGATAAATACATTGGAGGCAGTGAGCTGAGTTTTCTATTTAGGAAAGAAAGAACATGGGAGGAAAAAAAAAAAAAAAACATATCCAGCAAAGCTCAAGCCTGTGCCAGTGCATTGCTTCGAGGGGAATGACACCGATTCCCTTCAGTGCCTTTTGGAAAAAATACTAAATTATCCTAAAAGGAGAGATAGAAACATTTATGACAGAGTATGGGGCCTTGATCAGTCACCAAAGGGGAAAACAGACAAACGTACGCTTACTACTTAGCACACATATAATATCTATATTTTTTCTGACTACGCCAACTATGGGAAAATATTTCTAGAAGTGCTCCCCCCCGCCGCCCCCTTCCCAGCTCACTTATCTGGACAGCTGGTATTTTACTTGGGTGTGCTTCCTAAGCCAGGAAACTTCACCACATTTTTGTTAGCAGGCTCCTTGAAAAATAAAATTACGTATCAAGTAGTTTGCACAGTTTGCCTACCCGTGCCTCTCATTTTAGGTCATAGCTTGAGGGTAGGGATGGGATCTTCCAGGTTTCACGTTATTTTAAGCTGTGGCTAAAAGTGTTTGGTACATGTGTGTTTGGCGTAGAGGTCATTTTTGTACTGATTTGTGAGGACTACACAGGGATGCGGCTTGGGCATTTGCAATTTCAAAAAAAATCGCTTTTATTTCGAAGTGGGATTCTCCCCTGCTCTGCTCGAAGCAATATCGAAAGGCAGCAGAGCGTGCATATGTTCGTGTGTGTGCGCGCGTGTGTACGTGCATTAAAAAAAAAATACTTGTTGATTAGAGCTCTTCTCTCGTCCCTCTCCCCCCGGCTCTCTTTGTGTCCGCTGCCCGGTAGGCACCCGTTGTTCCCCCTCTTAGCTCTGGTCTTTGAGAAGTGCGAGCTGGCGACCTGCACGCCCCGGGAGCCCGGCGTGGCCGGCGGGGATGTCTGCTCCTCCGACTCCTTCAACGAGGACATCGCCGTCTTCGCCAAGCAGGTCGGGCACCGCGGGCTCCCCCCGGCCCGGCCCGGCCCGG